>NC_142544.1:16007500-16376666 GCF_056151865.1 Erythranthe guttata | reverse complement strand
CCGGAAAACTGCTCTGGTAGTTTGCAGCCGTCGTTCCGTTACCAAGGTCTCCCTCTTCGTTTTTTCCGTGCTTTCGATTTTTGTTTTTAACGTATTTTTTTCTTCTCCGTCTGAATTTTGCGATTTTTTTTTAATGTTGTATCAGGACCCGATGCGATGCTTCTTTTCGTTACGGGAATGACTGTTGGGATAATGTCGGCCACTACGGCCTGGAAAAACGAAGTAGAGAAGTCGAATAAGCAGCTGAACCAGATGCATAATTTAGTTCAAGATTTACACGAAGAACTCGACATGAAAGATGTGCTAATAGTGAAGGAGATAACCGACGAGGGGTATCTGCCCCCACAAGAAAACGACACCCCTCCGTCAATTCACGAGCCAATCACGTCTCCTTCCAACGTGGCAGATGAAGAAGATAGAAAAACGGAGAATCTGAGCAAAATAGAGGCAGAACTTGAAGCTGAACTGGAGATGCTGGAAAATAACTTGAAAATATTTGGTGTTTCTGAGGTAAGAATTTCACCAGTTAATATATATTTAATTCGAATATTCTTCAGTTTTCTGACTGTTTTTGTCTCCAGATCGATCCAGTTTTCGAACCAGATATTGTTCGAGTTCAGCCAATAAATTACGCAGTTAACCCTTGGGAACTGAGCTTGCGGCTCCACGAGCTGATAGAATCCAGGCTCGAGAAACGGATCAACGAGCTAGAGACAGCTCTTGCTAAAACTCGAAACAGTGACAATGTACTAGGTTCGCAAATCGTTGTTTACCCTAAAAGGATATTCTCTTACAGCGAAACAGAATCCTCATCCACACACCAAAGTCCTGCATGTATATGCTATATCGATAAGGATCAAGAAAACGAGGAGGGAGATGAAGCACAGTTTTTCGATAAGCAAATATCGACGAGATTTATGTCGAACGAGGATTGTTCGAGTGAAGATGAAGGCACCGATGAATCCGAAATGCTTCTGATAAAGCAGATAGTTGAGAGGACGAAATCTGGTTCCAGTTTCAATCTGAAGATCTGATTGATTGTTATTCAATGATATTATATATACATATATAGAAGAGTGTATATAGTTTACATGTAAGGTATTGAGGGATGTGATTAAAACAATAGAAGAACAAATTTCATGACAAGGTAAAATGCCCCTTTCATTATCTGATAATGTCTGAAATTCAATTTTCCTGTATTCAACTAAAACAAGAAAGCTCTCATCACAGAGAGGTCATAAATCGTAACCAAGTTCCGACTTCAAATATGTTTATTTTCTACTTACAGTCTACAAAGGAAGGACTTTTTTATGCCTGAAATAGATCAAGAATGCCATGTACAGCATCCCACAAAATACTCCACTGACGATCAGTACCCAATTAAATGTCGATGGATTTTCAAATACGGTGTCCTCGAAATTCATACCAAAGACTGCAGTAACAACAGCAAAAATAGTGGCCACGAAAGTAGCAGCTGTAAGAAGCAACTCGAATTGGATCAATTGGTTCTGAACATTTCCCTGTCACGACAATGAAAAGCAAATTCAAAATTTTGAATACGATATATTACTATTAATTAAATATCGGTCCTTACCAGCTTTATGTTGATTAAATCCTCGGTATCCTCGATATACTCTTTAAGCTGCATTTCCAAGAAAACAGGATATGAAAAAACAAACATTTAAATGCACTAGCCAGTAGGGTTTACTATGAATCTTTTTTTCTTACCGATAGTAATTTGTTGAGTGTGTTGTCTATGACTACAAAGTATGCCTCCAACAGCATTTCGAGTTGATCGATGTTTTCTCCACCGCTGGACGAACTCAAGAAGCTTCCGTGTTTGCTGGAACTGATACTACTAAAAGCTCTCTGCAATTTCTGAAATCCACTACACGAACCCACCGGAGAAACGGGTGCAGATTTAGATACAGACTTGATGATATCTTCCGAAGAATTGTTTTGATCACTTAAATCACTGTTTGTGAGATTGTCCCTTCTTTCTTTCTTCTCGGTTAAATACATCTCCGCCATGTCTCCATCGTCATTCATAAGATGCTCTATTTCATCGCAAACCTAAAATTCAAGGGCAAAGGCGAGAAATCCATTATGATTACTTATGTGTGTGTTGAGCTAAAACAGCAAGAAATTCGGTCACTTGTACCTTTTGTACTCGCTGAGTTAAGGCGAGCAGGTGCCCTTTGAATCTACGTACCCGCTCCAGATTGAGAGTGCTTATGGATGATGCCAATTCGTCGAGCACGGGATATATTTCCAATTCCAGTTCTTTGACCTAATAAATTCATGAAATTCAGTATAATGACATAGCTAACACATTGTGATTTGGATGAATGACTTGCTTGTATTGAATTTCTAAGAACTGATGCCATAAATATGTGGGCCTTTATCAAAAACCTTTCATCATTTAGTGATCGGGCAATGATTTTTGTCAAAGATCCTTTGGTTATTCAGTGATCAACTTCGTGAAATTAAAGCATCTAACTTTTGGATCCACTATGAGTCTTTATTGTTGTTGTTGGTTACTTATCAAATGTTAATTTGAGTGCATCCTAGATTCTCTTACAAAAGGAAAGTGTGAAAGAAGAATCTATAATTATATCGGAAGACATAACTGCATACCTGAGCATCAAGAGACATACATGTAAGTTCCAGAGCAAGTTCCAATGCCCTGAACTCGAAAGGTAGATCATCTGAATCACATAAGCACATACTATGAGTGCGACTTGTATTTTTTGAAAAATGAAAACAAATAGAGATACAATCAAGTTCTACAACTAACTATACACTGTTTTAAAGGTCTCTAATAACAATCCATTGGTCAATACTAACAGCTGATTATTATAAAACGTTTAACCTTATTGATTTTGTGACTGCTTTAATGAATGTAGAAATATCTAAGTTCAACTTTCATCCAGCTACATATTACAAGTAAACTAAGTACTTATCGACAAATATTTGATTACTGATATAAGCGTCTCAATTTTGTGATGTGGATCAACTTTGAATCCCACGGGTCTTGCCCACTTGTATATTTTTTGAAGTAAATGGGAAACCAACCAAATGATTAAAAATCTCATTTCACATCATTCAAGATGCAAAGTAAAAAATAGAAGCATCAAAATGAGAGAAAGCAAGAACGTGGATACCGTTTTCTAGACTTGCTTTCAGTAGAAATTTCTTCCCACTGAACGAACCAACACTAGTTACGATCACAGAAATAGTATAGCTATTTGATTTATTGCCTTGCTAGCACTGGCCTCAGCTTTTAGATTTCAAGTAAGCACTTACATCCTATAGATACTCGTTTTTCTATTAAACCAATGTAGATAAACGATAGTGTATGAAAATGAATAATGGGAACATAAAAAGTAAATCTAACATCTACATGACATATATTAAGGATTACTAAGCACTAGTAACCATTAGCTTACCATATTGATCTTTTGCCATCTCAAGGCGCTTGCACAATTCAGATTTGTACTGTTGTACGGACCCATCCAAAGAGTTCTTCAGTATAACCTCATCGGCTGTGATTACACATCTAATTTGCTCAAGACTGACAACAATAGCTTTCTCGCGACCTAATATTGAGGAGGGATATATAAATAAAGGATCCAAAAGCCTCAAATCTCTGGAAGGCAAAGAGCAACGCCTCATTAGAGTAAACTTATCCAGCTCCACAGTTTTGGAATCTCCTTTGCAATCAATCAATATCCAAGACCGACTTCCATGATTGTGACCTCTCTTCTTTAAGCCTGGAAATCCAGCTCCACGTAGATTGTTACTACCGAGCTCATCAATATAATATCTTGAAGATTGAAGAGAAGTGATAAATTCGGGACTGAAAGATGGAGGGTCTAGTTGAGGCATCTCGTTTGATTTTTATTTCGTCCGGAATTTTACAGCTAATAGCTCTCTTCATCGGATGAGTTCAACATGTAGGCTAGTGCATAATCTGCCGACCCCAAGTACTGTTGCCGCAATTGGAGTCAAATTATTTCTGCATTCTGACGTAGAACCTGGAAGAAACGTAGTTATGAAACTATATGAAGAGATTTCTTCAATATTTTTTTACATTTTGTAAGTGATTAGAAAAAAACAATATCTTCGCATTCAAACTAAAACTATACACAAAATTGTCATCATTCGTCAATTGCAACTAAGTTTCCATTAAACAAGTCAAAATGCAGTTCTCAAGTTTTCTTCGGATTCTTCAAACTTTTGACACCGAGCTTATAAACCATACTAGGCAAGAAAAAATTCTTGCATCAAGCTGTCCTATTTCCATTACTTTAAAAATACAACATGATTTGGAGTGAATAGAACAAGATACTATAAAACCATGTTAAAGAACAATTCTGAATCCATGTTCCAAAAAATAGTATAAAACGTTTTAAAATGCCTTCAATTCCAGTACACATGGAATTCAGATTAAGAAAAGCAAAACCTAAAATCACCCATTCTGATCAATCGGATGAAGCAATTCATCATCCAATTTTCCATCGGAAAGTATGAATACTTGAAACCAATTCTCCATGTTCTATGTAAATTGCGACCATAATCAAACATCAATACGTGAAAAAACAGTGAGAAATTAAACCAATTGAGAAAACCCCCACTGCCGTTACTCACTATATGCATAGATTAAGACGGTGGGATAAAAATCTTACTTTTAAGTGTTCTTCAGAGGGATTTCACCATGTTTCAATCCAAGGAGAGAGAGACGCTCAGTACATCATCCTTCTCTGCCAATTCGTATTTGCATGTGTTTTTGGGGGCGTCGCTGCCAGAGTATTTTGTGTGTCTGTGTGTGTGTGTGTGTGTTCGTGTGTGAGAGAGAGAAAGATGGATGGTGTAGTCTGATGATCGATGGCGTAGAGAGAGAGAGAGAATAGTGAAACACGTTTTTAATTTAGATCTGCAAACGCGACTCTGTAATTAATCATTTAAGGGCAAATTACGGCCACCTCCCTAAGCTATGGCCAAATTACGAAAAAAAAACCCTATTGTTTGGGTAATTACATCCAACCCCCTTGTTCTGAATATTTTTACATAAAATTTACAGTTGAACCTCGCTTAAATAATAAAGTTTTTCGGTCCCGACTCGGGGACAATGTGCTAAATTAATAATTCGCTAAATTTATAAGATAATACACATTCGAAAATTTTAAGAAGCACCATATAATATATAAATTAATAATGCATGAAACTAATTCTTAAATTACATAGTACACTACATATTTTATAGATCTATGAAAGCTTAATATAATTTAATTTAATTCTCACTTGTTTCTTGTAGAAGCTCACATTACCATCAATAACTCAATATAAATCGTTCTATACCATTACTGTTTTAAGAGCTTCCATTCGTGAAACGGACTCTATAATGCATTGAACGAAATATAGTATGGTACAATGAATAATATACACGTAAAAAAAATGTATTTATTGAAAATAATAATAGAAGTAATTTCATTAATCAGTAAGTTATTGAATAATGTATAAATTAATAATTATTAATTTATCGATAAGTAAATATTTAGCTAAATTAATGAAATTTTGATGGTTCCAACTGTATTAATTTATAGAGTTTTAACTGTATGTAATTCAGTTATTTACCGAACCAAAACATATATTCAACTCGGTAAACGGAATGAAATGTTGGCGTACCGAAATTTCGATTCGGTTTTACCGAACATTCCTAAATTTACCTCTGGAGAGGTCTTTTCGTAAAATAATACACATTTGAGGAGGTAACTGTAATTACCCAAACATGAGGGGATTTCATAATTTAACTATAACTCAAGTGTTGCCGTAATTTGCCCATCATTTAATTGTCTTATTTGACTAAGCCAATCTAAATGTAACAAAATCTAGTTTACTCAATTATATTTTGACAAATCAAGTAAAAACGCAAAATTAGACCAATATTCCAAATTTGTCTAGTCATGTGAGTTCGACTAGAGATGGAAATTGGAATTGCATTTCGGAATTCCATCGATTCCAATCGAGAGTTTGCAATTTTGAAACAATACCTTTCAATTTTCATTGTGAACTTCGACACTTTTGATCTTTTCTCTTTTCTCCGAACGAAATTCTTATGCACATTAGATTCCAATTTTAAAATTTAAACAATATTGTTATGTATCTTTTTAATTATAGATGACAATAAATTCGGATTTTTTTCAACATGCCGATTCCGATATAAAAAATCGATTTTGAAACAATTTTTTTATAAATTTTGATACAATCGGTCTGATTTACATCCTTAGTCACGATTTTGTGTTAAAAACAAGGGAACATTAGTTAATAGTTCGTAGGTATAAAATTAACTAGCAATGAGATGCGCTTATTTATTATTTTTTTTTGGGAAAAATACATTTTTTATCCTTCAAGTTTACACTAATTTTACATTTGAGTCCCTATATTCACCAAAAATATATTTAGTCCCTTATGTTTCAAAAACTCAACACTTTTAATTATTTCCGTTAATATCTCGTTAAAACTAAGGGAATCAAATGTGTGGCTGTCATTGTCTTAACTAACGTATTAACGGTAAATTGACGAAAATGACCAAAATCGTTAAATTATTAAAATATGAGGGACCAAATTTATTTTTTCGTGAACATGAGGATGAAATATGAAATCAATGCAAACTTGAGTGATGAAAAATGTATTTTCCCAAATTTTTTTTTAATTTCGATTAAAGTTTTTGGTTTCAAAATTTTAACCGCTAAAAATACGTTTGACTAATCTCTTAAACGTGTTATGACTATATTACCCCTCAATTTCATAAAGTATTGAGCCAAAGGCAACAACAATATACAGCTTATTACATCAGTCGTCGTTGAAAATTGAAATCATACTCCGAAAGCACCGCTTTCCCTTCCATTTTTTTCTGTAACAATGAATCCACGCCCAAATTCATTCCCCTCAAAAACCCTAACCCATCTTCTTCTACGCTCGGAATGTTTTTCACGATTCCGATTTCTTTTTTCACCAATTAGAAACGCAGGGGAAAAAAAAATAGGGATATTATCCAGATATTTTTTATCGAGAAAAAAGAAAGATATTTTTCAAGGGTTAAACCTTTTATATATTTAATTATTCGATCAGGGTAATTGTGGTTCCCTTTTCTCGGCTTGATTTTGTGTCGTGTTTTTTGTTGCAGCATTTGAATTTAATGATTTATTATGGGTTTTTGTAGGATCAATTAATTGATGCTTTGATGTCCTTGTATTGGGTCGGTAAAACCTGTGGAGGATGATTGCAATTACTGCCCCGGCAACACTAATTTTAGGTTTTCTGATCAGAAGTCAATTGATATTATCATACAGGAAATTGTTTAAGGTGTGATTTACTTTCTTCGATATTTATCGTTTCCTTTTGTCATGTAAATCTATTTTGTCTACAATTTTATGAATTAAAGTGGGTTGGCATGATAAGAATTAAGAGCATATCCTTATATATGCATGTTTGTTTGGGTAAAGAAAGTGAATTGACTTAATCATCTAAATTGTGGGTAATATGTCGAATAGTAATCAGTAATCGTGGTTTAATGAAATAGTTTACTTTCTTCGTTACAGAACTTAATCATCACCTGAGATACTCTAAATGCTCGTATTTCTTGAATTTTCCGAATATTTTTCGTTCATTAGTCAAATTGATTTTGTGGCATCCCATTTTCTCGCGAAACTCCTATATTTACTCTGATCGTCAAAACTCATATGTGGGGTCGTAATATTATCATTTGCTCCATATTTATCTCATTAAATGTTTATGTGTTGCTTCAGTTATGGACTATGGAGGTGCAAACACTACTGCTTCTAACAACAACCGTGCGGGATTTACACATCTTGCTTCAAATGTTATTTCAGATCAGGCAAGCAGTAGCAGACAAGACACAGAGACTAATCAAAATCGAACCACACTCAAAAGCTCCGATTCTTCTGATACAGTCTCTTCATCCTCATCCGATTCCTCCTCCGACAATTTCTTCAACCCTCAGACCCTCCCCAAATTCAGAGTCAAAAACGACATTCCCAAACCTAACGCAGGCACCAAGTACAAAAATGAAAAATTCGATGTCTCGAACGAAGCCCTTTACAGGCTGGAAGAATCCATACACGGCTCCCCGGAATCCACCTCACAATTCTCTGACGTCACGTACGAATCTTTAGTGCCGCACATGTCACCAACTCTGTCACCTATGGTACAAGTGATGGAAAGGCCTGGAGATTACGATCCTAATAGAATCCCCTCTTCGATTTTCAGCAGACCCTCTACTCCAACGGAGTGGAGTGTCGCCTCCAACGATTCTTTATTCAGCATTCATATCGGGAACAATAGTTTTTCGAGAGATCATGTTTCAAGAATCGGTGTAGACTTGTATAGATCGGGTGAACTACAAAAATCGGGAGAACTTTCGAAGTCGGGAGAGTTGAGTCAAACAGAGGAATCTTACAAGCCCTGGGAATTATTCCAGTCGCAAGAGTTGTACCAATCGACAGAGGTTTTAACGAATTGTGATACGAAAAGATCGAGCGAGTTAGTTAAGGTGAAACAAACGTCTCCTACTAGAAAAGGGGTTGTGAAACCGAACAAGAATTTGGATGTGGTGAAGAGTATTGATGTGGATGTGGGTCCCGGAGAAACGGGAAGGATAGACGAACCAACCTACGATGTTCCAAAGGCTACTGTGGGTAACAGTCAAGTTGAGGCGCATACAGAATATTCGGGGGATTCTCGTAGTGCCAACTTTCGTTCGGATAAAAGTGAAACTAGTATTCCGTCTTTCGCTTTGCCAATGTGAGTGTCTACGGTCCAATTTCGTATGTTTATTTCCCTAAACATTTTAATGAGGAATGTAATTTCATATACTGAAATGCTAAATGTCATTTCAAATTTTACTAACACCATTTCGACTTCAAACGTAACTTTGACCCTTTTCAAGTCTGATTATGGCAAGATACAAAACACGGAACCTGTAGTCCTTTTGAGTTTGATCTTTCAATCCAACTTGAATCAGTTGGATTGGATGCCGGGTGATAAAGTTATGCACAAATCAGTTACATTTCAAATTTAGATAACTAAAAACATCAAAAGTTGTAGGCATTGTTCATTCATTCATTCCTGCATATCATTCTCACCCGACATCCAATCTTGCTGATTCAAGTTAGATTAGAAAGCTAACTCAGTGGACTACAAGTTCTGTGCTTCGAGTCTTGCCAAATTCATCTTGGAAATGGCCAAATTAGTATAATTGAAACGACATTTATCACCTTCCATATAATATAATATAATATAATATATGGTTTTGTGGTGTTCCAGAAAGAAGGAATCTTCGTGGTGTCCACTGTGTGGATGCCCGAGTTGCTTTAGTTGCAAATGTTCAGTTTGCTCGTTCAGATGCTTGGTCTGGCCAAGGTGCTTTAGGAACTGCTTGAGCTGCAAAGGTTGTTGCCGCTGTAAATGGCCGCGCTGTCGTTGCAAATTTCCGTCAATTTGGAGCTGTTGCCGAAAATGCCCCTCGTGCCGCCCGAGTTGTAGCTGCTCTTCGTGGAATAGCTGTAAGTGCCCTTCATGCTTGTGTTGGAAACATCAGTCGGAGAAAAAATCGTGTTATGATTCCTCTTATGTGTACGGTTTCTCTCTCCTTTTACAGCATCGTACTATGTTGTTTGTGTGTTTTGTTTGTTTGGTTTCCTAGTATTCTTGATTTTACGACCGTCGTGTTGAAACTGTAGTAACTTGTGCAGATTGACGGATGGTGGGATAAAGAGTTCGAATAAAGTATGCCCCATACCACCAAAGTCAACACCCTCCTCCAAACGGCACTGCCCTAATTGCGTTTTTCGTTCGTCTTCTTCATGTTCTTGCTGTTCCTGCTCCTTGTGCTGATGATAAAACGATTTCATGCGGATTCGAAAATGGAGCTCGATATATATTTTTTAGAGCACAATTCCATCATGATAATTTTTTGAATGACAGTTGGGAATTGAGTATGCACAGATTTCACTTCTTACACGATAGAAATATATTCTTAATGTATACTGTTCGTGCAGTGTTTGCTTCTCTCTCTCTCCTTAGGCCCTGATTCTTTTTTTTTTTTTTTCCTTTTTTTTTCTGCCTTTTTTGAGAGAATAGGCCATGATTTTAATTCATGCCTTTTTCATTTTTATATCTGAACTCTTTCTAAATTTTAGTGTACCATTGCAAAAAGGAAGAAAATTTAAAATATATGAGACTTAAGTTGCATAAAAAATAAATTATGCAATATTGAAATTATTAGTTGTGAAATTTAAATTACCGAAATAGAATCAATTTTCCTACAGATATGATAATACAAATCCCAACAAAAAGTATATACTAAACAAAAAGAATAAGTTAATGAGATCACCTGAGTGTTGTTATATTGCCATTTATTAGCTATTCGCAAGAAATAATTACCATTTCAAACAAATATTAATCAACAAAAAAAATTGCAAATGATAATTATAGAAGAAATCAGGAAAACTAAAACTAAAATGTTTAATGGCCAAAAAAATGCTCCCATTAGAAATTATATACATCTCTTTCGGTCACTGTTCATGGAAAAGGTTTTTTTTCCAAAAAATAAAATGTTATGAATGATAATTAATAGCACAAAAGATTAAAGGGATTGGAATTCTCAATATTTCCATATCAATACAATAAGAACATTAAAACACAATAAATACATTTAACGCTAATGTTTGTCATCAACATTGCCTCCGTAGCATAGTGGTATTGCGTTCGCTTCGTAAGCGAAAGGTCGTGAGTTCGATCCTCACCGTGGGCTTTTTTCTTCTATCTTTGTTTTTTTTTTTTTTTTATTTAACTGCAACAACCTTTTATTTTTGCACACAAAAAAAAAAAAAAAAAATTCATTTGCAAAGGCCAAAGAGTAACTAAATATTGTCTAAATCAAATGCAGGTTAATTGATTCCCATGTATTACTTACATGAAATCATTGTCTAAATCAATGCAGGTTAGTTGATTCCCATATCAGAGTATTGTAATCATGACAATTATAAACATGTAATTACAGGATATACGGTATGGCCTATGTTACGCTCTATGGTTTACAACGAATACTATTGCGTCTACCGTATTCCGCCGATCCATCATTTTCTAACCTTGAAACAAATATTTTCATTTTGGTTTCCGATTTTTTCAATTTTTTTGATTGAAATTGGAATTATATATCGAAAAATGATTCCGATTAGGCTATTATTTTCGAAATAAATTACTAAATAATTATCTTATATTATGTATGTAAAAATTAGTCACATACTATATACTGTAATAAGTGGGACTATATTAGTTTTTGTTTGATAGTTTTCGGAAATTTAATTGGAAATATTGGTAATTCATAAAAAAAATGTTTATAATTGAGTTATGATGTTTTTGAAATTTTTGAAAAATTTCAATTAAGTTACGAATATTTCCAATTAAATTTCCGAAAACTATTCCAATTGTGAATTTTTGGATTCGAAAATTTTCGATTTTCTGAAATCTCCGTGATGATGCTATAATATAGCTCACCGGAGTAGTATAGAAAACGAGCTGGGAGAGCAAAGCTGATCAGTAGCTAGTCAACTCGGTGATCCTGAAGTCCCTCCAAAATGAGCACACGTGAACTAAGCCGGGGGTTGATCCGGCGGAAACCCCTCCGACGCTCAAGTCAGATGTACGGATCGTAGAGATAGTAGAGAGAATAAAACTCGGGATTGATTGTGAATAATTAGAACGTACCTTTACAAATGAGTAAAACACCTATTTATATATCGGTGATTGGGTTGGGCTTACTTTGTTGGGCCCAAGCCTTACTTTGAAGGTATTTGGCCTTTCGTGTAGTGGGCCTATTGAGTAGATAAATTTGAGGGTCCATTGGGCCGGCCCATTTAGGTATATCAATCCGGAACCGGAACAAATTTGTAAAGTTACAAAATTTCATGACACTATAATTTTCATCATCATCCAAACAAAATGCAATTCTTGAAAATTTAAAATAAAATCTTGGGATAATCATAATCATCTATGTAAATATTTCATCTTTAAAATATTTGTAATCAAATGCTGTCAAATTTCGAAAATTGAAAAAAGAAGAAAAAAAATAAAATAAATGCTGCAATGATTTCACCTTCCATTAAAAAAAAATGAAATCTCTGTAATAATCAAACCACAATCTCCACAATTTTTTTTTTTTTTTTTTTTTTTTTTTTTTTTAATGAATCCATCGCAAGATTTGAAGCACAAAAAAAATTACACCATCCTTCAAACATTGCTAAAAATCCCAGTTCCTAAAAACGGCGTCGTTCTGGAGTGGGATCCCCAATTTGAAACCTAAATCAGCCGTTACACCCCGGGCAATTGGTCCACGTGGACAGTATCTTTGTCGTGCCACGTGGACCCGACAGACGGGATGACTTCAAAAATCAAAACCCCCGTTCCGATTCCAACAAATGCCCGCCTGTTTGTCGTGCTGATTTCGCCAATGCGGGACCCACGCGTGGGTCCCACGCTCCTCACGTTAAAATGCGCCTGCGGAGAAGATTGTTTTCGCAGAATTCATACTCATACAGCAGTGCAGCAGTAAGCCCAGAAAAGGAAATAAAAAAAATATCTGCAGACGAAGAACAAACGCACAGAGCTCTTTTTTCTGCTTAATTCGTAAGAACAACAAATCTTAATCTATTTTTATTTATTCATTTTTAATAAATTGTTAATAAAAAAGCATTCTTGATTGTTTTGAGATTAAAGAATTCTTGATTTTGCTTTTGTTTTTTCTTCTTCGTTTTGCTTTCTGTTTTCTGTTTTCTGTCATTTCTCTTTCAGTTTACAAGATTCATCATGAAGAAGAAGAAGAAGGAATTAATTTTTTTTATTTTAATAATTTATATATATATTTATTTTACTTTCAGGGTTTCGTGTTTCTTGGTCTGTAAAAAAGATTAAGAAAGAATGGATTTGCTTTCGTTTCTTGTTTTCTTCTGCATTCTATCATCAGTCTCCGGTCAATTTTCCGATGAAAAGACGGCCCTTTTGGAGATCAAGAAATCACTCTCCGACCCACATGGAATCCTCACCACCTGGAACGCCGCCTCCGGCCACCACTGCTCCTGGTACGGTGTTTCCTGCGATTCAGACAACAGGGTTTCTTGTCTGAAAATCGGAGGTAACTTCTCTCTCTCCGCTTCTTGCTCATCGAAAAAATCCGAGTTCTCGTTGCATGCTTTCGGTATCCAAAGAAACTGCTCCGATCCGAAACAATTAAGCGGCGGCAGGCTCTCGTCTGCTGTGGGGAATCTCACACACCTCAGGATTCTCTCACTTCCCTACAACAACCTCGCCGGAGAGATTCCCGTCGAGATTTGGCGATTGAAAAATCTCGAAGTGATCGATCTCGAAGGAAACAACTTCGCCGGAGATTTCCCCAGCTATAAATTCTCCGGTATGAAAAAATTGAGTGTTCTTAATTTAGCATTCAACGAGATCTCCGGCGCGTTCCCGCATTCGTTGTCCGAATGCAACGGTTTGAGGGTTTTGAATTTAGCGGGAAATGAGATCGGTGACGTCATCCCCGAATTCATTGGCGGTTTGAGGAATCTAAGTGTATTGAATTTGTCGTTTAATCGGTTGGTCGGATCTTTTCCGAGTTCGTTGGGATTCGATTGTGGGAATCTCGAGCATTTGGATTTATCGGTTAATTTGTTGAGCGGGGAAATTCCGCTCGCTTTGGGGAATTGCACACGTTTGAGGACACTTTTGTTGTCTTCGAATTTATTTCACGGTGCTATCCCTAACGAGCTTGGAGAGATTCGAAGCCTCGCAGTGCTGGATGTTTCTAGAAACGGCTTACGTGGGCCCCTCCCTCCGAATCTAGGCAAGTGCAAGAATTTGTCGGTTCTTGTCCTCTCGAGCGGGGTCGACCACTTTAGTGTTCCTTCTAGAAGGCGGGGTCCACGTGGAGGATATTCCGTCGCAGCATTGAATGAGTCGAATTTGTTCGAGGGTTCCATCCCGGAAGAGATCACGAACCTTGCGAAATTGGAGATTTTGTGGGCCCCACTTGCCGGTTTCGAAGGCGATTTCCCGAGCAATTGGGGAAAATGTGAGAGCTTAACAATGGTGAACTTAGCTCAGAACTCATTCACCGGTGATATTTTCAATGCATTTAATAGATGCAATAATCTCCGATATCTTAACCTGAGCTACAACCGGTTGAGCCGAAAGTCGGACGAAAATCTTCATTTTCCGTGCATGGAAACGTTCGTTATTAGCGGGAACTTGTTATCGAAGCCAATCCAAAACTTCAATACCACAAATATCTGCCACCAAACGCAAAACGAGCTTGCCTCTTCACGCGCTACACCATCTTCGGCTTACGTGTCATTCTTCTCACAGCAACTACAAGAACAGCCACATCAGCACCAAAGCGGTGACAAAAAACCGAAAAAACCGCACCCCAACCGATCAAAAACTGCACAATCAAACTCCAACGGCCGAACACGAGCGATGTACTTCCTCATAGCGGGGTGCGCAATTACCATATTCTCCGCCCTGTCAATCCTCCTAGGTTTCCTAGCCGTGTTCTGTTTCTGCAAGAAAACGCCGACAACAACCGCTTCAGAATCCTCCGCGCCGCCACCTCAGCGCACGAAGCGAGTCACACTTTTCAATGACATCGGCGTACCTCTAACGTACGACATCATCATTCAAGCCACACAGAACTTCCACCGTAGGAACTGCATCGGGAACGGAGGGTTCGGATCGATCTACCGCGCCGACATCGCACCGGGGACCACAGTCGCCGTCAAGAAACTCACCGCCCAACGCAACCAGGGGGCCCCACAGTTTATCGCCGAGGTCAGCATCCTCGGCAGAATTAAACATCCACACCTCATAACCCTAATCGGTTACTACGCCAACCGAGATGAAATGTTCCTTATCTACAATTACCTTCCCGGGGGTAATTTGGACCGGTTCATAAGAGATCGCGCGAGGCGGGCGTTCGACTGGAGCGTGCTCCACAAGATAGCCCTCCACGTAGCGTACGCGATCTCCTACCTGCACGAACACTGTAGCCCTAGTGTTCTCCACCGAGATATCAAGCCGAGCAATATCTTATTGGATAACGATAACAACGCCTACCTGTCGGATTTCGGCTTGTCGAGGAGCCTTCCGACCAATGCGACGCATGCGACTACCCGTGTGGCGGGGACTTACGGGTATATCGCGCCCGAGTATGCGCTGACCGGGAGGATAACGAACAAGGCGGATGTTTATAGCTACGGCGTGGTGTTGCTGGAGCTGATGTCGGATAAACGGGCTTTGGATCCGTCGTTTTATATGCACGAGGACGGGTTCAACATCGTTTCGTGGGCGGGATTGCTGCTCAAGGAGGATCGGCCCGAGGATATTTTCTTCCAGGGCTTGTGGGAATCGGGCCCGCAGGACAAGCTCGTAAAGATACTGCATGTGGCGCTATTGTGCACCGTCGTTGTGCTCGATGCGAGGCCGACGATGGATCAGATTGTGCAGCGGCTCGAACAGCTTCATTAGTGCCTGCACCTCATAAGATGTGAGGAAATTAAAAGATTTTTTTTTTAATTTTTTTTTGAGGTATTGATTGTTGTAATAAAGTGAACTACAGTTTTGGAATCTTTTTTAGTATCATCCATCATTTTGAGGATGACAATTTTGTATTCAAGAAACTGTTGCATTTGAATTTATTTATGTTCTAAAAATAGTTTCTTTTATTTGTTTCCGAAAAATAAAAATAACGTCCATTAATTCGGTTTGATTTAATTAGTGCACGAACAAAATAAAAGAATCGATAAAAAAGTGACACGTTAGACGATCAAAACGCTACCAACTATCACGTGCAATGCACTCGAAACGTGAAACTTAGTTATCAAAATGGTGTTTGATAGCGCATACATTTGCACATTATTCATTGCTTGTATGCAATCAATAATAGACATGAAAACTTAAAAAAAATGTGTTAAACATAATGAAATAACATTATTCATTGTTTTTAAAATTATAATATTTATTATGTTAAATATTATAATGAATGAAATATATATATCTAAAAAAATATGGTAACAACTAAATAGGAAATTCAATAATAAATATATTTGAAATATGATAACTATTTGTATCAACACACAATCAGAATACTTAAAATTGTAATAAATAATATGTACCATATGTAGTTCCGAAATTCCCAACGAAAAAAAATCGACTTCATGTGTATACAATTTCAATAACTTTTTAGCGCATTTTATTCATAATTATTATAGAATTTCTGCACAAAATAAATACTTCTAATTCTGCATAACATAAATATTGCGACTTCAAACACACCATATCATGAAATTATAGTATTTATTGTATTCAATATATACTGTGGATCACTTGTATACAATTTAAGTTTTAAAACAATTTTTTTACGAACACCAAGTATAGTTGTCGTAGTGAGTATAATGTTTACCAATTTTGGTCGAATAATTTGATCTCACTAGCAATTGTTGTGCCCCTTATTGCTCGATTGCCTTCTTCACCAACCCCTGTTGTGAATTCTAAACAGGCTCAGAATTTGCCAACATAATTTGAGAATGGATATCTCCGATGAGTATAGTGAGTGATTAAATTCCTTTGCCAATTATTCTCAAAGTCATATTTTCGAAGAATAATACATAATTAAATAAATTGTTACGAAATCAATTAACAGTTAGGGTCCTTAGCTCAGTGGTAGAGCATTTGACTGCAGATCAAGAGGTCACCGGTTCGAACCCGGTAGGGCCCTGTTGTTATGATTTTTCTTAAGTCAATACTTTTGAGTAAGAATTTCTATTAAAGTGTTTCAGAATTAGATAAACAAATTGACTCTGTGGCCCAATGGATAAGGCGCTGGTCTACGAAACCAGAGATTCTGGGTTCGATCCCCAGCAGAGTCGTTAATTTTTTTAATAATTGATTGACTCTTTTGACGATATAATCGGTATTAAGGTTATGCAGGATTACTTAAACAAGTTGACTCTGTGGCCCAATGGATAAGGCGCTGGTCTACGAAACCAGAGACTCTGGGTTCGATCCCCAGCAGAGTCGAATTTGTATTTTAATTTTTTATTATTTATTTTCTACAGTCAAGATTACCAAACTTACATCTTATTGATACATTTTTTTCTATTTCAACATAAATTGCCATGGATGAAAGACTAATCGTTTAATCCTTCTCTAAAATTTAATTTAAGAGGTTGAAGTTTAGTCTCTAATATATAACACCTTGAGTTCAAATTTGTTATGAATTTCAGGTCTTAAACGCTTTTTGATGAAGACGTGAAATCCGCATATTTCGCTTTTTGATGAAGACGTGAAATCTGCATATTTCGACGCAATGGTAGACTCGAAAACTTAAAAAAACATATTACTTGATTTAAGAATTTCACAATTATGTAAAGCTCAAATTTGTTATGATTCAATCAATCAATATAAACAAAATGAGTTCCTTCTCCACTATTTGCACACATTCAAGCGCACGGAACACAATATTGAGCTAATAAAACTCGCATCATGACTAAGAACTCGAGTTAATATACTAAAAACCATTACCGAGTCTTCGGGACAAATTTTCGAGCATCATCGATATCTCAGAACAATTAAACCAGCAATAATATGTCTATATAAGCTATATTCTGCTCAACGAACAAATTCCCGGCCTAAAAAACTCGATCCTCCACAAGTTAATCAATGCAATCTTAAAAATTCATTTAAAAAAAAAAACTATTAATTAATTGCTTAACCTTCTAAAATAACCCTCGTGAAAACACGAGCATAAATAAGTTTCGTAAAGAAAAAAAAAAAGTAACTCTCATTAATTTCATCCCACTTCATCTTTCTTCATGCACTTACACCATGGAAGAAGAGTTAGGGTTCACAACAATATGCTTGAGCGGATTATCCACGTCGGTCCCACCTGCGTGCCTCACAAACTCGGCGGGCGAATGGAAGCTTCCGTGGCAAACGCACATTATTCTCACTTCTTCACCTTTACCGTATCTGTACAGTATACCCTCCACCCTTCTCCCATTGGGTCCGTCTCCTTTCGTGAAGACACATGGCATCTCCTCCAATGAGTTCGTTCCGATTTCTTTCCCTCGTGTTCTAGAAGCTTCCGGCTTCTTTGGGGTACTACTATCTTTGTCGGGCCCCGCCGCTTTACTCGTATTCCCTCTTGCATTTGTTGTCGAGGATCGAGTGTCCAGATTGGCCGATTCTTGCATGGATTGGATGCTCGCGGGGCTCACTTCGCCACTCGATCCTGAAAATTTTTATACGTGCCATGTATGTATAATTCAAATAGAGAGTCGACATAAACACTTCTTGAGTTAGAAAGCAGCTACTCAATTAATGCCCTAGTTTTTCGCCAAAATCTTTCACACCCTAACCTAATTTCTTCTCTTAGCTTTACGCGTGGATAATTACGAGAGACGGACATATAAAACTTTTCTTCTACTTGGCCAACTGCTACTGTTTAAGTTACTTCTCCTATGCTTCTAGAAGCTAATGTGAATTGCAGATAGATTTGACAATACTCATTACATACTAATCATGATTAATATTTACTAAAAACCTAAAAAGCAAGGTTGAATATAATCCAATAATCGACATAAGTTCCGAATCTCAACAATCGACGATCATTTTAATTATTCTAAGAACTCGGAAAATGCGATAAGAACTCGAATAATCATAGTACCTTGTAGAGTTTTACTCTCCAAATCCGAGACAGTAGACGAACTCCCCCCTTTCGATTCGACAGATCCAATCGAAGCTTGTTTCCGTAGCAGTCCCTGCATCTTCCCAACATTTACACAACTACCCTTCCCTTTCGCCATCGCCGCATCAATCCCACTTCTGATAATGGCCTGATTAGCCGCAGCAGCAGCCGCGGCCCACGACCCGAATTGCGACCCGCCAGACGACGAACCGGGTCGCTTCACAGATGAGAGAGAAGAAGACTTCTCTCTCTCCAACCTACCCCTCAAATTCATCTCAATTTCCTTCTTCTCCTCCAAACTCAAGCTTCCGCCTTCTTTATCGGAACTCTTCGAATTCCTCTGTTTCTCCGACCGCCTCCGCTTCGCCTCCATCCTCCTCAGCGTCTGCAGCTCCTTCCTCTTCCGCCACTCCTCCTCCGTCTCCACCGGCAGCGACGAGCTTCTCGACAAACCCGCGTACGCCGCCGCGGGCGGCGGCGCCGCCGCCGCCGCATCGCTGTCGTCCCGAACCACCGGCAAGCAGCTAGCTATGGAGGAGGATCTCGACAGTTTCGTGTACTTGTCGACACCGAATCTCCCCCCCAAGGATAGCCCGAGATTCAACTCGATTCCTTCCTCCTCGTCGTCCTCCGCCGCCTCCACTTTGACGGCAGCGACGCCCATGAATCTCTTCAGCAGGTCCCTTGACGCAGACGACATGTTCGACGAAATGCCCAAGGAGAGATTCTCCATTCCCGGTGTTCTTGAAATGTTCTTGCTGCCTTCACCATCCCCCATAGAAAAAGAGTGCTTACTGTAGGTAAGTGTGGCCTTAACTCAACTTGCAGCGGTGTGTGTGTGCTTGTTGTTGGAGCACGCCATGATCTGATTCAGACAAGCCCAGATGCAAGAATCTGATTTTTAACTGCATATTACAGAGGTATGAAATAATTGGTCCCAAGATTGGATTTTTATTTTCGGGAAATCCACAGATTCTTGCAACAAAATTTTTAAAACAGATGGAGGAAGAGGAAGCACCAAGATTAAGAAGGCTAAAATCAAAAAATCGAAAAACAATTAGAGCTGGGCAAGAGAAAAAAAAAATTGGCTGTGTCCTAAATGGGAAATATTTCAATAGAAATCAATAAAATTGGCCCAAAATAGAAAAAGGAGAGAGAAGCAAAGGAGAGAGAGAGAGAGAGAGAGAGCGTGTGATGGCCTGTCTTGTGTGTGTGTGTGTGTGTGTGTGTGTGTGAAGCAAAAACCAAACAGAAGAGGAAAAGAAGACGGTGGAGCCTGGGAGGGGGGGTGGATGGTGGGGGATATGAAATGACGAAAATAACCTTGATGGGAGCGAATTGGTGGGAGTAGAGGGAGGGGTATTAGTGGAAAAGAACAAGTGTCAGAAGTAAGAGAGAGAGGATATCGACACGTGGGTCTGACTGAATTGGCCCTTTTTGGTGGTGTCCCTAACGAAAGTGTTCTAATAGAAAGTGTTAGTAATATGGGGGTACTGCTACCCTGTGGTCGAGCTCATGGGCTCGTGTGGGGTGCACTTTTACACCCGCCTTTGATTCTAGGGTTCATTATTATCATGATTTTTATGGGAGTACACCTAAAAGTCAATGATTCATTCCAAAAGAATGAAATGGTCCAACTCCAACATTCTTACTTCATTGGAAAAGTGTGTTATGTCTTCGTAGAATTAGATATTTGACAATTATGAATTATCCAAATATCAAATGCAAGAAAACAATATGAATATATTGAATAAATATATAAATTTAATTATCCTCGATTTTAGTTAACTAGTAATTGTACCCGTGCGTTGCAGGGTTACATATTCTAATGGAATCATACCATAACAAACACGTGAGTAAGGTAATAAGGAATTAACAGCAAAATATTATCAATAGAATGCACATTTGCTGCTTCTAACACTTCAAAATCGCATTTCAATCACTGAGTAAATTACTACACTTCACCAATATCAATACAAAAAATGCGAGTTAGCAATTACCAACAACACAAAAGCGTTGGTTGAAAGGAAGCTACGACACAAATCCGTGGAAAACGATAACCTTTGATATTGAATGACAATCCGAATTCTTGAAGGAAATATATTCATTGTAATGTTGAACCACATTTAGGGAATACTGTTTGTTTTCATTGCAAATTGTGCTTTAACTCAAAAATAAATTTAATTGAATATCTTTCTTCTTTTCCTTTTCCTTTTTCTATTTAATATTTTATCTAAATTAAAACTTTATTATTCAACTTGCCAATGAATATACAATACAACTTTAGATATGTGCTTAAAAATAAATTATAATGTTTTCAATTTAATAACAATTATGACATGATCAATAATTTGTTTTCGATGCTTAAATTTATGTTATATGAGAAAGTTAAAATTTAATCACTAAAATATTTTATAAAATAAATACTATCCAATTATTTTATTTTTGTCAATATATTCCGAGTCTTATAAAAAGTCAACGAAAAGTTGTGGGTGGATGGGGGTGCACAGGAATAGGGTGAAGTCGGGTCCATGATAGCACAAAGGGTGCTGAATAAGAGAGAGAGAGAGAGAGAGAGAGAGAATGGCCCTTTATCCAAAGAAGCGACGCGTGTCCGCCGCGCAACGCAGCAGGCGGTAACCGACAGGTGTCTTGTAGTTATGGGATCAATAAGGAGATGCCACGTGTTTATTAATGAGTCAGCCTCGTCAACCCGCCAACGTTGTCTTGTTTCGCTCTCCTCACCAAATTTAATAATTCAAGTGCCCACTCACCACTCATCCAACTATATTGTTTAATTCTAGATCTACAAATATGACCGATACCGTTCGATTTTGCCCGAAATCGAACACGTATTGTTACAGTCGAATTTCAAAAAAAAAAAAATTAAAAATTTCTTTATGTTAGGCAATTATTTTTTTTGGGTTCGTTCGATTTTTCGATTCACTCTTCAGTTTCATTTTTGGTTCGGTTTCATTTATCGGTTTAAATTTACTCTAAAAGAAGCTTACGCAAACTAATTATACGGGTTTTTCAAAAAGGAAAAGTAGTGAGAGAATATGTATTTTGCGAGAATAATTTGAGATAGAGTAAGAAATTTTTTTTATTGTAACATGCAAATCATGTATGAAGGCGTTGAAAGATTCACTACCAAAAAAATGGGCTTTTGTGACAGCCAATTTTGACACTAAATTGATGAAAATCTGTCACAAATGGTGTTTTGTGACGGATGTGTGACTGAATGGTTCCGTAAGAAAAGGCCTCGTCACTAAATTATTTGGTGACAGATAATTTCAATCCGTCACAATAATGTGACGAAAAATTCAGTCACAACGAAAAATTATCGTGTCACAAATATGCTGGTCAACGCCCTCATATTTTGTGACGGACTCTGTCACAAACAATTTATCCTCGTCATTAATCTGTCATCATTCATCCGTCATATATACTGTCACAAAGAATCTGTCACATACATTTGTCACAAATTTTTAGTCACAATATCAGTCAAGCTGTCACAAACACGTCAGAAGTTTTCGTCACAATTCCACAAATAATATTAAAATGACAATTATATTAATATTTTTTTTCGTATAATATATTTTAGACATTGTATTCCAAATATTTTTAAAATTTCATTCAAACCAAAAAAAAAATGTAACGCAGAAACAACAAAATACCACGAAGTGTCAATGATCTTAAAACAAAATATCATTTCTTTTACAATATTTCTATATCTGCAGCTAAAACAGCTAAAACTGTACTACGAATGACAAGCCACAATTAATATCTTATTACAAAACATTGTTCTCTTTTGTGTTCTACAATCATTTATGTTCCATCTTTTTTCAGTCGCTGCCATCTTTTTCGCCCAACTCTTTTGCTTCCAACATCCGCAGGCCGTGAAATCATATTCTACCTTTCTATCCATCACATACCTTGATCACTCAACAGTTGAATTTTGACTATCTTTCAAATTTGACAATTTCATCTCGTATCGGGGTAGCATATGGTCCATGCCGAACAATAGTCCCACATCTGCATCACTCTATGAATAATCTGAACTGCGTCTGAATATCTAACACAAAAAGGAGGAGATTAAAATTAAACCAAGTCCAACTTAATTATCATGAAACAAATCACCAAAAGAAAATTACTTCTACTGAAAAGTTCAAAATAAAAGTAATTTACTGCATCATACGAACATAACCAGGACATACATAGAGAAATCTATTACATAATCACTTAAGGAATCGATTGAGATGGTGTTGTGCTTGTGTACAAGGATTGTGTCGTATTGTTCTCTTGATTCTAGAAGTAAAATTATTCAATCTTACCCTCAAGCAACCATTTCCATGGTTTTTGAGATGATTGAATCTTGAGTCGCATACATATACCAGTTCCAGTAGCTTCTATGTACTAGTTTTCGTTTTGAATATCCTGCAACGAAAAAAAAAAATCAAATAATTCCATATAAAATTAAAACAACAACGATAAAAAAAACTTGTACTATAAGTATTTTAATGTACACGTGTGTAGAGGGAAAAGAAACAGAAGGTGCAGAGCTTCTTTGCAGCAATTTAAATGCATCGGGCCTCAAGGTCCAAATAATTATAACATCTAACATATTTTATTTGACATCATCTAGTTATAATTACGTACAAAAATCGTCCATCGTTTAAAAATGTACACCTTAATCAAATCATTCATCATTGATCAAAATAAAGGGAATAAACGACAGTGTTCTTCAGCAAAGACTTAAAAAAATGGACCGAGTAGGATGAGTCGTTAGTACTACATATAAATAAAGAACATAGCATAATGACATTCTGATCAAATAGTTAATTAGAGAACAATAAACAAGCTTATTGGTTGATACACTTAAACAAAATCCCTTTCAAGGAGCAAAGATTGTCTACGGAGTATTAAAGATGAAACATTTACCTTATAAAATACTTCCGCTTCGCCCAACTACTCAATAGAATACCTAAATTTTCAGTAGTTGAATGACTTTTGTCAATCAAAAAATATATTATCATTCTCTGAACTGAAATGTATAAAACATAGAAGCTATACCTGTAGCTTAATGTGAAAAACACGACAAAAGATCTCTGACGGTAAACTGCACATTGGTACCCTGTAATTCAATTACTGATTTGTAGATGCCTCCAACTAAAATATCCCACAAACAACATTAGTTCAAACATCAATCGGAAATTTAAAAAAAAAAAAAAAGAGGTACCTATAAACGAATCACCCAATAAACATAAAAAGGTATAGCAGATCTTACTATGACGATGGTTCGCCGTCGCCGACGTGTTGTTGCCTAAGAAACAACAAAAATCGATTACGCCGTTGAGGATGTGTTGTTGCCTGGTAGTAGAAATCAATTACGCCACCACAAAATCCTGAAAATCTAATGTTAGAGTTGAGAAAATCGAATTGCAAAACCCACCCCCAAGCCCTAATTGTAGCGCGAATGTGTGAGTGTGTGGGAGTACTGTGTTGTTTTGTAATGCCCGATGTTCTTTGAGTTATGTAGTGGGACTAGTGGGCCTCAACCCCATTAGTGGGCCTTGGGGGTTAATCAATTGTTATTAGAATATGGAGTATAATTAAAACTTAATTTGATAATTGTATGTTATCAATTTCTTTTATTGTGGGTGTGATATTTTAATTTTTTTTTATATATTTTCACGAAACAAAATATAAACATAAGAAAAAAATAATATAGTTTTATTTTTTAGTAGTATAGTACGAAACTATAAAAATAAGTAATACTGTCAATTTAGAAACAAAGTAACATTCAAGTACATTAATATTAATACATAATATTTAAGTAATAATTTAAATTGTTATATTACTTTTTATTTATATTTTATCATATCATGTATTTATTTTATGTCATAATTTTGAAGAAGAAAAAAAATGAAGAAACATATATGTTCAATTTATTCATATTAGTGCAGCATTAAAGGGAATTTACTAAATTTAAAATAATAAGTAACACAACAATAAGCATAGTGACAGATTAATGACGAAACATAAACTGTGATGGATTTGTGTCTGAAATGTATGTGATGACTTCTGGCAGGATAAACACAATGGCAGATTAATGACAAAATTTAAACGGTGACGGCCTTGTGACCGAAATGTATGTGACGGATTTGGGACGGACATGGTATTGTGATGGATCTGTGACCAACATTAATCAAATTCGTACATTCATAAAAAGTTTGTGACGTATTTGTGACATAACCAATTTCCGTTAGAAGATTTGTGACAGAAATGTGACTGAGTTTCGATTGTCACAAAATCCATCACCGATTCGTCACATATTGGTCATAAAAAAATTCTTCATTTCTTTAGTACATTCGGTCACATATTTGTCACTCATTCGGTCGTTAATGGTGACGGATTTAGACTGTCACAACATATCTGTCACAAAAGCCCTGTTTTTTGGTAGTGATTTTGATTTTATTTTGAAAATAAAATTGAGAGGTATTTTGAAATGTGCAACAAACTCCACATGGTGACCGTTAGTAAAGGGAATCGAATATGGATCAATTGACACATACTGATTTGTTTCAATCACTAGGTTATCTATTTCAGTTTCAAGTGTATAAGTAATTGATCGAATTCCTAAAATGCATATGAATATGAATATGATATTTTGGAAAAAAAATATTTAGCGTTTTTATGGGAATCGGTTAATTGAAAAAACATATCAAAGATGCTAGAATTAGATTACCTGATGTAGTTGAAGTATGATGAGCTAGAAGAGCGAAATGGATCATTGGCTCACGAGTTTGATGAGCCTGAGATACCTTCGATCAAAGAACACGTAAACTAGGGCGGGAGTTAATCCGGCGGAAACTCCTTCGACGCTCAAGTCAGGTGTGTGGATTATAAAAGTCGTAGAGAGAATACGAGCAGTTGTCTTATTCGAATATTAAATGTACCTTAACAAATGAATTGTAATCTTTATGTATACCGAGTTGGTTAGGCTGAAGTTACTTGATTATAATTATCGGGCCCAAACCTTATTTGAAAGTGATTTGTCCTCAATTGTAATGGTCTTCAATATTGGGTTCATGGCCCAATAAGTTAAGAAATTATAGGCCCATTAGACCGGCAATTATAGGCCCATTAGACCGGCACAAGTAATGGTGGAAATCGGACGGAATAGTTCGGAAATGACTTTTTCGGAAAATTTTCAATTTTTTTCCAAAGTAAAAAATGTGTTCCAATTTCTGTTCCAAAAAAATCGGAATTCAAATATTCATTCCGATTTCGGAATGCCTCGGAATCGGCGGAATTTCAGAAATTTTGGAAATTCCATTAGTTTAATAATATTTTGTTCCAAATTCGGATTTCCTGGAAATTTTCAGTTTATTTTTTCTATTTTTTTAAAAAAATTGCATGAAAATGCAAGAAAATCTAAAAGTGAGTTCGACAAAACCCAATGAATAAAAACACATGTCGTAACAACAAATTGAAACATATATTTTTTTATAAAGAAACAATGCAACACAAAGTTTTTTATATTCCTTAATCTTTTCTAAGGTTTTAATTTACATGTACCTTTGATATTTATTTTTTTTCATATAAAATATAACATAAGTTATATTATCGAATTACAAATATATCATAAAATTATATTATATATTTTCAAAAACCATAGAAATATTCGGAATTAAAACCGGATCGAAAATCGGAATTTCCGATAATTTTATATAGGGCTAAATACAGTTTCCACCCTTAAAGTATTGGGGTGGTAACACTTACCCACTTAAAGTTATAAATGTAACACTTATCCCCCTCATTAATGAATTTAAAGGTAAAACTTTGACTTTGAATGATGTGGTATTTTTTCTTCCCAAATTGTCCTTCTAGCCATTATATAAATAATGAATATGTAATAATAAAACATTCGGCAATTTTGCAAAAACTTAATTTTATTATTTTAATATTGTAAATTTACGAATGAAAAAAATTGAATTTTAGTTTCATTTTTGTTTTACCTTGTGTTGTAGCTAACAAATTTTAATTATGATTTTATAGTTTATATAGTTATTTTAATGCGTATATGACTCTAATATAATCATCTCACTTTTTACTCTGAGAATCACAAAATGTATTCAAAAGTTAATAAGAAATTATAATTTAAACGTCTAAATATTTAAATATTTTTTTATTGAAATTTAAGTAACTGAAATAAATTTTCAAATCAATAATTAGTATAAAAAAATTGGACATTTAAGTCTTGAATTTTTTTTTTCTTGCAAATGTTTAACATATTTTATATATTTTTTAAAATATTGAGATTTTTATTTATATTAAGGTCTATAGTAATTAAAATGTGGAGTTAAACATAAATCAAAATATTTTTTTAATAATAATTATATTTTATAAGATTTAGTTTTTGAAATATTATTGAAAATATATTATTATATATGCATCAATATAATAGCTAGTAGGATAATTTGGGAAGAAAAAATGCCACATCATTCAAAGTCAAAGTTTTATCATTAAATTCATTAATGAGGGGGGTAAGTGTTACATTTGTAACTTTAAGGGGGTAAGTGTTACCAACCCTAAACGTTAAGGGTGCAAACTGTATTTAGCCCTTTTATATACTATTCCAATTTCCATTCCAATAATTTCGGAATAATCGAAAATCGGAATTTCGGAAATCGAATTGAAAAATACGGTTCCAAATTCAGATATTTTTTGATCGGAATTAGCGGAATTCGAAAATTCCATTCAAATTTCCACCCCTAGGCACAAGCAAACATATCTAATAAGTAGACATATACTATTGAGGAACAACTAGTGATTATGATGTTTCATTATTGAGTAAATTATAATATTTTTTAAACTTTATAATAATGTATTAAAGACTTTGAAGGAACAAAATTTCTTTCGAGAAGCCTAGGTAGCAACTAGGATAGGTAGTTGAGGCCATGGTAATTATCATATTAGTAAGTCTTACGTAGCCCATTTGTGTCTAATTGCCACAATTTTAATTAATCATTTAATTCTTTTTTTTCTTTTTTTTTTTTGCCATCCACGTGATTGAGTTATTCTTTTAATACTAAAATAAGTGATGAATTAATCACAATGCTGCATAAACTATATATCATCATCAATTAGACAAACACAGGATCTCAACATAGTATCGAATCAGAGCTGTATTTGTATTTGGATGGAAAGATTTGATTTGAAGTAAAAGTTTTTGATTTCACGATATTTATATGGCATAGTTAGTTTATTCAATTATTTTAGTACACTCAATTCACAGTCACCTAGTCAGGGTCGATTCTAACTATAAAAAGAGGTCATTTTTACAAATTCTTAAAATTCACCTAATTCACCTAATATTTTTAATTTCTCATCCATTTTTTATTTTTTGGAAAATATATAATTAATTTAAAACACTACATTTTTAAACTCCTCCACCAAAGTAAAACAACAAGCAAATGCAAACCCAACACATGATTTATTGAGGCTACAAATTTAAGTAACATGTCATCTAATCTCTTTGATTTATTGAGGTTAATAATAATGTCACACTTGCACATATACAATATGATTTGACCTAGCAATAAAAGGTTATGATTTTGGTGTTTGGAAGGGACACGTGTAGCAAAATGTAACAAAAAGGGGTAGTATAGTCCTATAGTAGCTTTTTTGGTTGGACAAATAATTTATTAATAAAAAACCAAAATGAGAAAATTTAATTGATGAGAAATAGCCTAAAAATAGAGATGGGGCCACGTCATTGATAAAGCAATAGGGTTATCCATATTTATTTTATAGCCTAGCTGTCAAGCTGTAGCTGGTATGACATAATGGATCGGAATTCCAATCATCACTTCATCAAAGTCCTTTTTTTTTCTTTTTTTTTTTTTTTCTTTTTTTTTAAATTTAGCTTCTCTACCAAATAATTCACTTAAAATGAAAAATTAATATGATAATTTATTTTTAAAACGGTCAATAACGAAATAAATTATTTATATGCATAGTACTCTCTTTATTCCTTATTATAGGTCGAGTTTCATCTTTATACAAAGAAACTCAATAAATATAACTTGATTTTAGAAAAATGTGTATTGTCTACTTTAGGGTTGGAGAGTTAATAGTGGCGGAATTGAATATTATGTAACTAAAGTAGCATTTGAATTATAAATTAAGGGACAGATAATATGTAACAGATTCTTTTTATGTGCAAAAGTGACAAATATTATGGAATGGAGTCAGAATAATTAGGCTCGTTTTTTGAACTAGTTCCTATCAACATATAACTTTGAGATTAAGTACAAGTGGATTGAGCTCGCTTGGTTATAGCTCAATTGGTTTCGTGGGTGCCAAGTTGATGCAATGTCCCAAGAACGAGTATTAGCAGCCGCAGTGTGAAAATTTCAACTACAATGAAGATTGGTTACTTTTGGGCAACAAACTCAGATCCGCTAACGGACCGTTGAGTCACCATAATTTACATTTTTTCCCATCAAAACCCGTCAAGTCAATGGATAAGAGCACTGAGAACGAGAAATTTCACTTTTTTTTTTGCGCAAGTACAAGTGGATTGAGATGCAAAAGGAATAAAATGAACACAATACACATGTAATAAAAAAGGAAAAATGAAGTTATATTCGTGGTGAATTAGGGACAAAATGTGGGCAAAAAGTGAAATAGATTATGGTATTATATTTGGGGGCACTTTATGATGAATAATAAAAAGAGGGGTAGAAAAATAAGAAAGAAATAAAAGAAGAGTGAAAAGGATATAAAGGGAAGAAAGAAAAAAAGTTGTTATTGGGATGAATTGGAGAGAGGACACGTCATCGAAGTGATTGAGACAAAAGGATTTAGAAAAGATTTGTATAAGATTTTAGTACAAACGTGGTAGAAGAAATTTGTGACTGTGGGGTCTACCTTTTGGGGAATTTAGGATTTAGTGTCAACTTGCACCATTAAATCTTTTTTGATCTTTTTTTTTTTTTTTTGTTTTTTTTAAATGTGGATAAAAATTGAAAAAGATACAGAAAATTGAGTTTAACTAATCTTTTGTGAAACTCTCATTTATCCCAATTCCAATCACAAAAATTTGGAAAAATCGGAAATCAGAATTACCGAAATTCAAAATTACATATATTGTTCCAGGAAAAAAAACTGACGAAATAGGAAAATTACATTCCAATTTCCACCCAAACTCCTATTTAAAAACAATCTTTAACAATGAACCCTACAATAAATAACAATGATAATGAGGGAAGTAGAACTCATAATTAAAAAATAACAAGGAGGTAAATTTCATTTAACCTAAATCTTAAGTCACCATCAAATTGATGAAAAAAAATTAATAAAAAAAAAAAAAAAAAAAAAAAAGTTTTAATGGGCCGACTCAATTCAGCTAAAAAAAATGTGTTTTCAACACAGGCAAAAAATATATAATTCCTCAGGTAATTGATTAATGTTAATGCAGGCAGGGCAGCATATTTAGATGATCAATCCGAGCGATCTCGGCTCTGCCACCTTCTGCCGCCAACCGGAGACTTTCTCTGGCGAGGATCCCTCACTTGGCCCCCCTTATTCTGATCACCCCCGTTTTGGCCCCCGTTACTTAAACCACCAGTAGCCCTTGTTGGAGACCTTGCTCTACCAGCATTGTTATTATTACCTGCACAAATCAATTCATTAGTCATTGTCACAAATCTTTGGTTCCGTTCCACCTTCAATTTTTTTTTATTGCAGTCGTTCGTTAATAAGGCGGTATTTATTAGATATGCACGATCCGAAGAAGAAAAAAAAAAAAACACGAGTCCACTTACCACGAGCCGAAGACCTTTTGTAAGTAATGTAGGCTTCTTTATCGCCAAATTTAATGTGATGAGCCTGAAAAAAAAAAATAATAAATTAGTTACAAAAATTTTAACGAAACAAGCTTATTTTGTTTAAGTGAAAAGAGCTTAGTTTGTTTAAGTACCTCCACTGCACGACGTGCAGAATCCGCAGATTCGAATTCCACAAAACCACAACAAAAACCATCCTGGCAAAAGACACCGAATCGAGTCAGAGAAAATAAAAAACAAGGTCGTAATAAATAAATTGAAAAGATTAAAAACGAAATATATTATATAATGTTGAATCGGAAAAAAGCACAAACCTCATGCCTCCTAATCTGGACAGTCTCGGCATTTCGTCTAACCGGCCCAAATTGCTTGACAACTTCGACAACTCCTTCTTTAGTGATGTCGTAAGGCAATCGTCCTATGTATATCCCTCTACCTGCAATAATCGTCGAATTAGTTCGATAAACTCTTACATCTCTTCGCTAGTGATGTCATATTAAAAAAAATTAAAAAACGATTACCTTCGGGATAAGCACCAGTGTTGGGTACATAGTTGCCACGTGGCTGCGGTGGTGGTGATTTAGGATTAGGTTTGTTCGACGGAGCTGGTGCTTTAGGCACATCACCGCTAGGAGTCGATGCTACCTTTAGTCCACCATCAACTTGTTGCTTGTTATTAACGGTTGAAGCAACTGTTACAGCTTTTTTAGGAGAAACTGGACGAGCCTCTTTCGCCACCTGTATCAAAAATCGAATCTTTTTTTAAGCACATTGTTTCTCGTTAACACGAATACGATTCTTACTTATAGATATACATATATATACATATATAATAACGCACCATCGAAGCATAGGAAATCTTGGGGGTAGTAGTAGAAGCAGGTGCAGCAACAGAAGGAGCTTTTTCACTTTTCGGAGCATCTTTTCCGACAGTGTCTTTCGAGACAGGAATAACCACTTCTTCGACTTTTCCATTTTCGACACAGGCTTTGGTATTGAAGAACCGAATAAAACCATAATTAAAAAAAAAAACACTAAAAAATAATATATTAATCCGATAACAAAAGGGGTGTGAGGTTTTCTCACCGGCACTCTCCACTGAAGGAGCATGGTTGAAAAACCGAAGAATATCGTTCAACACGAAGAACCCAGTCTCGATTTTGGCCAAGAAGAAGGTTTGGCTGAAGCTTGTTTTCGAATCATCGGCCCTGTTCAGAGAGCCAGTTACTGCCACGATGATTCCCCCATCGACAGAATCTTGTGAATCGACCGTTTTGACCTCGGCGGAGCAACCCTTGCAATCGGAGGACATGATCTTTTCCTGAATCCCCTGCATCAAAAGATTAATCAGCGCTGCTGTCGTCTATTTAGAGAAGGACTGAAAAAATTTATATATAATAGTGATACTTACGGAAAAAGTTGTGACAGGTGTCACAGCACCGTCGGACGACGGCCAGCTTAGTACGCTTTCCTCCTGGTAAAACTTGTGCACATTGTCGGGAGACTGATGGAGGATTGCATAATACTGCATGATGAAAGCCTCCGCCACGACTTCAGTATTGATTGCATCTGCCATATCTGTTAAAACCGAAGAAATGTGGTATTTATAAAGTAAAACTATCGAGGATGGCAAGTTAAATATTCATGTCCTAATTAGGCATTTGATGCTTTCAAATCGAAACTGTTTGTTTTCAAAAAGATTTACAGCCACCGAAAGAGACTACGACATAGGAAACCTCAAAACAGAAACGAGAGCCACATAAATCGAAGAAACAACGCATACTCTATAATGTTGACTGAATAATATGATGAAAGCAGAAAATTTATGCGCATGACAAACAACATAACAAGTGAATCCAACAAAACAGTGAGCAACGATTAAGACATAAACCAATTCATAATTAAATATAAGCCAGAAAGAAGTCTTTGGCTAATAAACAAGTTTAAGGCCTCGTTTGGTTGCCAAGATAAAATTAAATAATCTAATGAAACCCAATTTAAAAAAAAAACATGACTAAAATATTTGCGGGTCGACCCGGCAAGTTATTAGGGATACCAAACATCAATCAAAGTCTCATTATTTAGTTAATCATGGCTAATTCTCCCCAACCAAACGAGGCCTAAATAGTTATGGAATTCCAGGGAAAAAGATTCAACTTTTAATCCCAAAAAACAAGGATCGTCAATGGAAGGTCAAAATCCAATGATTAACCGAATAAAAAAGGGAGATTAAATTCAGAAACAAAGACACAAACATCAACCCAATTTTTCTCGAGAATAAAGAACCCCTTTTTAAGGGGAAAGAATTCAGGCAATGCAGATTCAACAATCAAGAAACATAAAACAGAACACCGAAAAAGAACCCGAAAACCCGATCCAATAATTACCCTGAAACGAAACAAAACAAAACCCAAAAAAAAAAAAAAAAAAAAAAAAACAACCAGCGAATTCATACATACATACATAGATACACACATAAAAGTAAAAAAGTTGAAATCTTTGGTAAAGCAAACTTCATATATGCATGTACATTAAACGAATATAACCAACACCCATGAAAAATCGAAAAAACAAGAACAGGGTTTTACTTGAAAAAAAAAAAAAAGTTATACCTCTCAAGAATTCTGCAGAGAGAGAAAGAAGTTGAAAAAACAAAGATTATTCTTCTGTAAAAGAATAATCTTTTTTATTTATTTATACTTTTTTTTGGGTGTGGGGTTTTGCAGAAGAGAGAAGAAAAGAGGCGTGGGTAAAAGGGGGGCGATTTGTGTAGGAGAGGCGGAAGAGAAAATAAATAGAGAGAGAGAGAGAGAGAGAGAGAGAGAGAGGAGAGAGAGAGAAAGGGTTTTTAAGGAGGAAAGAAAGAATCCAAAGAGAGCGGTTTCCAGGCCATAATAATATCTGAGTCGACTCCAAATCACACTGGGAATTTGGTTTCCTTTCTTGTCTAAAGCTCTGTTTGGAGGGAAATTCCCCCCTTTCAGTTTTTTCATCCCCCACGTTTGTTCATTAGCTGGCATCTTCCTTTTTTTCTGTGGGTCCCACCTCTCTGCAGATTTTCATTGGGCCCCACTTATTTAAGGTTGTTCCTTTTTTTTTTTTTTTTTTTTTTTTTTTTAATAATAATTAATGTTTTTATGGTTGAGGAGATTCACATAAGTGATGATTGATAAAATAATTAGAATTTGTTTGAATTTTAGTATCCCAAATAACTGTCGGGTCGACTTGTAAATATTATGTTACCAGATATGTTTTTTTATTGGATTGTCGAAGATGCAAAATTATAATTGAGTTTTGTTATAATATTTAATTTTATCTTTAGCTAATTTTATTTTTGCAACCAAACAAGGACTAAGTGGAGTAATAATTATATGGAGATTTAGGAATCATAAATTGGTATTGATTTAATTTTTTTTTTCTTTTTAGTAACCATTTTTTTAATAATAATAATAATAATAATACTATGATAATAATATTTTTCTAGATTTGTCTCATCATACTCTCATAACAATCTCTAGATTGCTTGCAATTGTATTGTGGGTGGAATCTAGTTTTCTTGATTTTTGAGAACTAGTAACTCACCCGTGCGATGCACGGGGATCAATTCTAAGTACAATTTTTTAATGACAAAAACATGCCAATGAGGTAAATCAAACACCTTAATGTATGAAAAACGAAAGGTGTAATATATGGGGTTAATATAAAAAACGAAAAAATATGTTTTAGATCAGATTATCGTACGAAAACTTTGAATAATTGATAAATAATATGATATAATCTAAAAAGTTTAAAAACAAAATGAATTCCATTTGATTTAACTACCGATATAAAAAAAATGATAAAAAGAAAATATAAAATACAGAAATTGTGATATGAAAAATAAGATACATTATCAGACCCAAACGGTACAACTATCTCGTCCAATACTTTGTATCGTTAACAGAAACTTAATTATCAAAATTGTGTTTTATAGCACATGCATTGACATCGTCTATTAACACTCTTTGCGAGTAACATGCACATTTTACATTGTTCAAATGCAACCAGTGGTACACATTACTGAAACATAATCAACTAAAAGTGTACAAAATAAATACATTATGTGCTAAATCACCTTGTTTTAAAAAACAATTCAGTGGAGTGGACAATAAAATTGGCATAAAGTGAAAATAAACTAACACGGTAAATTAAATATACATGTAAAAAATACAAACAACAAATGTGTGTCATATACAATTTTTATGTACATTTATATACCCTGAAAATCTTCACAGTAGACAATATTGCAAATAGTATATTAGTCGTCTATTCTGACTTGATGAATATATTTATGCCACCTCTACTCTTAACTCTCTATATTGTGACGTATAATAGTCTGTGCCACCTCTACTCTTCACTGTCCATATTGCGACGTATAATAGTTCATGCCACCTCTAATACTAAAATTAATATTACTACTACTACTATTAATACTAATATCAATACTAATATTAACACAAAAATTAATATTAATACTAATAACAAAATTAATACCAATACCAATACCAATATCAATACCAATGTCAATGTCAATACCAATACTAATACGAATACCAATACCAATATCAATATCAATACCAATGTCAATATTAATACTAATACTGATACGAATACGAATACGAATACCAATACCAATACCAATACCAATACCAATACCAATACCAATACCAATACCAATACCAATACCAATACCAATACCAATACCAATACCAATACCAATACCAATACCAATACCAATATCAATACCAACACCAATACCAATACCAATATCAATACCAATATCAATACCAATATGAATACGAATACAAATACGAATACGAATACAAATACGAATACGAATACTAATACGAATACGAATACGCATACGAATACTAATACGAATACAAATACTAATATGAATACGAATATAAATACGAATACGAATACTAATACGAATACGAATACGAATACGAATACGAATATGAATACTAATACGAATACTAACATTAATACTAATTCTAACATTAATACTAACACCAACACAAACACAAAACACTAACACTAACACTAACACTAACACTAATACTAATATTAATATTAATACTAATACTAATACTAATAGCTAATAATAATGCTAATACTAATACAAATCATATTTCTAATTATAATGCTAATTTTAATCCTAACGTTAATCATAATCCTAATATTAAAACTAATATTAATGCTAATGCTAATGCAAATGCAAATGCTAATACTATTTGATACTAATATTGATACTTATACTAATACTAATACTAATTGATATTAATATTGATAATACTAATAGTGATACTAATACTAATAGTATCAGTATTAGTATCAATATTAGTATCACTAATAGTATCAATATTGCCGAAATCAAATACAAAATTATCAAAACCAACTATAAATTATCGAATATTGATACTAATACTAATATTGATACTAAATTATCGAATATTGGTACTAATACTAATGTTGATATTAATATTGATAATACTAATATTGATACTAATACTGATATTCACTACACCATTTAAGACATTTTCTAACAGCACAAATTTATTGTTTGTAACGGATATAAACCGTTAGAAATTTCTAACGGTTAAGTCCCGTTAGAATATAAATTTATGTGTTACTATTAATATTAAATATATTTTTTTAATTGAAAATATATTTGTAACGGTATTTAAGTGTTAGATACAAATTTAACATAACTTGTATTCTAAATTTATTATCTCTTATATATATTATATTAAAATTTTAATTGTAATCGTATATATTTTATATATTGTAATATTATATATTATATAACCTGAGTTTAATTATAATATTATATATTATATTATATTTGTAAAGGATTTAAACCCGAAACCCAAAAACCCGAAAGCCGAAACTCAAAAACCCAAAAACCCGAAACTCGAAACCCGAAACCTCGAAACTCGAAGCCCGAAACTCAATATATATAAATATATATATATATATATATATATATATATATATATATATATATATATATATATATATATATATATATATATATATATATATATATATATATATATATATATAAATAAATAAAATAAAAGTAAAATATACCCTAAAATATATTTTATTTCCCTCTGTTTTGACCACGTTTCCCCCTTTCTTCCAATTCTACTTCCCTCACCCCATTAACTACTCAATTCTCGTTTTTTTCCAGTTTATCTCTCGCTCATCTACAGCTGCCGAGGAGAATTCTTTGTTTCTTCTTCTAAAAACGTAGTCGCTCTACAAGAAAAGGTACGATTGTTTGGGTTTAGATTTTTTCTATCCTTTTTGTGATTCTTTAGTAGGGTTATTTTTGCCTATGAATAGGGATTGAATTAATCGATTGTTTTTCTTTTCTTCTGATTTGATGATATGGTTGCCCTTGAATTATTTGTGCCTATTATTGTTGTTTACGACTGGGGAAAAAGTGATGTAGAACTATTTGGTTTAAACTACAAAAAGTTGTCTGTGTGCTCTAAATTATACTATTCTTGTAATTGGTTAGATAAATATTCCTAGAGTTTGTCATATATATGTATCTATATATAAGATTGTAATGAGTAGTGTATGGAGAAGAACTAAATCAGATGGGATTTTTTCTTCTTTGAATTGGGAACAATCAGAAGTTATTTATTCAATTGTTTATGTAGACATCAAAATTATTGTTCGTAACAAAAACTAATATTATGATTTTTATGTATAATAATCCATGTGAGGTTCCTGATTTTTGCCTATTAGCTTAGCATAACTCCAAATGATAAGTACAGAGTAAAACTATAGTTTAAGAGGATATTATATTGGTGCTTACTATTGATATTAATACACAGTACGTGTATATTGGGTGGTAAATATATTGTGGAAAAATGTGTAGCCTTGTTGCTGAGATAGTAAAACAGATGTCTGTTTTGAGAGAAAGGCTTTTGCTGAAAATTTTATTTTAACAAAATGAGTAATATATATACGAAAGAAAATTAATTACCATTTTGAAATATAATTCATTTTTTTCTGGTGTACTAAAAGCTATTTCAACTGCATAATATATCTATAAGTTAATTATTGGTGGTTTTTATGACTGTAAATCTTTGGCTTGAAGAGTACAATATATTTATATAACTCCTAAATTCCTAATAATATGTTAGTCTGTTGTTATACTACACCAATAAAGAAAATTTAAAAACTGATACAATATATTTTCGATTAACTGGTTGGTATAACCTACTCATCATATGTTTTGTAATTTTTTTTTTCCTTTTTACACATTCCTTTTCCGTTACTCTATATCACAATCTTATAGCTTTTTTACTGCCGTTTTTATAGGCTATAACGAGTTGATTAGTTTATATAGTTACTGAATTCAGTAGCCAATATTTTGGCACTTATAATCTAGAGTTTGAAGAGCTGGAATAGTCCAAAAATGTTAGATAATTAAGTCAATTGACATTAGATATGTCCAATATGACGTGTTAGTCGATTTTGCTTGCATGACTATAGGAAATCGTTATATGGTTATATTTTCTATATGCGAAAAAGGCTGAATTATTTTTGCACTGTAGTGGCTAGTAATTAATTTTTATGACTTTCATATCTTCGTAAATGGCTATTCTCACGTTACTTAATTTATTTTTATTTATGTGTGTGTATATATATAATGTACAAAAGCTATGTCAAACCCCATTAGTAAAGAATGGATGTCTGAAAGTGATAGAGGTGGTCGGATATACACGAAGGGAGTTGAAGAGTTTCTTCAATTTGCTAGTAGAAATATTGTTGGACAATTGGCAACAATACCTTGTCCATGTGTAAAATGTCGAAATAAGAAGCGACATAGCCCTGTAAATGTTAGAAAACATCTTGTCAGGTCTGGCATTGACAAGTCATATACGTTATGGGCTTTGCACGGCGAAAAACCTTTTACGAATTCAATTAATAATCCAATTGTCGAAGATGTTCATCAAGATAACATCTTAGAAGATATCTTGGTTGGAGGGAAAGATATGGGAAACTTGGTAGATGCAGCTTACGGATTGCATGAAGAATACGATTTCGGGGGTGACAATCAAACAGAAGTTTTAGAAGAACAACATCCTGGTAGTGAGAAGTACGATGAATATAAGAGATTATCATCTGAGAAGTTATACACCTCGTGTGAGGGCCCAGAGACAACACTTTCTGCCATTGTGGAATTGCATAATCTTAAAAAACAATTTGGCTGGTCTGGCAATAGTGTGACAGCACTTTTGGCCATCTTGAAAAGATGGCTTCCTAAGGACAACACCTTGCCAGATAAGTATCCACAAATGAAGAGAATGATGAAAGATTTGGGGATGAAAGCCAATTTTATTCATGCATGTATCAATAATTGTGTCTTATTTTGGAAACATAATGAAGATAATGAGCAATGCCCTCAATGTGGTGAACCGAGATATACTGTAAGAGTAAAAAAGGGAGGGAGAGTTAGTAAGGAACCTTTAAAAGTATTAAGACATTTTCCTTTAATTCCAAGGTTAGTTAGATTTTACACTATACCATGGATAGCACATGAGATGACATGGCATGATCGATCAACATCTTCATGGGATTTTATGCGACATCCATCTGATTCTCCACAGTGGGAAAGGTTTAAAAATAAATGGCCAGAATTTTCAAACGAACGACGTAATATTTTCTTAGGAATTGCAACTGATGGGTTTAATCCGCGTGGTATTCAATCATCAAGTTATAGTTGTTGGCCAGTGATCATGGTGCCTTATAATCTTCCACCTTCATTGTGCATGAAACGGGAATTCCAAATATTGTCGTTGTTAATTCCTGGACCAAAAGCACCAGGTCAAGATATTGATGTATTCCTTGAACCCCTTGTAGATGAGTTGAAACTATTGTGGGAGAAAGGAGTTCCGGCTTTTGATATGCATGAAAAACAACGTTTCACGCTAAAAGCAATGTTGCTATGGGGAATTCATGACTTTCCAGCTTATGGGAATTTATCTGGATGTATAACACATGGTTACAAAGCGTGTCCCATTTGTGGAGATAATACTCCATCTATCCACCTAAATCATAGTAGGAAGATAGTTTATACAAACTATCGCATGTTTCTTAACATGGATCACCCATTCAGAAAGGGCGGATATTTGTCACTAAAGTCAACTGAATATAGATGCCCTCCTTCTCAATTGAATGGGGATGCACTTTTGGAGAAATTAAGTAAGGTAAAGTATGTACCTGGGAAGACAAAAAAAAATTCAGCAAAAAAAAGAAAGATGGGCATTGACGAAAGTGGTGAAGCTGAAGCTGTAGAATCATGGTATAAAAGGTCTATCTTCTTTGACTTGCAATATTGGAGCTCGCATCAAGTTAGGCATGTTCTTGATGTGATGCACACGGAGAAGAATGTGGCGGAGCATTTAATATGCACAATTTTAGATGATAAACTCAAATCTAAGGATACTATAAATGCGCGCCTGGATATGAAGGAAATTGGTGTGCACAGTGGTCAGTGGATGCAGGTAAATGACCAAACAGGGAGAATGATAAAACCAAAAGCCCCATTTCTCTTGGATAAAGACGAGAAACATCAATTTTGTCAAATTTTGAAAGATTTGAAACTCCCTTCTAATTTTTCATCTAACTTGAGCAATATTGTATCTCTTAATCCTCCTAGTTTGCATTCATTGAAATCACATGATTATCATGTTATTGTGGAATATTTGTTACCGGTATTGCTTCAACATGCATTTCCGAAATATCGAGATTTGCGTAGAGCTATCCAGCAGATAAGCTTATTTTTCAACCTACTGTGCTCTAAAATAATGATACGAAAGGATATCCAAAGAGCCAAATACATGGTTGTAGAGGCATTATGCGTGTTGGAAAAATATTTTCCGCCATCTTTTTTCGATATTAGCATCCACCTTATGGTACATCTAGCTGATGAAGCATTAATTTGTGGACCTGTTGGACCTCGTTGGATGTTTCCTTTTGAACGGTACGCTATTTTTACTAAGTTCTAATTTTTCTTATATCAACAACATTATTAGTTTTTTTATTTATAATGTAATATTATTATTATTATTATAATCGCATGAATAGGCAAATGAAAGAATTCAAAGACATACCTAGTAACAAGAGGTATATTGAAGGATCTATTGCAGAGTCGTACATTGTTGGAGAATCCGTTAGGTACTGTATGGAATATATGCCAAATTCACTTGATGGAAATCACAAACATACTCGGGAAGCTTTTTTGGAGGAAAATGGAGAATTTTCTGATGAAGGTCCTTTACTCGACGATGTTGTTATAAAGTTAGAACCCCAACAATTTCAACAAATACGTAGATGGATGCTTTTTCGACTTGAGGTTGATGGACTTGATGAATACTATAGGTTTGTTTTCTTGTAATATTTCTTAAGCTATTGAGACCAAGATATAGTTAATTTATAAAACCATATGTATATGAAATTCAGAGAATATAAAGATTTTTTAAAGTCCACTTTGCATGGCAAAGGAAAAGGGACCATGAAGACAGAAGTAGAACTTCAAACTTCGTTTATCCCCTGGTTATACGAAAAGGTAGTATTATTAGTAAAACTAACTTAGTTTAGTTTATGGAGTATAAATTATTTTTAACTTATATTATTCACTCAATTACCCAGTTGTTGTTGTCTAAAGAGACGGAGACAAAGGCAATGTTGTGGCGATTAGTTCAAGGACCAAGGCACGAGGCTAAGTCATACAAAAAATACCGCGTTAATGGTTTTGTGTTTTCACCTAAGTACCATGACGACACTGTCGTTACTCAGGATAGCGGTGTCTGTATGAAGGCATGGACTACATTTAGGGCAAAAAAAGGTGATAAAAGGCTTAAGGATGCTTGGACTATGTGGTATGGAGTTATCAAACAAATTCTTGAATTGGACTATACACTTTTTAAAGAGGTGGTATTTTATTGTGATTGGGTGAGAGTTGAAGACAAAGTTAATGGTTGTAAGCATTGTCCAGATTCCAATCTTGTGATGGTTAATTTTGATAAGTTCAAGAGTTGTAGTAGTGAGTTAGATGAGCCCGTTATTCTGGCTTCTGAGGCAACTCAAGTATTCTACTCAAAAGACCTAAAAAATCGTAGTTGGTGGGTGGTTTTGCATTCACCAAAGAGATTGACCAGTCGTGTAGACGACTTAGAGACACCAACGAGCTTTCAATCTACACTTGAAGACCAACCTCACTTGGAAGAATTGTTGAAGCAACACAAATCTGCATAAATTTTAATTTGTGTATTATTTGCTTTATTTTAAAGACGAAAATAGTTCAGTTTTTAAATATAATAGTTTTTGTTTTTGCTATTATTAATTTTACTTATGTGCTTTGAATAGATATTGGTATTATTGAACTTAGGAACTTGAAATAATATATCGTAATAAAGTTCGTAAGCATTTGCTGATATCTATGTCGTAGATGTTCATTTTTATTTCTAATCTAAATGGCCTAACAGTTTTTTTTAAATGTCAGATATCCAAAATTATGTCAACCAGTGCAGGTAATTCGGATTGTAATTTTCTTAATCCATCTGCTTCAGATTCATCCATGTTCGAATCATCAGGAAACAAACCCCCAAAAGGTAAGAAAAAAATCACAATTGAATATGATGGAGGGGTTGTAGGTGATCACTCGAAGCAATGGAGTTCGCGTACAGGTGATTTTGTGAGAGCTCACATTCCAATTAGCTATAAGGATTTTAGAGATGTGCCGAACAACTTCAAAGATGATGTTTGGAATGCATTGATGGTAATTCTAATTTTAAACTTAGTTTAGTTCACATGTGCCTTCATCTATATTAAACACCTTAATATTACATATTCATCGATTATGGCAGAAGCATGATTTAACAATTTTATGATAGTAACATACTTATCCAGTTGTTCATATTATTTTATACTCTATTACTTGTGTAGAAACAATACTACTCATATATTTGTCATATTTGGACCTGGGCTATTGAATATGGATTACTATATTATTTAACTTGTCTCCTAAATATTTGGCTCTTAAATATTTAAGTGGAAATCATGGAAATATTAATTGAACTGTAGGTGGTTTTCATTAGTTTGGTACGGTGTTTATTGTTTAAGTAATATTATGGTGATGTTCATTTGCAATTATAACATAGAGTTGTATGATATGATTAATTATTTTCATATAAATAATTAATTTCTTAGTGTTCTTAATTCGCATTGTTATTTTTTCGTAGGGTGAATTTGAACCGGATGTTCCATCACATGTGGCTCGACCACTGGCAGAGAAGACGTGGTCCCAAAAGTTTAGAACGCACAAAAATTCAATGAGAGTTTTTTTAAAGAACAATCCTCCACAAGCTGAGCCAAAAGGTATTGACCCAATTATTTGGAGAAAGTTTGTAGAAAATGAGAATGACCCAAAAAAGGAGGATCAAAATGAAAAAAATAAAAACAATCGAAAAAAGTCGACGTTTTCTCATTGCCTTGGCCGTCGCACTTATGCTCAAAAAGAATACTTGATGGTATGTATATCCTTTCATTAATTTCAAATTCTTACTTTCTTTTCTTGAGCTAATTTATTGAATTGTTCAGCTACAAGAAAATCCGTCAATTCAAATTTCTCGAGCTGAAAAATGGTTGGCAGCGCATGAACATGCTGATAGGAGGATTTTGGAAAGTGCGAAAAGTAAATATGTATGTAATGTATTCGTCTGGTACTTTTTTATTTAAATTTTTTGAACTTCAAAACTTGTTATTACTACTTGTTACTTTAGCAATGAATATACTGCAAAAATTTAGCATTAGCCATCTCTATATTTTTATGTACTAGGAAGTATTTGGCTATTAGTAGTAACACACTTTTCACTTTATATTGTTTTACTATATGGTAAAATATTTATCACTTGATTACAACAGGAGCAAGTAAAGACCGCTACCAGTAAAAGAAAAAGTCAAAGCTTAAGCGGAGAAGAATGTATGGACAGTTATGAAGACATTGATAATGACGAGTTAGCAGAGGTATTTGGAAAAGAGAAGAAGGGAGAAATTCGTGGCATAGGTTCCCACATCAGTAAGAAGCAACTAAATTATCTTGCTGTAGCAAAGTCGAAACTTCAACAAAAAGATAAAGCTATCAAAGATGCTAACGATGGGAAGAATGAGATACTCGCAAGAATTGATGGCCTTGAAGGTATAATTCGTTCTTTATTTTCAAAAACTGACAAAATTGGTTGTCCACCTACACCTTCAAGTGAGCTTGGATCCAATTCAACTAGTCTTCCTATTCATCCAACTGAAAATGTGAACAATGTTACTGGTAATGTTGGTGCATCACTCCCCTCCCCAGCAAATACTAGCACTGAAAATCGTGGAGTGTTCTTATGTGATAAGTTCGGTCGAAAAATTGCGAAGGGGTATATTGTAACAGATAGCACATCTAAGACATGTCACTTCAAAAATGTTAGAAGTGAAGAAAAGAAAGTCTACATAGAAGAAGTAATTGATCCCAGCGCTCGTTTGTGGGATCCTCCTCAAGGGGGTTACGATACTTTGGCTGGCTTTATTCAAGGGGGTTATGTGATTTGGTTAGAAAATTGGTTAGTAGGCATTTGAGTTTCTGTACTCTTTTTTTTTAGTCTTGCTCAGGATATTTTTGATATATTTTCACATGGTGGAAAACTTATTTACTTTCTTGATGATACATGATTTTTTTGCTATTTTGAACAAGATTGTACTTGAGTATTTTTTTTTATACTTTGGGTTAGTTTTTATATGACGGTGGATAATTAATTATGATACATCACTAGCTTGATGGAATGACAATCTTATATTTTTCTTATTGATTATATATATATATATATATATATATATATATATATATATATATATATATATATATATATATATAAACACAAATAACATATTCTAACAGACTATCTGTTAGTATTTTAATTAAGGCTGTTAGAATAAAAACCATTACAAACATATTTGTAACAAATATAAACGTTAGTAATATTCATTTTTTTTATTGTACTCTTACATCTCTAACGGTTATACCCGTTACAAATCTGTATAGAGTGTTACAACTAAACTGTTATAAATATATTTCTAATGGATATAATCGTTAGGATTAATTATTTGCTAACGGTTATATCCGTTAGGAATTTGGCTACAGTGTTAGAAAACTAACCGTTAGAAAACTATTTCTAACGGATAACGCTGTTAGATATGATTACCTTTCAAACCATTTTCGTATATTATTCTAACGGTTTGAATATATTTTCTAACGGTTAAATCCGTTAGCATATTTTTGCTCTGTATTTCTAACACGCATTTTCTAACGGTTTTCCATCGTTAGTAATATTTTATCTAACATAATATATCCATTAGAAAATGTCTTAAATGGTGTAGTGATTGATACTGTTGTTGATAGTGATAGAAATACTAATACTAATACTAATACTAATACCAACTATCTATACTGTTACTATATTGATATTGATAAAAAAATTCTTTTACCTTATCTACTTGTTAAAATATTATGTGTTGTTTTATCTAATCGTCAATATATGGGGTTAGGATTTTCGATTACGCCATTAGCGAGCCTCATCCACGCCGCCGCCATCTCCGCCCCTACGCTGCCATCGTTTGCTACTTCTTTTTTCTTCGAAAATTTTGATATTGAAATTGTGTAGGGTATCTCACATAGGAAAATAGTTGTTTGCATCACTTCTTTAGTTGTTTTCGAATTCTGCTATTTTTTTTAGTTGGTTTCGATAATTTATAGTTGATTTTGATAATTTTGTATTTGATTTCGACAATTTGTAGTTGGTTTAGATATTTTTTTAATTGATTTCGATAATTTATAGTTAGTTTTAATAGTTTGTAGTTAATTTTGATACTTTTTGCAGTTGATTTGATACCTAATAGTTAATTTCAAATTGGTACACCTTGAATGGCACAATTTTTTAGTTATTTATCATAATTTTATAGTTGATTGTGAAAAATAAAAAAAATGAAAATAGTAGTTTTTTAAGAAAATTTTGTACTTTGAAAGAAAACAAAAAAATGCAAATAAAAAAATATTCAAAATTATTTAAAATGTTTAAGAAAATGAAATTTAGTTGATTTATGGGGAAAAAACTAAAAAAAAAAATATTTTTTTTAGTTTTTATTAAAAAAATTTAATTATTAATTTTTAATAATTTAATAAATAAAAAGTTAAAAAATAATATGCCTATAAATATAAAAATTCATCAAGTAGTGGGTAATGGGTATTGAATAATGGAGAGGGACAAATTTGGAATATGAAAAAGCCTGGATCTACTACTAATATTGAAAATGAGGGTGGATAAACTCTTACTTGAAAAAAAAGTAGAGGGAGTTTTCACTAATAGCCCATTTTTTTAAACATCCTTTGTAGAGATGAAAACAAAGAAATATTTATTTCCGACAATCATCGTTTGATTCGCTAAAAAAACACAACAACCTTCCTTGAACTACTTCCGCAAGCCTTGTCGATTTTTTCTTGAACAAATCACCATTATGCATGATTACATTACCTACAAATATCAGTTCAACCAAACAAATAAAATTAAATGCTTCAACAAATCAGTATTTTACCGAAGAATTTATTTCAAATTTATTTTTATAATTTAGATACGCAAGTGGAAAATTATTATAATTTCAAATTACTAAAGAGTATGTCATTATTTTTTGGGAGATGTTGCAACTACATTTAAATTATTATTATGTCACTAGATACTATGACAAATGCGAAAATTATTAAATGACATGTGAATTTAAAATATTTGGACAAAACTTATTAAAAATACAATTGATAACTTCAGGTTAGGTGAGAATCACTCGTGTATTGAGTATGTAGAAATTACATCAACATTCATTATGAGAGTTAGTACCTAGTATTTACCAATAGGATAAAGGTCTAGGGTTTTAGCATTGCGCCTAAATGTATCAATAACATTTCGGCTCTGTACTCTTTTTTATGTCCCATTGTATATGTCAAGCTGTACTGCAGGTATTGTAATGAAATTCTACAATATATTTAATGTATTATAATTATAACTATTACATAATATTCATATCATGGCAGGAAAAAGAAAAGAAATATTCAGATCGAATGTAGTTGATAACAAATACACGATATTTAAATATATTCAAATAATAAAAATATTATAGACATGTTATTGAAAATATAGCATCATTGCACCTATTAATTATTATACACATCGAACTTTTCCTCGTCATCCTTTTCATATTCATCCCTGCATATCGCACTCAACTTTTTTCATTATTCATATCTACAAAAAATGAGAAAATAAAATAATAGTTAGATATATTTTCGTGTATACGATAAATCAACATAAATCAAAAAAATTGTACATATGCGTATTGAAATACAGAATATATATATATAAAAATATTACATATATTTTAATCTAATGATAATAGACAATTATATAAATGTACACGAAAAAAATTATATTTAAAAAAAAAGGTAGTTCAGAAAAAAAAATAATAATAAAAATAAGAATTACGAACTTGGATGATGGAAGGATTTTTTTTTTCTTTTCTGAATGGAGATGGATGAAGAGCATGAATGTGATGGATTGGATATTTTATAGGTGGATAGAATACTTTGAAAATGTAAATATAATATAATATAAGAAAGTATATTAATTATAGCAAAATCTTGGTTAAAATATGAAAATAATATCTTTGTAATTGAATGAAATCAATTGCTTCTTATTTTTTTGCCGAAATCGGAAGAAAGGGATCAACACATTTTTTTCTTTTATTGGTTTAGGAAATTTGCATATTTTAATGTACACAAACAAATATGCACATATATTAAGGAATGGATTTATCACACTTTAATACGATTACTCAACATACTTTAATATTATTTTTTTATTCGAGATAATATACTTTAATATTATCACACTTTAATATGATTACTCAATGTACACAAACTAATACGCACATATAATAAGTTTTTCATTACCAAAAAAATATAGACATTAAGTTGCACACAATTATTAAGGAACGAAAATGAAATGCGTTTATGCAGTCAATCTTTTCCATTGATAAGTCAATATGCAATTAATGATAATAATCCAATCAATCAATACGACTTATCAATATTATGGATATTTTTGACTGTTAATTATTTGATAAAAATGTGAATGGATGATATATAATTATATATGTCCATATAAATATATTATTGATATGATATAAATTTATATGAAAATGATTAACAAAATTAATGCACGTTCAATTAGATAGGTGATTGATATATGTCCATATAAATACATGATTCGTATGATACACATATATATACAGGGAAATGATTTATAAATTCAACGCACATCCGGTTGCTTGACTTCAATCCGGATTGAAAATTTTAAATTATATTTGAATTTTCCAAAATTTTCAAAATATATGGCTTTACAATATTATAATTTACTTACTAACAATAATTATATATTTCATAATATATATATATTAATTAATATTGTATCAATTTTAGTTATATTTGATTTATAATTTTAATTACAATATTTTGCACACGGCCGTTTATAATATGCTTAACGATATTTTTTCATTAATATTTAAATATTTGAAAAAAATTAATATAGAAATTAACAGTGCAAAATTAAATAAAATATTATAAGAAAAGATATAAGAATCATAAATTTATTCAAATGCACTAAAAAAAATCATTGAGGCTATAGATCCTCTTTTTATATAATATATAGATATATATAGATCATCGTCTTAATATGATAATGTATTAATAAAAAAACAAATTTTATAAATTAATTCAGTATAATTGTTTGAACATATAATAGAAATACACAATTTCAAATTATTATTAACAAAAAATATTGTATATTTATTAAACAATAATACAATATAAAAATAAAACATTTTCGTTAATAATTTTTTTAGTGAATGGATATTCGAATATTCCAAAATATTGAAAATTCAAAAAAAAAAATGTATTCCTTTATTTTAATATTTGAATATTAAAAAAAATATTTTTTTTCTGAAAATTATTTGAATATTTGTGAAAAAATTGAGTATCATGAATTTTTTCAATAAATATATTTTGAAATACTGGAAACGTAAATAATATTTTTTATTTTGAATTTATAAAATATTAACATTGGAAATAATATATATATACACGTGGTAATTGTTTAAATGAGTGTATAAATATTAAATAGGAAATAACTTAAATATATACCAAAATAAAATTGACAATTCATCAATTGAAGAATCCACCTCATCAATTGAACTCCAACTAAGCAATTTTGATAAATGACATCATCATTTGACACATTTCAATCATTGAGGGCATAGATCCTCTTTTTATATTATATATAGATTAGGAAATTAATAGCTCAAATTTATAGATTGATTGATGATTGATTGTAGTAAAAAAAATAATCGAAAATCGTGATTGGTATATTATATTGGAAATGTTGGTTATTAACATAATAATTTAAATTCTTAATTTTAAAAGCCGGTTATAAATTATTGGCTATATAAAACGATTTTTTGGTTATTGGTTATAGGAATCAATTATGTGTATAGATAAATTTTTTTGAAAACTTTCTTTTTTGAATCATAAATTAAAATGTTAAAATGAAATAGAAAATAATTTATTTATTGATTTAGGTATAGCGTGTACGTGGATATGCATATATTTAAAGAAACTGCATATATAAAATGAAAACTTGGACAAAAAGTTATATACGTAGTAATTAAAAGAAATTATGATGCCAAGTGAAAATTAAATGGAAATTGTGGGGTAAAAATTAGAAATGACAATCCTTAATTGTGGCTTTTGTCTTCATATATTATATAGATTCCCCTTAAAAAAACCACATGTTTGTATTACTATTTACAATATAACAAAAGACGGAATTTGTGGATTAAAAACATTGTGTAATTCTGTAAAATTATACTATCCAAATCAAACATTAATCATTCACTTTCATTCTTCCATTATTATAATTTTCAATAACTATTAATGAGATTTAGTTAATTGAATCATTAATTATAATATTACCGTTAATATAACCAATTAAAAACTAAAAATCTGAATCAATCATTTATTTTAGTTGATAAAACAAATCCGGTCATTATGCAAATTATATCTTTCAAATTAATATAAAGAATAATTTTATACTTATAAAACATAATAATGTAATAATAAAAAAATATAAAATTTATAAATTATTCATATATAATTTATTCACATAGATTAAAATATGTGCACAATACCCATTTGTGTGTCAAAACATTATCTATATTTGCAAAACGAAACAAATAACTAAAAAATAAGATAGATCAAACAAAGATTTTACACGAAACAAAGATTATGAATTAATAATACACCAAACATGACAAAAATAAAAGAAAAAGAAAGTAGACGATGATTGAATGTCGAGAGAATGTAAGAAAATCGCAATTCTCATTGAAACAGTATCAAGTGAATAAGGATACAAAATAAATTTTATAATATGGCATTTAATGTAATAGATTCTTTTAGATTGAATTAGTAGACAAACAACATAATGTATATGCGAAAGACTTTTATTAATTGCTTGCAATAATATATCATCTTAAAACTATTTACTATCAATAATTAGTGCGACAAATAGTTTCACATATTTTTGTAACCTATTACAAAGAAGGGAAGATAAGCCTAGTAGTAAAACTACCACAATTTCACTATAATAATTTTGCAGTAAAACTTCCCTTGGATCCCATTTCTCTCACTTCTGCATAACCAAAAAAATAAAATAATATATCAAATTGTGTTAATAATGCAAATATGTAAATAAAAAAAAATCAAAACAAACTACAGAAAACTACATTATAAAATATTCATATCATAAGAAAATATTGAGTAATAAAATAAATAATTTTAAAGAAAAAATGTAAGCAAACCGTGTTGATGAATTATGTATGGTCGAAGTTGGATTCGTGAAAATAATCTGCAAGAAATACATAAAGCATATGACATGTTATTATTTAATTAACTAAATACAAATATAAAATGGAGTTGAAACATATAAAACAATTATGAATACATAAATATATAATACCAACACAAAATAAAAGAAGAGAAATGCACATATTTAAAATAATTCTGACAACATATTTTTAGTATCAGTATTGACTTCAACATATTTATGTATATATAAAATTAATTATGAATATAAAACTATGCATATATACTTATAATAATTTATAAGAAATGATAAAAAAAAATGTAATATGAAACTGTATAATACGAACATTGTGCACTTTGTAATCGAATGGTGGTAGAAAAAAATGAAATGAACATTGAGGGGTTTATATAGTATTGAAAATGAACTTAATTCTACGGAAAATTTAAAATTCAAAAGATTTATATATTAGTAAACGAAATCAAATCAAACAAAAAAAGGAAACAACCCAAAAAAAAAAAAAAATAACTTGTGGAAAAAAATATTGCAATATAAAAACATTAAATATGAAGATACGATTTTTATTTTTTACCATTCAATTTTGAATTAAAGTATAAATTAAATCAATCAAAGATGATATGATGGAATCTTGGAATATTAAAGATTCCTTTATATTGGTGATTCGATATTTTATTTGAAATAATAATTAATAAATATAATGCATAATCCGTTTTATAGTTCGGACCATATTATATATTAAATAGTGTTTTCCAAATATACAACCAACTACTACATTTAGAATTAATCCACCGTGCATTGCATATTTATTAAATAATATAATTATTTTTAATTTGAAATATGGTATAATAAAAATTATATTAAAAAATAGTGTAAATTTATTAAATACTTCAATTAAAAACTTAAACATTTTTTTATTATTATTTTCAATGGAATGGATATTCGAATATTCTAAAATATTGAAAATTAAAAAAAAAAAAACAACATATTCCTTTATTTTAATATTTTAGTATTTAAAAAAATATTTTTTTATGAAAATTATTTGAATATTCGTAAAACAATTCAGTTTCATGAATTTATTTGAATAAATATATTTTGAAATACTAAAAATATAAATAAGATTTTTTTATTTCGAATTTTTAAAATATTAACTTTGGAAATGATATATATACATGTGGTAATTATTAAATGATTGTGTAAATGTAAAATAGGAAAAAACTTAAAAACATCCATAAATAAAAATGCCACCTAATCAATTGCAGAATCCACCTAATCAATTGAACTCCAACTAAGCAATTTTGACAAATGACATCATTATTTGCCACATGTCAATCATTGAGGGCATAGATCCTCTTTTTATATTATATATAGATTTTAATTCAAAAAAAGTTAAATACTTGCTTGGATAAGAGATTGAACTTCAAAATTTTATAAAAAAAGTTAAAATTAAACGAACCCATGACATTTAAAAGAAAGCAAATAATATGCTACAGCCAAAAAATACTAAAATCTGCAACCACCAAAAAATAGAAAACCTACTAAAAATAGACTAAAACGAATAATCATAATTCTTTAATCATTTTACTATACCCAATGTAACAAAATGCAGCTCCACCATAGGCAAATCAAAGATATTTATAAGGGTGTTTGAAATTGAATCGACATCGACAAAACTAAAAAATGATAGTAGACAAACACATAGAGGTTATGGGTCTCTAGGCCAGCGCCTCCGATTTTTTTCGGGTATTCTAGCGTAACACAAAATAATTGGTAAGTAATTGTAGAATTTAATTGAAATAGCATCAATTCAAATACAATAAGCCAACAATGAACATATTTTTCTTTAAATTATATTTTTTTTGTTGGATTTTGAATGTTTAATTAATTATTAACATACTAATATAACATAATAAAAAAAGAGAACCGACTCCACCACTACATACTGGTGGCAACGTAGTGTTATTTCGCTGTTGCACCAATGCACAACGAGAGTTTCATGATTTTTCTTAATAGTGAGGCTAATTATATAAATTGTGTAAATATAAAATAATACTTAATAAGATTTCAAATTGATCTCTCTATAATCTTAAATATTAAAAGAATTCCTAAAATATTTTTTCCATATATGTATAAAATTTTATTTTCAAATTCAACTCTACATATCGGTGCTCTAATGCATTTGGTTGGGCCCTTGCAGATTTGGATCCGGGCCCACTTGTTTAAGGTCGTACCTTTTTTTTTTTTTTTTTTTTTTTGAGTAAAAATAAAAGGTTGTACCTTTTATTTTTAGTTTTTAATATACAGAGAGTGGGACCCTACCCAATAAAAAAACTAAAAATGAATATTGAATTAAAAAGCGCGCCAAAAGAGCCCCCGGCGAGGATCGAACTCGCGGCCTTTCGCTTACGAAGCGAACGCAATACCACTATGCTACGGAGGCATTTACGGACGGCGTTTTCAACACTAAATAAATTACTGTATAATTGCAAATAAAAAAAACAATAAATAAATATTGAATTCTAAAGCGCGCCAAAAAGCCCCCGGCGAGGATCGAACTCGCGGCCTTTCGCTTACGAAGCGAACGCAATACCACTATGCTACAGAGGCACTAAACGACGGCGTTTTTCAATATTAAATAGCCCCCGGCGAGGATCGAACTCGCGACCTTTCGCTTACGAAGCGAACGCACTACCACTATGCTACGTAGGCTATTTGATGCTATTTAATTCTAGATAATTATACTTAACAGTTGATTACATGGTTAGAGAGAGAAACTGCAGAAGGAGAGAGAGAGAGAGTACTTCAGACAAGAACAGAAGGGTTTGGGAATTGGGAACGCGGAGAAGATGTGTGGTATATCACTAATTGTATCTGGAATTAAAATTGATTTGTCTACGTTGCTTCCAAATCACACTACCTCAACTCCTCAATTCCCGCAGCCGGTAATTTTTTTTTCCGATTTAATTCCTTTATGTTGTTCTTTTGCGGTGTAATAATTTCAGTTTTCCAAGTTTTAATTTTTGTTTTCGGACAACAAAAAAAAAATCCAGTTTTTATTTTCAGAGGAGGACATCACGGCGGCGCTGCGGCGGAGGGGCCCCGACAGCTTAGGAGCTAAAACTGTTAATCTTTATTTTAATAATAATAATAATTTATTCGATGAACCACAAAACTACGTTGTGAAATCTTTTAGTGATGAAGAAGGTGCATTGGGAAATGGCTGTGCGGAATTGCGTTTTATCGGCGCAACATTGCAACTTAGAGGGGTGAACCCGGTTATTCAACCCTTGACCGATTCGTTCCACAATGTTCTTGTTTATAATGGTATAGCTATTTTTCTAGTCGATATTTTGGTGCTATTTACTTTTATCGAGATTTTTCGAGTATGTTTGAATTGGGTTTTTGGCAAATGCGAAAGTCTCGTAGTTAGTAGATTGTAGGCTGTAACTTCTTGTTATAGGACATGGTTGTATTAACCTAGAATAAAATATCCGAAATATCCGTTCGTACTATCGTATATGAATACAAGACAGTGAATACGATGATTCTGTTTGGTTAAGGAATCGTGACAAAAAAAAAATCCCAACATGTATGCTCGTTTCCCTTAATTTTTCGTTCTATTTTCCTATTTGCGTCATCGTTTTTTGTGGGGTTTGATTTGTTCACCGAGTATTCTTGAATCAGGACTTACAGGATTCTTGAATTCGGCGTATTTTATATTCTTTGTATCAAATCATAGGCTGCAAATGATTCACGTTGTTTAATGTGATATAATTAATAGGTGAAATATTTGGAGGGATTCATTTGAGCAATGACAACAACGACACGGAGATTCTTATGCAGTCTCTGGCAAATTGCTGCTCGTGTACATCACACGAAGATCGTTGTAGATCTTCTACCTGTTTCGAAGGAAGCCGAGAATCCGTTCCAGAACTTCTTTCAAGAATCAGAGGGCCGTGGGCTTTGATCTACTGGCAGGTAACTTTATGTGGTAAGTTTCGTCTAATAGCTTATAAAAATGCTGATAATAATAAAGGGGTTGCCGCTTATATACTAAGCTGCTTTGGCTCGGTTTTTTTTTTTTTGATGAATGTAGGATAGTTCGAAAACATTGTGGTTTGGTCGAGATGCGTTTGGAAGGCGAAGTCTTCTAGTTCATTGGCCAACACACAATGATTCTCGGCTGTTGCTTTCTTCTGTGTCACCGCCATCTTCTAATCAACAGCATTATGGTAATGGCCTACATTCGTTTGCTTTTGTTTTTTTCCTAAAAAATAAATTATTATTAGGGTAAATTATGGCCACCCCTGAGGTAAGGTCAAATTACAAAAAAACCCCTCTTGTTTGGGTAATTACAACAACCCCTCAACTGTGAATCTTCTTACACGTCCACCGTTGCAGTGTCGAATTTAGTGGAATCTTCTAGATTATGTGGAATATTCTCCAGTTTGTACCCGTTTTCACATTTTGAAACAAGATGATCATAAGATGTGTCTCTTGGCTTGTAAATGGTGCATCAGCATCAGAAACTGCATTTTTGCACAAAACGAGTACAAACAGAGAACATTCCACCGAATCTAGAATATTCTTATGAATTTAACACCATAAGGGTGGACGTGTAACAAGATTCATAGTTGAGGGGTGGTTGTACATACCCAAACAAGAGGTTTTTTTTTCTTTTTGTAATTTGACCTTACCTCAGGGGGTTGGTCGTAATTTACCCTTATTATTACTTACGGAGCAACTTCCTACTGACTTGTTTGGATCCGTAAACAGACATTGATGATGAGAAATCGAAAGTTGAATTGAATTTCTGGGAAGAGCTGGCATGTGGTGTATATAGCATCTCCGTTTCTCCTTTAGAAACGGATGAACATTTGATCGGCAAAGTTAAGAAACACGAGTGGACTGATACTGAACTTAAAGAATTGACAAAATGGGAGAGAACTTCCGTCGAACCTAAACCCGAGAATTTAAATCTGGATTTCAAGAAAGTTCTTACCATTGAACAAGGCATGCTCTCAGAATTTTCATCCGACTTTCGTCTATAATTATTTTTACCCGATCTTAGGGTTTCTTTTATTTAGTATACAAGGATGTAAATCCATTCTTCGTTTTTTCATGTTCATTAATGATCCAGGTATCGTGCAAAGTACGCCTTTAGCAACATCTCATAAAGTATTGAAGGCATTGAAAGAATCCGTAAAGCGACGAACCATTTTGAACAGAATCTACCATACTCAGGTTTTGCTGGGAAATCATAATCGGGAAAAATCTGCTCCGATAGCGGTGATGTTTTCCGGTGGTTTAGATTCCATGATTATTGCTGCATTATTGCATCAGTGCGTCGATTCCGAATGTAAGTACTTTATTACTAATATGCCGGCATTAGTTATTGTCGTCGAGACCTTGTTCGATTCTGAAAACTGTAATTTCAGATGAAATCGATCTGCTCAATATCAGCTTCGACGGCGAGTCGGCTCCCGATAGAATAACTGCAAGGGCCGGACTGAATGAACTTCAGAAAATTGCATCTTCTAGGAGGTACGCCGATTAAGTTCGGTTGACTTGTTATTTCCGTTTTTTTAGGGTTAAATTTATCTTAAGAAACCCGAACTACCAATTTATCGGTACATTCTTGGGTTCGTAAAATTTACAGATGGAACCTTATAGAAATTGACGCGGACTTACCGAAGTTGACCTCCGAGACGCAGCATGTGATGTCACTTATAAATCCCGCTAAAACCTACATGGTATAATTCTTTCGCGCCTAAATCGCAACGAATTATTTGTCTAGAACAATTATTTGAATTCATTTGTATAATTCGTTTTTTTTTTTTTTGCAGGACCTAAATATAGGAATAGCATTATGGCTAGCAGCTCGAGGAGACGGTTGGCTTTATGACGGTACACACTGCGAACGAGTCAAGTACAAGTCCGAGTCCAGGATTCTTCTAGTGGGTTCCGGTGCAGACGAACAATGTGCTGGATATGGTCGGCATAAGACAAAATTTAGAAATAAAAGGTGATCTTTTGTTCGATCTTTTTTATTTCTTCTATATTTTATTATTACGTAAATATGTGACGGTTATGTATCAGTTGGCTTGGGCTCGACGAGGAAATGAAATTAGACATGCAGAGAATTTGGAAGAGGAATTTAGGAAGAGACGATAGAATCATAGCTGACAACGGGAAGGAGGTGCTGAAAAATGAATTTAAATACTTGCAATTTTAATTAATTTTAATTGTAGTGTCATATTTTTTAATGCGACTCCGAAACAATGTTTACACGTTTGATTATTTTGTTTTCGTCAGGCAAGATTCCCGTTTTTGGACGAAGATGTCATAAAGACTTTGCTCGATATTCCTTTATGGGAAATTGCGGATCTTGATCAACCAAGTGGCGTTGGCGACAAGAAAATCCTGAGGGAGGTATATATAGTTGCCGCCTGTCTTTTATTTATCGAACTTTTATTTCCAGTTAAAAATAAGTGGTAAGAAAGACGAATGTTTTGACTCTTACAGGTTGCACGATTACTTGGTCTGAACGAAGCAGCTACTCTGCCTAAAAGGGCAATTCAGGTGTTCATTTTTTTTGTTTTAACTCTTTAATTTCGATAATGTATTTAGATTTAATTTTCTTACTATATGCTGCGTGCGTCGTTTTCTCAGTTTGGATCTAGAATAGCAAGAGAATCGAACAGGAAAAATTTCGGAAGTAATCGAGCAGCAAACCAAGCTTCTGCAGGTAGTGTGGTTATATATGGATCATCAGACTAAACAAAAACATTGTCTGAAAAAAGTAAAAACTGCTTCTATCCCCCGTTTTTTTTCGAATATTTACGATTTTTTTTTTATTTTCGTTAAACTTTGGATACATTAACAGATAGGATCATTTATTTCGATTTTCGATTTTCGATTTGTTCTATAGTCAGTCAGTCAATGGTGGTGGTAATGAATGTTGACATTTTCTCAGTGTGGGGAAGTTTCATTAATCATTGTCTTCGGTCTGAATTTTGAACATTTTTTTTTATATTATTTATATTTATTTTTTAGAGAAACATGTATACCTGGGCACTATTATAATAGTCTATGGATACTTTTCTTTCTTTCGTCAAAGTAGATTTTTCATTTTTGTCAGTCTTCATTTTTATTTATTTATTTATTTTTATTTGGTACATCAAATTGACAGCCGTCGAGAAGGAAATAAGTAGTTTCAGTTATATATATTGAATAAAGTAATTAATTTTGTTATATTATATAGTCCATTCTTACCATTTTATTTGTTTTTCTAGAGATTTTTTTTTTATTTCAAATTAATTGTCACTTTTGATTTTCAATGCAACAATTATTGTATTTTTCTCATATTTGCTCTTACTACTATTAATAAAATTAGGTGAAATAATTAATGAAAGTGGATTTTTAGTCATTTTATTATGATTTTTCTACAATTCATGCATATCTATTAGTTTATTTTTAACACGTGCGCGGTGCGCATTAGCTCAAAATGACAAATAAAACGAAAATGAGGGAGTATATTATTTTTGTCCTTCCACCCCGGAAAATTGAAATTAATAGTTTTTCTCCAGTATTTTGAAACCCGGACCGGCCAGTTGAACCGCGAACCATTGCCTAGTTCGGTTCAGAACCCAAGTGAAAATTGGATTTTTTTTTTTTGGCGAAAAATTGTGTTTTTTTTTTTAAAGAAAGAAATAAAATGGCTAAGACATCTTTTTACTGCCAAATTGAAAAGAAAAAAAGTAAATCAAAATAAAAAAAGTTCAAGTTGAAAGACATATTATTATAGATTATCCGGTCCAGTCCGATTCTCAAAACATTAATTTTACGCATCAATACCGCACGTGCGGAATGGGTGTGAAAATTCATTCCACGTGCCAAGATGACATAAGTGTGTGGGGGTGGGCTCTTCATTTATTCAACATCAACCTACAAAATTAAAAAAAACAATTCCCCATTTCTTCAACAATCACCTAATTCCCAAAACTCAATATTATGGCCCTATTTAAAATTCTACCTGCAAACCAATTCCACACACACACACACACATTTTGACCATTATAAATACCTAGAAAACACACACACATCCCACATTTCACTTTGATAATAATAATCTCAAGAAAATTAAATAAACCAAAAAAAAAAAATCATGGGAAATTCACTTGCATGCTTCTCTCCAATAACAAGAACATCTAATAAAACAGTAGCAGAAGCAGAATCTAATTCACCACAACCAGCAAAAGAGATTCTTCCGCCGTGGCTATCTCCCTCAGCCGCACTAAGAAAATCGAGAAAATTACTATACTCGCCCTCGTCGAAAAAATCGGAGCCGGTTGTTTTCGACGATTCGTACATAAAGCAACAAGCGCAGATAGCATCGATGCTGTATCAGCACCACTTGATGCAGAACAACGGCGGCGATCTTCTTCTTAACCTGGACCGCTCCGTATCCAGCAAAAACCCAACTGGTGGGCCCAAGAAGTTATCCAGGCGATCTCGCTCTCTCTCTTCTTCCACTGCTTCTCTCTCTTCCTTACACCTCCCTAATCAGGTATATAATATTCAACGTTTTTTTTTCTTCTTCTTTTTTTCTTTATTTTTTTTTTTAATTTCTTTATTTAATATGGGTTTTACAAAATTTTGTTTGCTAGACTCTTTTGAATGAAGTTTTACTATTAGGCAGGCCGTAATAGACTAATTAATTGCAATAAAATTTTGTTGACTTTTGAAAATAAAAATGTTTGATTTTCTCATTGTAGTTATGAATCAAATTCCAGCTCAATCTCTATAAATCAATACATGGGAACTAACAAAATTCTATTAATTTAGCAAAATATTAAATTATCGAACTAATAATTTAATACGTTTTCATCGAGTCGGGATGGAGAATACTTATTATTTAAATCAGATTATTAATTTATCGAAGTTCTACAGTAATATAACTTTCATTTTTTTTTTTTTGAGGTATTTTGCCGGAGCTATTATATTTAAGTGTCATTATGTAGTGGCCCGATAGTTATTCAAAAGTTTTAATTTTAGTTATTACAATCGCTCCTGCATAAATAAGCATTCTCTATCAAGTACGGCCTCTAAAAATCTAAATCAAAACTATTTCGCGACAAATACAATTTTCTTTATTATTTATTTTTTATTATCAAACTTCCAAAACAACAATGTGATTAATACAAATTTGTTTTAATTTTAATTTATGTTCTAATACTAGGATGTAATAACAAGAAGTGATGATTGCAAGCATTTTGTGCTGGTTCATGGTGGAGGATTTGGTGCATGGTGTTGGTACAAAATAATAGCACTCTTGAAAGAAAGCAAATTTGAAGTTGATGCATTAGATCTAAGTGGCTCTGGTTCTAATTTTTGTGACACAAATTCCATCACAAGTTTATCACAATATTCAGCCCCTCTAACTCACTTCCTAGCTAATCTTGATAAGGGCAAAAAGGTCATTTTGGTAGGGCATGATATTGGTGGAGCTTGTATTTCTCATGCAATGGAGATGTTTCCATCCAAAGTTTCTATGGCCATTTTTGTTGCTGCCACTATGCTCACTAATGACCAAAGTGCCCTTGATGTCTTCTCTCAGCAGGTCTGCACGATACTCTCTCTCTCCCGGTTTTAAAATAACTATCGTTTAAGGTTTCAGCACAACTAACTAAATATCAAATATGTATATAGGACTATAGTTTATACACTCTCTCAACTTGTGTCAGCGTTTATGTGATAGAATTTAGGAGTAACGAGGGCAAAATTGGAAGGAAAAAGAAAAAAAGTAAAAGTAACTAACTCAAAATTGGTATAATTAGCCAATTAGGTGATAAATTATTAAAAGAAAAAAAAAGGGAAATTACAAGGAACTCCCTAATTCTGAAAAAAAAAAAAATCCATGTATGCATAATTACGAGCACCCCTCTGAAACTAACCGGGTGCAAAAAAACCCTCACATGAAGTACTAATTGTCTAAAATACATGTATACATTAAAATAATTAAATGAAAGACGAAAAAATGGTCATAAATTCAATTTTCTGATTCTTTTACATTTGCCCCTCATGCAATATAAAACATCACACATAACCCCCTTTTGACACAATTACGATTAGTTACCGGTGAAAAAAAGTTTAAAAAAATTATTTTTTTTTAACAACTTTTTTACGAACCTTACAATTAGAGCCTTAAGGGTATTATCATAATTACTAAATGAATATTCCATGGAATCTATCTGATTATTTATTTGTTTATTTATTTGTATGCAGTCATGCTTAAGTGAAATAAACCAACGTGCTCAGAAATTTGTTTATGCAAATGGGAAGAATCATCAGCCAACTGCTATAGATTTCGACAAATCACTCTTGGAAGACTTCTTGTTTAACAGAACCCCTTCAAAGGTAAATTATTTGCAAAAAAGCCCCCTGCACATTTAAACTCTTACAAATAAGGACAAACTATTTATATATATTTATCCATGATCAGGACATTGCACTAGCATCAGTATCAATGAGGCCTGTGCCTTTTGGACCAGTGACAGAGAAGCTATCCCTCTCTGCAGCAAACTACGGTTCCATCTCGAGATTCTACGTAAAAACCGATGACGATTTTGCCCTTCCCCGGCCCCTTCAAGAATCCATGATACAATCAAGTCCACCTCAGCAAGTCTTCGACATCAAAGGCTCCGATCATTCCCCGTTTTTATCAAAGCCTCAAACACTTCACAGAATTCTAACAGAAATATCAAACATCCGTCACAAGTAAACTCGATTCGGAAACTTTCGAGGGGCAGATTTGTAATTTTAAGAAGTAGAGGGGAGGAATGTGTAATTATTTTTCACAAATAAACTCGATTCGAGCTAGAGTTTTGTTTTGTTACTACAGTAGAAAAAAAAACACAGTACAAAAACATGTTATTAATACCAAGTAAAGCTTTTATTGAAACGACGTGTTCGTCCGATTATAAAGGAGAACAAAACAAGAAACCAAAAACATTATGGTACCCTCGAAAACAAAATTCGCAACATTAAACACACCAAAAAAACAGGGAATCTTGAAATCGAAAAGGAAAAAAAAATCCATGTGGAAAGGAAGTGAAAATCGAAATAAAGATACTTAAGACGAGAGGATTCAATTCTTCCTCAAAATTCCGAGCCTTTTACGGAAATCTTCCTCCATAAGTGGAATGCCTTGTTGCAATTTGACCTTTGGTTCCCATCCTAGCAATTCTTTTGCCTTTGTTATGTCCGGTTTTCGCTGACGTGGATCGTCCGGAGTGTTCTCCACGCTTATGATTTTCACTTCTGGATTTATCATCTGATTTATAAAAAATAAATTAAATAAATAAATTACACAAATTTCTGGCATAAATTGAATATGGAAAAAAGATTGGATTGTTTTTTTTTTTTACCTCCTTGACAGTTTCTGCAAGCTCAGACATGGTGAATTCCCCTGGATTGCCGATGTTGATTGGGCCTGTGTTATCGCCCTCCATCAATCGCATAAGACCATCGACCTTCAATAAAAGCAAATTAAATCGAGGTTATTTAGAAAATGCATTATTATTATTATTATTATTCACTTGTAATTGCATCAGCCGAGATGAAACGAGGATATTGTAACATTTACGTACCATATCAGAAACGTAACAAAAGCTCCTTGTCTGTGTTCCAGGCAACTGAACTGTCAAAGGCTCGTCTCTGCGTATAGTGATGCATTCAAGGAAGTAAGCGAATATGTGGACAATTACACTCTCTCTCACACACACACACACATAGGAGAGAGAGAGAGAGAGAGAGAGAGAGAGAGAGAGAGAGAGAGAGAGAGAGAGAGAGAGAATATTTACCGAATTGCTTGAGCTAAGAAATTGCTGACAACACGACCATCGTCAATATTCATACGCGGTCCGTAAGTGTTGAAGATCCTTGCAATGCGTATCTCTGTTCGAAGCGAAATATTTTATTATTACAAAAAATGCGTGAAAAGTTGGTGTCGAGAAAACGAAAGGGTATAATAGTAATAATACCGATTCCGTGCTGTCTGTGATAATCAAACATCAAAGTTTCAGCCACTCTTTTCCCTTCATCATAACAACTCCTAACTCCTGCAAAATTAAAACGGTAATCAAGATAATCGACTATGTCGAATTTAATTAAAGATAAATCTTCACTCTAATTAGCGACGTATGTAATTAATTATACCTATAGGGTTGACATTGCCCCAGTAGTCTTCAGTCTGGGGATGGATAAGCGGATCACCGTAAACCTCGGATGTTGATGTCAGCAAAATCCTATTTAAAAATAATATTTACACCGAAATAAAATAAACCAATGAATTCAAATAGAAACAAAACGGGAAAAAAAAAAAAGTAAGAAATATTTAGGACAAGAACCTCGCTCCGACTCGCTTGGCAAGTCCCAACATGTTCATTGTTCCCATCACATTCGTCTTTATTGTCTGTTTTTCCATAAAAATCAATATTAATAATCGTGTATGTCAATATACATATATATATATATATATATATATATATATATATATATATATATAATATGTGTTTGTGTGTGTGTGTATCGATCGAGAGAGAGAAAGAGAGACTGACCTTTACAGGATTGTATTTGTAGAAAATTGGGGAAGCAGGACAAGCAAGATGGTATATCCGATCGACTTCGACTAATAAAGGCTCTGTCACATCTGCAATTAAAAAAAAAAAACGGCTAATAAAAATACAGAAAAACGAGAAGTCTATATGCAACAAACACATTGTCGTTTAAAAAAACAAAAATTCAAACAATTTTAAATCGAAACAAGCCGACTTATTATTACCGTGTCGAATAAGCTCGAATCGTGGATGACCAATCCACTGCTTTAGGTTCTCTTTCGATCCAGTAAAGTAGTTATCCGCAACAATCACCTGAATTAAAAATAAAAATAAAAGATTCGATTTTTTTTACATACGTATATTAATGAACCGTATAAAATTAACAGTCAATTTACGAAGGGCTCACTTCATTTTTCTCGTTTTCCATCAGCTTGTCGACCAAGTGAGAGCCGATGAATCCAGCTCCACCAGTAACAAGAATTCTCATGTTTGCCTGTAATCAAGTTCGATCAATATTGAAAAAAATTAATCTTTTTATACGTTCCTTAATATTTTATCGAAAACCGTTTCATCTGAAATAAGATCAGAAAATTAACATGCTGTCCTTTTATGCAATATAGATACTGTACCTGGAAAAACTTCGCTCGCCTCAACGGTGAAGGCTCGGGAGGCGGCTTGGTGGTGACATGGCTCCCTCCATTCGACCCTTCGTTAGCCATTATAAGATCCCTTTTTCTTCGATTTCTGAATCAAAACCGAATAAAAATCAAAATATTAAACAACTGCCGAATCCGCATACGAAACAACAACCACACGAAAGGGAACGAAAAAACGAAAACAGAGAAAGACAAATCTTCCAAGATTTTTAGGTACATTACAAACATTATTTCAATGTAACAGTAACTTCAATAATTCCAATCCGAACTTCGATATTTCGGATTTAAGTTTATCGTATTAGGGGCAATTCAATACTGGGAATTAAGAAACCAGATCTCTCTTACAAATGTAGAACAGATTAAATAGATCTAACATAGTATTTTTCAAAAGTAAACAATGGATGCAATAGAACACATTCACTAATTCAAGAACCAAAATTAAAAACTAAATAATTTTTTTTTTTTTAACCAACAGATTTGAACACTCAAAAAATAGGAAACCAAATCTCTCTTATATGGGCAATAAATAATAAAAAAAAAAAAAAAAACAGAGTAAAAATCGAATCTTTGATGCAAATATTAGAATGCATGATCATATTTTTCTAACCCAGAAAATATTTCTTTCTTTCGCGAGATCAAATCACTCTGAAAACACAAATCTGATGATATTCAGATGCGAACATATAAATTATTTTCTCAAACATTGCTGGGAAAAATAAATAATTAAATAATTAAATAAAAAAAAATAAATAAATTGACCAAGATCAAGGGGAATGATCACCTAATAAGTGTGTATGTTTATCGCAGGAACTAGAACACTTGTTTTTTCTTTTCCTTACTCTGGTGGGAACAATTGCAAAGGTTTGATCTTTATTTATACATAACACAAAACACGCTTTAAAACCCCTAAACAAATTAAATTAAATAAAAATAAAATGATAAATAATATTAATGAACAAAAAAAAAAAAAAAAAAGCATGCTTTGCATTTATCATTTATCATTACCTTACCAAACGTTACCCACTGGAGAGAGAGAGAGAGAGAGAGAGAGAGAGAGAGAGAGAGAGGAACAAAGACTAATCTTGAAGATTAAGCAATATTACAACGAATCCTATATAGTGATATATATATATATATATATATATATATATATATATATATATATATATATATATATATTTATTTATTTATTTATTTATTTATATTTATTTATTTATTTTCAACGTACCTTCAAGGTCACTCTTTATTTAAAACCCGGTGATAGTGGAGGCGGACATGGAAGTGGAACTTATATGCGAAAATTACAGTTTTCACCCCTCAAGTTTGTATTGATTAGACATTTGATCCCTCATATTTACAAAAAATACATTTGTTACCTTATGTTTCAATAATTTAACATTTATGGTTATTTCCGTCAATTTACCGTTAATCCGTCAATTAAAGCAGTGATAGGAACTCACATGAATCCGTTAGTATTAACGGAAATGGCTAAAAATGTTAAATTTTGAAAACATCGGGGACCAAATGTGTTTTCTGTAAACATGAGGGGTCAAATGTAAAATTGTAATTTTCCCGAACTTATATGATAATAATAGTAATGGGAACATATTACAGTTTTCATCCCTCAAGTTTACAACTTTTTCACATTTGGTTCACAAAAAACACATTTGGTCCCTTACATTTAAAAAAATCAACACTTTAGTCCTTCATGTCAATTTTACAGTAGTACTAACGGAATCAAGAGTGTTCCCGTGACTTCCTCAACTGAGGAACTAACAGTAAATTGACGAAAATTATAAAAAATGTTAAATTATTGAAATATGAGGAACCAAATGTATTTTGTGAACATGAGGGGCCAAATGTGAAATTGATGCAGACTAGGGGTGAAAACTGTAATTTTCTCTAGTAGTAATATAATAAGAATAATGTAGTAGTTGTGTGTGAAAGTGATTATATCAATACTGAATACTCAAATATTATGATGATTTGTAATTAATTTTAAAGAAAAAAGGTAAATCTAATTTAACTGGGTCGCCGAGTTACGTGGGCTTTTGCCTCTTCAGATGGTTGACTTTTTTTGGGATTAGTGAAAACTGTTAAAAATGTAAAAGTATTATTTCCCCCAAAAGTTCTTAATCTACTTTAATTAATAAATATCCTTAATTACACCTCCCCTCTCTCCAATTAATTGTAATTTCATCCATACAGTATATATTTACTTATTTAGTGAACAAAATAGATACTCGAAATGGTGTACTTTTGAAAATCGATTTTACGAAAATTCGACATTTAAATTCCGAGTGAATTCATCAAAAATATGACGTCGCACTTCTTGAGCTGTCAACGAGTATTCAAATGTAATAAAATAGTGAACTGCTAAAGTATTGGACCGGACGAGAAATTTATAGGTTGTGTTCGCGCGTGCACTGCTGTCATGAATTTTTAGCAATTAAAAATACGGTGTAAGTTTGTTATACGAACGAGCGGTGGACTTTTATCAAAACCGCAAAAAATGTTGTCCTTATTGCTAATAAATGTACTTTTGAAGGTCATTTAAATAATTTTCCGTAGCAAAATACATATCCTCGTTCTTGCTATAAGGAGAAAAACTGAAAAAGAACTTGAAATCAAAAGATAGATAGTATGGCATGAATTAGTGATTTATAAATAACTTGGGAGAACCCAAAGTTTGACCTTCATTGCAAGCGATAAATTGAATATATATAATATAAATAGAAAAATATTAAAGTAAATTATTCTGCATTGAAAAATAGTTTAAGGAAAACTACTACATATATTGCTTAATTTATTTTCTTCTATTCTTATATTATTTTTAATAATAAAATAATATATTTCTTAAAACATTTGGTAAGATGTGTCGATCACATTTTTGTTCTGTTCTATGGTTAGGTCTTGATCTTGACCGGTATTTATTTGTTAATATGTCTCTTACATCATGTTCACATGCAACAATAATTACTTTGTCTTTCCTTTTTTGTTTTGTTTTTAATATATTTGTTTCAATTTTATTTATAAAATAAAGAAACGGTACAACAACTCTAATGGTATTCTTGTAACTTAATTTTTATTAAATTATTGGGTAAATTATAACCACCCTTGAGGTATGGTTAAATTACAAAAACCCCACTTTTGTTTGGGTAATTACAACCACCCCCTCAACTATAAATCTTCTTACACGTCCACCCTTGCGGTTTCAAATTTAGTGGAATCTTCGATATTATATGGAAGATTATCACCTTTGTACCCGATTTATCCCATTCGAACTCCACATTTTGAAGCAAGATGATCATAATATGTGTTTTTTGGCTTGTATATATCAGATAGTGGTGCATCAGAAACTGTATGTTTACACAAAATAAGTACAAACTATAGCACATTCCACGAAATCTAGATGCTTATGTTGAATTTGACACCATAAGGGTAGAGATGTAAGAAAAAATTATAGTTGAGGGGATAGATGTAATCATCCAAACAAGAGGGTTTTTTTTGTAAATTGACCATACCTCAAGGGGTGTTTGTAATTTACCCTAAATTATTTGTTTATCTAGTATTTTTTATTATTGAAAAAAGGTTCAAAATTCAAATCCAGCCGTATAATCAACGTGAATCTCTTGTCTTTCAACCATACATCTCTAATTATATTTATAAGTTTCTTTTATTTTCTTCTCTAATTTTTTTTCTTATTAATTGTTTCATTTCCTTAACGATCAATTTCATTTTGTGGCAATTAATTTTATATAATCTTTTGCGGAGTAGATTTGTATTATCAGATTTGTGTAAATGTTGCTATTGGTATTGTAGTTTAAATATCATTAATAAATTTTATTATAATAGTTTAATATTATTATTTTGTTTATAATTGTTATTGTCATTTATTCAGACAATTTTATTTATTTATTATTATTATTATTACTGATATGTGGATGAGGGACAATACAGTACTTCCATCTCTGTATTTGGGTACATTTTGACATTTCACTAAAGTTTGGGGGGGTTCTAAAGTAAATAAAATCATTACTCTACTGCACGTATAAAACGTGAAGACCGCCTCCCTACTTTTCCCCTACGGAAAATGTCTATCTCCACTCCAAATTTTATCCCTCCATTCCGACATCATCACTAACCGATCAACCTTCCACTAAAATCCACAGTCTACAGTGATAAACTGACCTGGAAGACCGAATAAATGACTGGAAGCAGTAATTTTGATCTGAATTAATACTTTCATGGCTCCATACTCAAAATACTCTGTATCTGCAGTATAGACTCAAATTCTCTCCTCTCTGTTAGATCTGATCAAGCAAACAAAAGGTAACTGGAAAGAAAAAACACTTGAATACACATGTTTCTCTCTCTAGGGTTTGCAGTTTTATATTCTTGATTATGCTGTTTGTTTTTGTTGATTAAAGGTGTTTAATTGCTGGTTTCATTTGTGGGCTTTGATTGTGTGTTGATTTTACTATTAATTTTTCTGATTATGATTAGTATTTCATGATGAGATGAGATGTTGTTCTCGGGCTTTTTGAGTTGATTATCATATTTAATTTTATGATTGCTAAATAATATTGATGGTTAATGCACCGTGTTAGGGTAATATAAAGAACTAAGCTTTTTGTCCGATTGTTGTCGAATTGCGCCTTTTTTTCGGAAATTTCGATTGGTTTACTCGTTTTTCGCGAAGTGTATAGATGTATGTGTAAGTTGCAAAAGAAGCTTGCTTTCTTGATTTTTTTTAAAGTTTTCTTGATAATAGTAATTGCATGAATTCATGCATTAGGAGAAATTTGTGTTGCTTGGAAAGTTCGTCTTAGAACTCATCACATTCCGATGTTTGGATAGTCATTTATTCGAAAAACGGGTTACATGGGATTTTAGTCATTTATCTGAAGATACAAAAAAAGTTGGTCTTGATTAGCTTCTGCTTATTACTTCAATCTGCTTTTCTTTAATAGTCTATATTTTCCGATATTTGAAGAGTAGGAGAAATGGGTCGTGGGGTTAGCAGCGGTGGAGGACAGAGCTCGTTGGGGTATTTGTTTGGAAGCGGTGAAGCTCCAAAAGCAGCGGTGCAAAAAGCAGAAGCTGCTCCGAGTGAAAACAGATCAGCTGCAATTAAAGAACCTTCGCCAAAGCCTAATGCCGCTCCTCCTCAGCCGGTAGATATCAGCAAGCAAATTCCTGCGGGTATTCATAGTAGCACTAACAACAACTACATCAGAGCCGACGGTCAAAATACTTGCAATTTCATTACGGTATTTCTCCACTGAAACAACTCTTTTTTTTTTGTGCGTGTGTGAGATAACGGTAGGTACCTGATTTAGTTCCTTAAATTTTTGTTATGAATTGGTTTTGAGTTTACATTGCTTACGATTTATTTGTCATTTGGTTTAATGAATAATCGACTCATTCCAGGATCGACCATCAACAAAAGTTCATGCCGCTCCAGGCGGAGGTTCTTCTTTGGGTTACTTGTTTGGCGGTGGCAGTAATTAATTAGGCACACTGCAACTTTTCGTGTCTATTACGTCAAATTACAGTATCTGCATCTAATATTGTGTCAATTTCTGTGAAATTTATGGGACCTTTTTTTTTTCTGCTCAATGTTTGTGAATTGTCATCTAATACTCCGATCGCTCTTCAATGTGTTGTCTGAAAATATGACGACTAAATGCCTGGATGTATAAGCATGTATCGATTATCAAATGCTTCGTTTGTATAAAAATAATGACAACGGTATATTAATATCTTGCATCTCATGCTCTTATCAGTTTGTTATACTCGAGCAAAAATGTGTAGTAGTAATTTTTTTCGATATCTATATTTCCTATTTTTGTTTTTCCGAAATTTAGTAATTTAGTTTCAGACAGCGCTCGTCAAAGTTTAAAAAGCTTACAAAATGCCTTAATATGCGTACAAGTAAAACTTCTATACAAGATTTAGCTAGAACTTGACCTAAAATCCTCTGCAAGAAAAGTTTGTGTTTTATTACCACAACCCAAAAACAAATTTCAAGAAAATGCGTGAACATACATCAATTTCATGGTGCGTGTGGAGGAGGAGGAGCAGGAACAATTCCCCATCTCCGCCTAACATCTTCCAAATCCTCGTCAAAATGCCGTTCATAATACAAACACATCAAATCAGTGGACCTCATGCCTGCTCGAAGAGCCCACGGAAAATAATGCTGGTAGAACAATTTCCTCTGCTTATCACTGAATCGAGCAGTACCCCCTACAACCGATAGTGCACACATGGGAAGCAGCATCTGCTCGAATTCTATCACCTTTAGAGCCGATTCACCGATCAAATTAGTAGGCAGCCCAAAAAGGGTGTGCCAGAAATCGTGCACCTCACGCGCACGTGTTGCCACGTAGGCTATTTCGTCTGTTTCCATGAACCTGACTGGTGGCCTGTCATCGGGGGAGAAATTCCTGGATCCCATGAATTTTGCATATGCAGCACCGAATGTGTTGGGTGGTAGGTCCCATGCATGGCCTACATTAGCTGAGATAACACGAGGGCGATCCAATAGTACAGCCTGTCAGGGAGACAAAAATTGGTTAAGTTTATTTCATTTACTAAGATAATACAAAGATTTCAGAGATACGGATAACAAAGTTGCCCCTATGATTCCACATCTCCAAATCTACGTTTTTTATAATAAAATCCTATTTGCAAATGATGTTGGACGTTTTAGATGATTAAACAAATCAGGATTCTAACGAGGCCAATGCTTCGAAAATCAATTTCCAACAAGCTGGATCCTAAAATTGCATACAAGATTGTCTAGTAGAGCCAACTAGATCAGCAAATAGAAACAACAGATATCCTTGCAGCTAAAGGTTTCATTCAAGAACACGTTTAACGCCAGCTAATGTTACTCAATTTTATTTCCAAGGACGACAGATAGATACACATCCAGTAAACTCATATTAGACTGCAATAAAGTTTGAAGCTGACTAGGGAAAGACTACGAGCTGCAATTTTACAACAAATTATCTCATGCTTTTTTCCTTGAAATCTGCCCATTACCAAATGAATCCCACTATATAGATGTGCATTAGCAAGTTGCTACTTACATTTATGTATTACTTGTTCCAAATTAACAACATCGAATATACTAATCTTCATACGAAGAATCATTTCATTTATAATCTACATAATGCTGACAAAATACGAGAATTGCAAATCAACTAAAGAGACTCGAAAAACAAGATTTCTTTCCTCGTGGAGGATGGTGTAAAAGTCGAACCATTATCGATAGAATGCTAAGAAATCGAAGAAATAAATCAAAAGCTCACCCTTCCTTCTGAACTCATCTTCATCCTCTCAAGCACCCTCTCGAATGCAGGCTTTCCAGTCGTCTCCCCGAGTGCAGCTATCAGATCAGCTCTTCGTGGATCCAATAACGCTCCCACAGCTGATCCAACTGCGACCGCAGCCTGCTGCCATCCCTTCAGTCGAACTCGAGCACCTCCTATCATTTTCCTGATACATCAAATCGACAAACTCAAAAAACACAACACAAATGCAAGGGTTACATGTTATTCTTTTTTAACCTATGCGCTCGACTATCGTATCCGATACCAACAACAGCAACAACAATAATCTCATACTTTGAACATTATCGACATGCACCAAAAAAATCAATTGCAAAATTTACCATTACAAGTAAAGGGGCTAAAAATTAAAAAAACCGATTGAAATTGATTTAAATGGCAGTGTTGATTTGTTGAATCGATCTATAAATTCTCATATGAGTGATTCTAGCTAGTAATTGAATAATACACGAAGCAGGTAGATCTCGCATCAAAATCGCGAAGATAAATCAAATAAACAAGAGAAGGATTTCTCCTTCGACTCACTCTGTGCTGTATTGAAATAGTGGTGGACGGCGATTCGTGGCAGATGGTGACGGAGGCGCGGCGGCGGGAGTCGCCGAACATGCAGTAGGAAGTAGGATCGGAGGAGCAGCAAGTAAGGACGGTGGAGAACGGATTAAACTGGTGATTATTGGGTTTACTGTGGCCGATTTGGGCCAGTTGTATAGAGACAATTTTTTAACTTGGGTTTGAGCCCGTTAGATAGGGAAAATTATATTTTTCACCCCTTAAGTTTACCTCGATTACATATTTGGTCCCTTATGGTAAAAAAATGGATTTAGTCCCCCTCGTATTTCAATAATTTAACACTTTCGGAGACGTGATACAATTCAGGTAGCTCTTAAGGACTTGACGTAAATGCTCTCATTATAGCAGTTCTAAACAGAGATGTTGGATCTGCAAGTAGATTATAACTACACTGGAAACTTTGGTTAGAATATTTTAACGTTTGGGTTAGCAGATATGAATTTGACATTAGATATCGGGTTTGTAGATCGTCTTTGATAGTACATTAGTGAAATTTATCCTATAAGCCTTTTTACAAATCGAAGCCTTCCAATTAGAATTGTTATTGTTACATTTACGATTTTCCGTACTTGATGTCTAAGATCTCTATTTGTTTTCAGTTTTTAGGGTTAATTACGACCGCCTAGATAATATTAGGATAATATAATTACATTACTCAATATTTGAATCTAAAGGTCCATGTGAATCGATATCATAAATTCACGATACTATATACTTACGATTTATTATACGTAGCGAAAACACATATCAATATTTTATTGATGGAGATAAATAGGGGACAAAAAGTAAAAAAAAAATGTGCTAACTTTGAGGGATCAAAATTGTAGTTACCCCACAACTGACCGTTATTTGTTGACGGAGAAATAGACGAATGGACTCGATGTTTTAAACTATGGTAACATGACATTTTATTTTATTAACGGCGGTAAATAGAAATAAAAAAGGAAAAAAAACATGCCAACTTTGCAGACTAAAGTTGTAGCCATCCATGTTGTGTACTTAAACAAATAAACGCATACTTGTAAAAAATATTAAACTTATTCGTCTAAATGTACATATGTGAGGGAATGTAGACAATTATTTAAAGGACTACCTTATCTTGTAACTAGACATGTTTGAATTTTGTCTTGATGTAGTCCCAGTTAAGTTATTATCATAAAGGGTAATGCACCCAGGGTCGGATCCAGGGTGATTTGTTAGGGGGGCGAAAGATCGAGAAAAAATAAATTGAACGGCGAAAATACTATAATCTAAACATACATAAATGAAAATCAATAAAAAAAAAATAGGCAAAAAAAAAAGGTTTTCTGCATGCCGGGGCGGCTGGATTGTTGATTCGGACATAGAACATGCCATCCACAAAATCCAACAATACAATCATTCTTGACTACAAATCCTATGCCAAATCTTCTATTTGCACCGCATTAATTAATTACACGACTAAAACAAGAACAAAAAAAAAAAAATGGCGAAATCTTGGGAAGAAGATTTGTGGCTAATAATTTCAATCTTCAACTCAGTACTTGGGCTGCACTTAATCTTCAGAAAGTTACTCTACTTCTCATCAGTAGTACCCATACTTCCAATCTTCGCAACCGTAACAACGGATCTTTTCTACCGTCTGCTGTTATTTTCACCGAGCTATAGGCACAAAAGCTACTTCACACCACTATCCAAAAGAATCTTGGAATCCACATGCATGGAAATCATCGTTGTCTCGATCTCCGAAACCATGTTTTGTTGCATGGAGTACAAATCGGTGGCCCAGTTTTCGTTGCTAGCGTATGGTATTGCAAGTTTATGGGCCAGGTGTAGGCGGCCGTGCAATATTCCTCAAACGGCCTACGGTTATTATAAGATTTTCTGGTTTATAGGAATTATTATTGTCTTGTTGAGTGCTTGGCATGGGAATGATGCATATACAAACCATTTTTTCGTCGGAACTTTGTTGTTTTCGCGGAGTTCGGAATCGTTTATCTATCATTTGTACTTGGAGGCAGATAGGCATATGGGCAATGCAGAGTACCGCGAGTGGCTCATGTGACAGGTCGGAAGAGGTGCCATTGTTAGGACACCAATGTTGGCTGATTTGTTTTGGACAAGGGGCTTCTATGTGCCAGAATATCATTCTGTCTAGCCAACATATACAGCGTTGTTGTTTTTCATTGGCTGCACTTGGGTCGAATAAATGTCATTGTAAAAAATAAAAATTTAGATAGAAGTGTTTCATCTAGTAAATAACTAAAAAAAATTGTCGGTTGTATTTGATCCGTAGATTTGATTAAATAACTACCCACTAAGCAAGTATAACATCTAATACATCGTATATGATTATGTGTAGATTTGCGATTTAAATTCAATCAGTGTAAATAACCAAGTATAACATCTAATTTAGCCGAGTAAATATATTCCTTTCTCACTATTTTAGTTCAGAGAATTTCAAGGATCTATTGAATTTATGTATTATTTTAAAATAAATACATCATTTTTTGTAATTTTTTTCAATGTTTTTTTCTTTCCTTTTTCAAATAACTAAAAATCAAGTAGTTATTGAGAACGCTTTTAAAGATTGCGGCAGCACGATTTTAGACAAAGAGCGGTTTGTACTGGATCGGAAGAACTGCAGTAAAACTTCCCACACTTTCCAGCTCGTGCACAGCGCGTACACCCACGCGCGCACGCTCCGATCGACAAATTAACGAAAATGGAGTTCTCGCCGAGGTTCCGGCGACCGCGGAAGCCTCCGCCGCCGAAGAATTCCGACTTATATTCCACAGTCGTAATTCACGACAAGGACGACGCCGCATCGAGAGAACCGGAACCGAGCTCCTCTGACATATACTCCACGATGGTGTACAAGGACGACGAACTCGAAGACGAGGAGGAATCGCTCCCTCCTCTATTGAAGCGCGTCCCCAAGGACTTCGGCGGCGGCGGAGACGACGACGTTTCAGAATCCGACGACGATTCGCCCGCCGCTGGGTCAATCTCCGGAACGATGATTGTGAAACCTGATCGGAGGAGATCGAATTACCCGGACAGGAACGCCAATGTCAATTCGCCGTATGCGAAGCCGCGGAGCACATCCGCGGCTCCGTTTTGGGATCGGAGAAGCCCTAGCAGCAAAATTGGGAATGAGGAGGAGAATGCTGCTGGGGACTTCTCCACTTTTGTGGTGAGGAATAGAGGGGATGATGATGAAAAGGAGGAGGAGGAAGATGACGAGGAGGGGGGAATGGGGACGATGGTGAGGAGAGGAGGTGGTGGTGGAGGTGGAGGTGGAGGTGGTGGGGGGACTATGAGGAGGGCCGTGGAGAGTATGCAGAAGGTGGGCGGCGTTGGTGGGATGGGGTATGGGAGGCAGAGGAAAAACAGTGGCGGCGGTGAAGGGAGTGGTGGGAGTGGGATTGCGCAATTTAGGCAGCAGGGAAGTGGGAAAGTATCGTCGAGCTCGATACCGGAATGTATTATCAGAGAGGATCCTTTGACCAAGTATGAGTTGCTCCATGAGCTCGGTAAAGATTTTTAAGTTTGAAAACCTGGCTATTTAAGTCTTGTTTTGGCGGTGGTTATATTGAAATCGCGAATTATTTGGTAAATACTGTGTGTAGCAATTTAGTGACCGCCTGTTTTGAATATTGCGTAATGCTTCCGTAAAAAGGGTTGAAATTTTTCTGGAGGTATGTTAGTGGATGAACCTTTCCAAGATAGGAAGAAAGAATAAACTTTCGTTGCATGCATTAAGTACTTCGCTTCCTTTATAGCCAAGCTTATTCTGTTTACAGCTACTCTATTCATTACTAATTTCTTTAAGTTCACAATAGAATAAATGGAATGATTTTATATCTTGCTTACCAGGTCGAAGTATTCCCCTGTTTATATGGCCTCTATTCATTACTGACTTTGTTAAGTTCACAAGTCACAATAGAATATATGAAGTAATTTTATTGAAGAGGCTTTATTGCAGTAGATCTCTTGCTTACAGGGTTGGGGTATTATGGTTTCAGCGTCTATTTGTTCCATCTCAATAAAGGGATGAAAATAAGGATTCAAATAAATGAACTGCCCAAAACTTTCTCATAGAAAATGTGTGAGATTTACTAGATTTAAACTAAATTCCTAGCAGTGAATTGCAGCCCCGTAGAAGGAATATGAACTGCGTGTCAATTTATTGGTTATTTTCATTTTTTTTTTATTTCAATTAGTGGCAGTTAAACTTAAGTTGACACTGGATGCTTTATCAAACAGGAAAGGGTTCATATGGGTCAGTCTACAAAGCTCGCGATATACGGACTTCAGAACTAGTTGCTATCAAAGTAATATCGTTGTCTGAAGGGGTATGATTGTAATGTTGTCACGGCATCTGATATCAGCACTAATCACGTGAATGATATTCAACTTGACTAACTGCTTTATGTTTTCCAGGAGGAAGGTTATGAAGAAATTCGTGGTGAAATCGAGATGTTGCAGCAGTGCAGTCATCCTAATGTTGTTCGCTATCTTGGGAGCTACCAAGGAGAAGAATATCTTTGGGTATGAAGAAGTGCATCAAACTTATATTTGTTTCTTATGCTGTTTGTGGGTTTTGCGGTGTTGTTTTTTCTTTTGGGTGTGCACTGGAGTTGGGAATACCAGTTCTGACACTGACTCCCAAATGTGCCTGAGGCTGTGAATCTGATGATAACTGTTTAGATATTAAGTAAAGTGAAGTTTGTTGATATATCCGATTTCTTGCCAGATAGTAATGGAGTACTGTGGGGGTGGAAGTGTTGCTGACTTGATGAATGTTACTGACGAGGCTCTTGAGGAGCATCAAATAGCATATATTTGCAGAGAAGCTTTGAAGGTACCCCTATTTAATGGACATTGCTTGCTAATATAATACTTGTACAAAAAGATAATTATTCTGCGACATGCTAGCTGTATTGATATGGCTGTTTAGTAAATAATATTTCTGCGAATATATTCCTGCAGGGTCTGTCATATCTGCATTCAATTTTTAAAGTACACAGAGATATCAAAGGTGGTAATGTGTTGTTGACTGAGCAGGGAGAGGTCAAGTTGGGTAAGTCATAAGAATATGACTTCACCTAGAAGTGTCTCAAACCTTTCTTTTTTCCAATAGACATGAAGACTTTTAGTTCGTTGTTGGGCCAGGCAATCAAGTTTTATTTGACCCGATCATGGATTTCAGTTTGGATTTGTAGTGTAGATACTTTATTGCCTGGCGTATTAAAACATTGTTCACGGAACAGTAACTAAGAATAGATAACATTTACAGGTGATTTTGGAGTTGCTGCACAGTTAACAAGAACTATGTCCAAGCGTAACACGGTATGTATTAAATATAGTATTTCCGTTGTTAGTTTATTTGTCATGATGTTTTCTGTAAGAGGCCATAGTGTGATGAATCTATTAACAATTATTTTGTGTATTTCACACGTGACTTTATATTGTCTATCTAAGTATCGCTCTGCTGCAAATGTTTTACTCTTTTGGTCTATCTCATAATTAAAAGTTTTTATCATTGGTGGTATTTTAGTTCATCGGTACACCACACTGGATGGCTCCTGAAGTTATTCAAGAAAGTCGTTATGATGGAAAGGTATATCATCTGTTTTAATGCCGTTATGTAACTGGTAGAAGTATTGCCAGCTCATTCTTTTTTCACTCTTAAATATCTTCTTTCGTTTCTTATCCCAGGTAGATGTGTGGGCTCTTGGAGTGTCTGCAATTGAAATGGCAGAGGTATGTTTCATCCATTTGGTCTAGTTTCAGCCATCTTTTATCCTCTTGTTCTTGCGGCTGGTAACTTTTATTCCTATCAAATGTTGTGTAAATCACAATCATCATTGATGCTAAGTTGCTGTTGCTTTAAAAATGGTTTCTGCAGGGACTTCCTCCAAGAGCAACCGTTCATCCTATGAGAGTAAGCCCCCAGACATCAGTTTATGATTTTGATTTCATTTTGTATCTATTTTTGGTATTGCCTAAACAAGATGCAGTATTGATGCTATCTCTGATGAAAAATTTAACTTGTGCTGAGAATGAAATGCTGAAACAGCATAAGGGAAAATATGCCCAACATTAGTTTTCCAGCAAGAAATAAGCTGGCTAAGGTTCACTAAGATTGTATGTGATGAAAATACTAAAGTTACGACTAAGTTAGCAAATAGTGGCTGAAAAAAGGGCTGGCAAATGTTACTTATAGCCAACTTTAGAAGTGGATATATGCACTATTGTGTATTTTTACATCTTCTTGGCTAGTTCCTAAATTTTCACATTCTTCACATAATTAACATACTAGAATAAGTTAGACCACTTTAAGTTGTGTAGTTTATCCTGCAATAGCTTGGGCACTCAAGTTTTTGTTGTAGCTGTTGCAAAAGTGACCGAGAGAGATGTCCTACAAAAGTGTAGCCTTTGCTGTTAGTTAAGTTACATGGCATAGCTTTTACTCGCTGGCCTCTCCTTGTTTATGATTTACTGCTTTTGGGTGCTAACAAATTCAAATTTGTGGTAGGTGTTGTTTATGATTAACATTGAACCTGCTCCGATGCTTGAGGATAAAGAGAAATGGTTCGTCTTTGAAACTTTCTTTTAGTTTTCAGCAACTTTCCTGAAATTTTCTTGTAGATGAAATGCTGACATTAGATACACATATTTTATTCAAAATTGTGTTACACATATATTGTTATAATTCTTGCTGGTAGCCTCCTAGTTTCCAGTAACTAGTTGCTCTCATGGGTTGTTATTTGGTAATATTTCATTTTTCGTAAATAATATATGGAGAACATTGATGAAGGGGAGCTTAGTTTCTGACAGAACTTATATCTTAATATGATCAGATGTTTAGGATACGGTAGTTGCGGAATGCTTCCACATTAATATTTTCTGTGGTCTGCTGATTTGATAATTCATTGTTGCAGGTCACTTTTGTTCCACGACTTCGTTGCTAAATGCTTGACAAAGGACCCACGACTTCGGCCTACAGCAGCTGAAATGTTGAAGGTAGTCATAATACCTCAATGTTGATTAACCATTCATCTCTAACTGGACCCGTGCACTATTTTAGTAAGTTAAGCGGCGTTTCACGTGCAATTTGTATTTTTTGCTGTACCTGCTGTTGCTTCCACTCAGAGGTTTACTCTCATTAGAACTTCCACATTGAACCTGGGGATCAAGTGAACCGAAACTTTGCTCTAAAAAAACAAAGAAAAACCGAAACTCAGTGTTTCACAAAATTAGGTTCCATGTTTTGAATTTGATTTACAAATGTTAAATGTTTATTCTTGTAATGTACGTTTTTCCTGCCCAGTTATGACACTAATGTCGTTTGTGTAAGAAATGTAAACGACTCCTAAACTATGCTATTAGTGCCTTCCAGTACAGAGTAGCTGTTGCTTCTCAATAATATAACTCATATAGCAGAAGTATGATATCATGTATATGAGGGCTACGAGTAAACATCTCATACTTGAAACTGAATTCTTCTCTGAATTCAATTTTATACTCCTAAACTATGCTATTAGTGCCTTCCAGTACAGAGTAGCTGTTGCTTCTCAATAATATAACTCATATAGCAGAAGTATGATATCATGTATATGAGGGCTACGAGTAAACATCTATCTCATACTTGAAACTGAATTCTTCTCTGAATTCAATTTTATATTTTAACCATGGATGAATATCGGCAAGACTGTGCAAAAGTAAACATGCAAAAATAATGAAACGAATAAAAGGCTAATTGTCTCGAAGCTTGATACGACTGTACACATGTTAAAAAATATCTCTTGTACTTTCATTCTTATGTCTATTACTTGCTTTTTTCCTCATGTGTAGCACAAATTCATTGAAAAATGTAGAAGTGGAGCATCAATGATGCTGCCAAAGATTGAGAAGGCGAAAATTATCAGGGCAACAATGGCGGTGGAAGCAGAGGACGTTTCATCAGACGCAACACTGCCAAGAGAAGGGGTAGAACCAATTCTCTCTTTTATTTGTTTAAATTCTCTCTATCTCTAACCAAATCTAGTCCGGAAAAACCCTTTACTTATTTTCTGATTCGAGGAGACACATAATTTTTCTAGTTATTATGTTCGTCATGTTGTAACTTTCAACTGCAGGGAGGTGCAACATCAAATGAAGCCATTGCCAGTACTGTTCCATCCAGACCTCAGGATGGTCAGCGTAGTACCACTGGAACAGTTGCTGTTAGCATAAAGGAAAAACTGGACACAGCTGATGTTGTACAAACAGCAGTAGCAGGTACCATTCCCGCTTACTGAAATGTATTCGAATATATTTCTATAACATCATCATAAGCTATTGTCAGTCATCAGGCCATAAGAAAAGTAGGCATGGCAATTTTAGACGTTAGTGGGACTCTGTACACAAAATTATTGTTTTATTTGAGCACGATTGAGTTTGAGTTAAAAGAGTTCAGTTGATTTTGGATGTTGTGAAAAAAGTGTTTAGTAAAAATTACAACATAGGTTACCCAAGTAGCCCGAATATGAATTGACTTTACTCGACTAGCTCCTCATCATAGTGCATCCAACTAACATTTGTAAGTGTAAGAGCCGTAGCTTTTAATTGTAAAAGGATCTCATCGTAACCTGTTCAACTTGCTTCCATAGTGGCAGTTTCTAGGCTTGGTTTGGGAACTGCACAAACAGCTCCCGATGCGCTTAACTGAATATTTCTTGCCCCTGCTTTTCTTTTTTCTAGTTTTTTGCTTCTTTTTTCCTTAAGTGTGTGTGTGTGTGTGTGTTTTGTGCTGTCTGTATGTCCCTTGTTATTAAGTCTGAATCTTTAATTTTTCTTAGTGCACTGACCGAAACTGTTGACCAGGTGATTTTGGAACAGTAGTAATCCATGAGAGAGTCGAGATTAGTAAAACAGCTACTCTGCTAGCATCTACAAGAGTAGAAGAATCCTCTCCTGCTACTGGACATGATGCAAAAAGACCTTTTATCAGTGGGCTTGGGGATAAAGCAATCGACTCTTGGTACTCCTTCGTAACTCTAAATTATTAGTTGTTAATTTTATCATAAATATGCTTAGTCGTCACACCTTAACATTGCTCCTTTAGTTGATCGGGTTTCCTTTTCCATTTTGCTCGCAAATGTGAAAATCAAATACGAGTGATTTCTCTGCCTTCTATTTTCTAACTTGATCCGCACGTCTTTGGACTCTCTTAAGCTTTCTCGATCATTCATCTCAAACTGGAGTAGTTGGATTTCTTGCGATTTTACATAAGGAAATGTCCTTCAGATACTGTGTATTTATAAACTGCGTCCCGAAATTCGATGTACACTAATTCTTGCACAATAACTTGTTAGGACGGATAGCCCTTCTGTTTCTGGATTGCAATCACCCGAGCAGAATATCAAGGCAAATAGCATTCCCCAAGTGACTTTTGGATCAAAAGATTCTTTAGTTACTAGTGAGACCGTCAGTAGAAAAGCACTAGATAAGGTAGGTGCTTCTGATCTTTCATCTTCGATTCCTACACATTAGATATAATACAGTTCCCGTTTTTCTTTTTCCTTTCGTCGACAGTTAGATCGCTTGTATGGTTATTAACACACGCTTATTTTGGTAACAATCTATTGGAACAGCTCTGGTCTATATACACCGCTGGTAATACAGTGCCGATTCCATTTTTAAGGGCAACTGACATTTCCCCGATTGCGCTCTTGTCCGACAATGTGCTCGGTGGGTGGCAGCACGATAATGGTGGAAACATAGCTGTAGAAGCAATTCAGGAGCTCTTCTCCGGTGATGCTCAGCCTAAGAAGGGTAGAAGCAGACAAAATGAGGTTCTCGAATATTTCCATTCTTGATTATTTTTCCTTTTTTTTTTTATTATTTATTTTTCTTTTTAAAGCATTTGGGCAATTTATCGGGTTTATTACAGGTACCTCTTCCTCAAAGCGTATGTCAGAGGCTTACATCAAGTCCAACTCTGATGAATCTTGCTCAGGCATTAGCATACCACAAAATGTACGAATTTCTGTTCAACGCATCTCTCTATCTTATACACATTAATCTCGTTTCTTAAGTTCGTTTTTGGTATTCGTATGCAGGTGTTACGAAGAGATGCCACTTCAAGAAATGCAAGCAACGCAGGAACAACAAACCATTCAAAACCTTTCCGATACCCTTCGGACTATTCTACGTTTGTAGTTATTTTTCAGCCACTAAAATTGATGTATGTAATGATTTTTCTCAACCATTTTGGGATTAATAGATTTCTTATATATATTATCTAACAGTGATTTATTTTTTAAATAAACTGGAAATTGTCGATTGCATTATACTTGCTGGATATCTTGCGTTGTGACTTTATTAAATGTTTTTAATATTTAATTTTGTACCATGAGAACTATATTAACTATTAAGTACATTCCTGTGAGAAAAATACAGTTTTCATCCCTCAAGTTTGCACAATTTCATATTTGGTCCTCCATATTTACAAACAACATACTTTGTCCACTATTTTTCAAAAATTCATCACCTTTAGTTGTTTTCGTCAATTATTCGTTAGTACTAATGGAATCAAGCGTGTGCCCGTCATTACCTTAACAGACGGATTAATGGTAAATTGACGGAAAATACCATAAGTGTCAAATTATTGAAATATGATTAGACAAGTGACTAAATGTGTTTTTTATGAACATAAGGGACCAAATATGAAATTGTTACAAACTTGAGGGATGAAAACTGATAAAATAAAATATGAAGTAAAACTTTTATTAAATATTAAATTGATAAAATATTCCAAAATATCATTATTTCACACAAACCTTCGCTCTAATTATTTGAAGTGAATTTGTACGAAAGCCCTTTTCCAGTTTGCAACTAACTAACTGTTTAGCATGAGAAATTCAATTGCTGGTCGGATTTGTTACTTCTTGCAGCACAATGGTTTAAGGAAAATTCGATTTTCTCCAACTCTTTCCTCCCATGTTCATGAACCAGCAACAACGTACTCAGAATCAGGCCTGTGTCGCATTCCTGATAAATTCAAGAATCGATGTATTTCTCTGAAACCCACATCATATTTCGCTTCTGTTATCCCTCTTCGCCATTTTCATGCTACTTCATCTATCAGTGAGGAGACCCACCAAGATTCGGATGATGGTAAGCTTTTCCTCCATTTTTCTTTTGGTAGTGAATTTTGCCTACTACCTGTTTGATAATTTGTCTCAATGGAAATTGCAAGTTTTTGAGGTTTTTTAGTGCATGTCTGGTCCTAACAAGAACTTTGTTTTTTTCCTTGGGTAATGTTTTTGTGTTGTTGTTTTGCTATTGTTGACGGGAGAAAATGGATTGACTCGTTCCAATTAATATGTCAACATTGTTGTTGTATTAACAGTAGAGAAAGAAGAAATTTCGAATTTTCCCCGTTTAGATGGAAGATTATATGGTTGGTAACGTGTGAACGTGTGTTGTTATGGGATCTTATATGAATGAATACAATTGAAAAATGTGATGTCAAAATGCTGCAACTCAAGCTACTCTTGTCGGGTGGCAAAGTTTTTATTCAATCATGGACTTTCAGTTCTCTCTCTCGCCTTTGAGCCCTTTCCTCAATCCATTTTCAGATTTTTTGTTCATTGGGTTTCCTTTACTTAAATCGAAGAAATGATATTTCAGTTATTTTGAACAATATTCGAATTGAACTTGCTTTTTATATATGTGTAAAGCTATAGATAATTCTAGCGGAGAAGTCGAACCGATTGATTCATGGGAGGAAGAGGATGAAGCTGAACCTGAGGTATGGTTCCAACTTCGAAATTTGATGGCACATATAAAAATAATGTAGCTCTTTATTTGCATAAAATTTCAGTCGATCATTATTTCGTAAATCTTAGGTTGGAGATGGTGGTGATGGTGGTGGAATTGTTCTGCAAAATTGCACGTGGGGTGAAAGAGCATTATCCATAGCCCAAGAAGTGCTGCTGGAGTTTGGTGAAGACTTTAATCTCTATGCATTTAAAACATCTCCTCGAGGCTACGTTTACGTGCGACTGGATAAACTTTCAAACGAGTAAGTCTTTTTACATATAATAGTCTTAGATCTTGCTATAGGATTGCTTTTTTTGAGTTTACCAGTTTTACATGCTTTGAAAAATATCTTCGTTCCATAGTAAGGTTTTCTTACCCTGTCTATGGAGCATTATTCATTGTAATTGTTGGATGAGTAAAATTGAAATTTATTCAGTTGAATTTTATGCTGTTTTACTATGATTTTTCTCTTGTAATCTCACTTATACGAAATGTAGAAATATAATAACTTTAAAACACAATGAAGCATGTACAAAAATCATAAGCTACTCCTATGGATTAAGCTATATTTTGGTATTCACAATTTAAATACAGATTTGGACTCTCCTATGGCTACAGTAGATTTTTTAATTTTTTTCGTTCTGGAAATTCTGCAGTTATATTGATGCATTCATGCAATGAAAATTTAAATTTCCGAATGAATCATTTAAAATTTTATCTTAATTTCAAGATGTATTAAAACTGAACATGTGTCAACGGGAAAAAAAAGTGTAATTTTGATTTCTATGTCGAAAGAATTTTTCTTTGCCAAATTCCGATGTATAATCATTTTCTGCTGTCTTCTCTGTCGTGAATCAGATTCGGGTGCCCCTTAATGGATGAGATCGAGTCATTTAGTCGCCAATACAAGAAAAAACTGGATGAAATTGGTGCAAGAGGAGAAATCCCCGACGATGTAGCTCTTGAAGTAATACTTTTACTAACTAGCACTCTTTTCATATAATGATCAGCTAACAATTTATTTAATTTTTTTTATTGTGAAGGTATCGAGTCCCGGTGCAGATCGACTACTGAAAGTACCTGATGACCTGTCGAGGTTCAAAGACATGCCAATGGTAGTCAGCTACATTGAAGATTCGTCGTCAAATACTCAATGCCCAGAAAAGAGCGGAGTGTACTTTCTTGATTCCATTGAAACAGAATCGAGATGCTGCGTTTGGAAATTGGCTGATGTGAGAGAAAATAGAGATCCTTCGGCTAAAGGGAGGCCTTTGAGCCGTAAACAGAAAGATTCCAGACTAAAACTACCGTACAATACGATTAAGCAGGTAAGTCTTTATATTAGTTACTAATACTAGTGACAGGCAGTAAAAGTAGTGAACTCTTAACAGATCATCTATTACAACGGGTCTCGACTCTCGAGGCTCAAGTTTGAACTCGGAATTTGAATTTACTTGAACCTCGATTTTGTGATTAATATATTTCACTTTGTGTAGCATCTAATATATCATCTAATAGATTTGGATTTGGGGGAAGAATTACAAATTACTAGTCACTTAAAAAGTAATACGAAAATGAGAACCATACTAATTTTATTTTGTTACGTTAATATAATTATTATTTTTTTATTCAAGACATTTAAAAAAATATATTTATTGTATACAATTAATTATTTTATATTTCTTTACTTTTTATTCAAATAAAATACTTTCAATTAAAAAAGGAATATTGAAAATAGGAAGTTTGCCACACCAGTGGACTTTTAGTACATGAGTGCCTTTAGACAAAAGGAAATATTTTCAGACACACAGCACACTCATATATGTACACAAATTAAGTCCTCACAGTCAATTCACATATCCAAAAAAAAAAACGAAAAAAAGAAAAAGAAAATCTCATCGCTAAATTCTCACACGATCGTTGAACTGCCGTCGAAGCGAAGCCATTTGAGAAGCCCTCCTCGAGTTGTCTTTCTTGATCTTGACCAGCTTGTCGTACACACACCACGGAAAACTAAGATAATGGTCCCTCTTCATTCCTTCATTATAGCATCCAAAATAATCGGGATGGTAAGTCACGTAATACCAAGCTGAAGCCTTTGCATAAACATCATCCGCTTCGGTGCCTTTCTTGAACCACGATCTAGCCTCGTTTCTCAATGACCTCACAGCTGCTCCAATAGCTTCTGCATCTTTTCTCCGGTCAAAAGTCTTCGACATTTTCATAATCCCACCACTCAAAACTTCCGCCTCGGTTTTTACCCCGTAATATTCCATCAGATTGCCCAACTTGTAGTCGTACTCCGTTTTGTGGAGAAACGCTTCGTCAATGTGGTCTTCGAACCCGTCAACTTCCATATCGGGATCGTAAGATCTTCTGGCGACTTCCTTGGTGAAGGATCTGAAAGACGATGTTTGAGGGGCGATATCTTTGACCTCTCTGAAGAGCTTTCCAATTACACGTGAAGAAGCGTAGTTTATTTTGTCGGGTTTTTCCATGAAATCGGGATATTCTTTGACGCGTAAATGAGGTGGGATTTCGGCGGGGATGCCTGTTTTGTTGAAGTCGACTGCTATCGAGAACAGCCGAGCTAGCTCCAGACAGGGCTCGCTTAGTGCCATTAATGGCTCCTTGTCGGCAAAGACCGTGTGGGCGTTGGCTATGATCCCTAGGCTGTCGTTTACTATGTAGTTTGTGAAGTAGTCTTCAACTTCCTGCATTTCAATCAAACAATATCGAACAATTTTCGGAGTAAAAAGTCATAAAATATGTAATATATAGATATATATATATACCTCAATTGTCACGTCATGGTCCAGTCGTGTGGTTGGAGCAGGATTGTAATCCATAGGTTCGACTTGCTTCGTCGGAATCAAATCCGAATCCCAACAAACAAAGTATATGTCTCCATCCAAGTCACTCCCGGAACACTCGTTCGGATGTGGTCTGTTATTGAAACACATTACACTTCGAGAAAATAGTATATAAAAAAAAATGTTTTCTTTCTAATCAACAACCAAAAGAAAAAAAAAATACCTCTTTCCGTTTTTAGGGAAAACAACACAGTCGACCATGTGACGCAACTCCGGCACATCAACAGCTGTCAAAACACGCACATCACCGGGATGCAAGCACGGGTTTTTAGCTACAACAACCTTTCCCCTCACAGGGTCGAAACGCTCGTTTGCTGTACTATTATCATACGAATCATCAAAAAGCCCTCTTTTCACCGCACCGGAATATCGCACAAACACCTGCCCGTATTTCAAAATACCCGTTTCGTCCAAACACCCCATCATCTGTCTAGCTTTCGGGATGAATACTCTGGCTTTAACCCTCAAATCGAGCAGCTTCGACGCTCGGAAAGTTTGCAGCATCATTGAAAGAAACGGTTCGCCGTCGGGCTCGTAGCCGCACTTCAGCATTTCCTTGAGAATGTGTGTGTTTTCTCCGGGAGACATTAAATCCAGAGCTTCTTGTGCTCTCATTGGATCGATCAAAACATCGTCGAGCTGAGCCACTGCTTCTCTTTGCCTCTTCTCAAAGACGTGATCTTTTACGCCGAGTGTGGATAAGAGTGTGATGATCTGGCGGTTGAGAAAACAAGGTTGGTATTTGCTCCACGCAAGTACGTCTAGTTTTGTGTTGTCCGATTGGTACTTCAACATGCTTGGTCTCAAGGAAAGCTTCTTCTTTGAAGATGGATCGACTGCCACCACTCCTTTGTAGCCACCGTACCTAGGAGCGTAAATCGGAAAGATCGGATCAGAATTAGCTTTTTCGGAGGAAAAAATGCGATTTTTATTCGGAAGTGAGAAACTAATTTCAACTCCGTTCCAAATTAAAAAAAAATTCAAAAATTTAGGATCGGTATCGGCGGAATTAGGAAATTTCCACTTTTTTATCACCTGAAATATAAAACTCCTAATAATATCGATATTTTAAGTGTAAAATTCGGGAAAAAAAAGTTTTTGGAACTACTTTCGTAACTTCAAATCTGATCGGAAATTGGAATCTCGTATATATATATTCCAATTCCGACCCATATAATTTTGTAAAAGAATGGAATTTTAAAATTCGGAATGAAAAATATTGTTCCACTGTAAGAAAAATTTCGGATCGAAATTGGGGAAAATCGGGAATTTCGTTCCGATTTCCAGCCCTAATCGTACCTGATCTGAAAGGCGGATGGAGTGGAACTTCTAACTCCACATTTTGCAGCCACTTGCCGAGCAAAATCCTCCGAAATCTTCCCAATCCCATCAGAAAAGGTATACTCGGTCCCGTTTTTCACGTCTTGAATCTCTTCAATCTCACGCTTGCTGACACTAAGCGTTTCCGTGGACGAACCGAAAGATTGACCAAGTCTCGCGGCGTATTTCGCCACATTTCTTATGGAAGAAAAGTCTCCCATCCACTCCCTAATACCGTCAGCATTTAGCCCGTCGGTCGGAGCAAACATCCACAACGAATTATCTCGTAGCTGGCTCGACGAAAACGCAAGAAAATCGAATTTCCGGTCCCCAATTCTCACGCCGTCCCTGAGAATCGAAATCACTCTCTCGTAAAGTTTCGTTCTTTTGTTCTCATCTCCAGCAGCCACCCGTGGAGATAAATCGGTCGAGTACATTTTATCCCACTCTTCGTCAACAAACGAAACGCGCAGAAAATTATCGATGTAATCTCGATAATGACGCAGCACGCGGTTCGACACGTTCACTTCCGGGCCGGAGAAATAAACCCTAGTCGGAGTTACTTGCACCCTGTGAACGTACACCAAACCGTCGTCCAAGCAAATGGCAGGCGACTTCGGATGCTCTTTCGACGTACGGTATCTTTCGTACTGCTCTTTAAGCCACGCCGCGGGATTGTAGCAGCACTCTTTTAAGTAGTAGAGTTTCTCGAGAGCGTGCTCGATGTATCGAATATCGTGTTTGGCTGGATTGACCAAGTCAAAGAAGGATCGATCGAGTTTCGGGCCGGGGAGGCACCCGGTTTGCACCAAACTGCACACCTTGAATAATAACGTGTAGGGCAATTTGATGTCTATAGGAGGACGAACAATCGGAACTAGATCCGAGTTGTGGGAAAAGGGTACACCTGTCTCTAAACGGAACGGGGTTTCGCTTTCCTTGTAATAAAGAAAATTGTCTCTGAAATTCGGAAGTCTCATTCCGTAAGGTAGCTGGAGGCATAAACTCGAAGATTGTCCGATAAGGGATTGAGTGAAGTCCGTCGTTCTGACCCATTGATCGTCCTGAGTTACCATAAAGTAGCTATAAACGGAACCCGATAGCTTCTTATAGATTCTTGGCGCCCCAAATAACTGAAAAAAAAAGCGAAAAAAAATAAAAACCAGTTACCGTTTCTATTTGTTACGACTAGGGGTGGAGATCGGACGGATCGGATCGGATTTGGGTGTTTCGGAAAATTCCGATTTTTTTCGGAAGTCCAAAATGCCTTCCTATTTCGATTTTTTTCGGAATTCAAGAATTGATTCCGATTCCGATTTTTTCGGAATTTTCGGAAAATCGGAATATTTTCAGAATTTTTCCAAAAAAAAAATGAAAAATATGTACAAATGCATACATATATATATATATATACATATATATATATATATATATATATATAGTACAGATACATATAGTAATATATATGTAGTAATAAATATTAATAATAATTGGAAATAATTGGAATAATTTCGGATCGGAAATCGGAAATTTCGGAAATCAGAATTCGGAATTGAAAAAATCGTTCCAAAATCGGAATTTTTTCGGATCGGATTCGGCGGAGATCGGAATTTTCGTTCCAATTTCCACCCCTACTTACGACATTAGAATTAATGTTTCTTTTTTTTTTTTTTTTGAGAAAAAGAATTAATGTTTCTAAAGCAGTGTAACTCAAACCTGTATGACAAGAAGCTTCGACGATTGACCATACGAATTGTACAGCACGATCTGCCATATGTTTTCGTACGAGAGCTGCATCTTGTACTCGACGGAATTGTGGCGCAAAAAGAAGTGCATTTTTTTCATTCCGGTCCCGAATTTGACGGTGACGCTTTCCCCTTTCCACAGGACCGAGAATTTATGAGGCGATATCTGACATCCGAAATTCAGAGTGACGTTCTCCATTTCATGTGCGAATGTTCTGGGATTTTGTACAATGTCGATATCCGATTCATAAGCCTTCAAATAAGAAGTGCCGTAGTAGAGACGATTTTTGGCCAGATCGATAATCGTCTCCGCGCATCTTATGTTTGTGAATTGAACTCTGGCATATGCCCTTCGACCCACTTTTGCTGTTTTCACTTCCAAAGCAATTACAGTTCCTTCGCCCGTGTAATTCTCCAGGAACTTTTTTACGAGTTCGGCTGCAACGAGATACGGGAAGCCAAATACCTGAATTGTCCTTCCCATCTTTTAGCCAATTTTCGCTCGACTGCAGATTTAATCGTGAATATGGATTAGAAAATAGTAATAAATAGAAGCATACGTGAATTCTTTTGAAATTTTTTTCGAGATGCAGACAATAAGATACACGAGATCAATGGTCTTTTTCTGCAATTATGACAAAAAATGCCGCACTTTATCTTTTTTCGTTCAAAAAACGAAAGTCGGGTTATCGTAATATGTTGTGAATCAAGCAACATTTATGAGCCAATCACTAGTGCAACGGAGTCTTCGGTAAAAAAAAAAAGCAATGTGAAAATTTATCGTGTTATTTAAAAAGTATACTCAAGAACGAACGTGCATTTAAAGATAACCATTAAATAAAGTTCATATTAAATGTGAACGAAGCCGAGCATGAGATGTTCGATAGCAGAAAAAACAAACGACAACGTGTTTCTTTTTTCTTTTCTTCTTTTGTCGGATTTTAATGATTTAGAAATTCGGCTCCCACTCTCACCATGGCTAATAAAAACGGCGCCTCCCTATTTCGTAAAAAATCTCTTCGATTGTTCACACACTCACATTGAACAACCGATGCATTTCGTTTTTACATTAAGCAAACACAGACAATGATTATATATATAGGGCATCAAAAGTTTAAACACTTTTTCACAATCTTTAATAAATTCGGCGCTTCCCTATTTCGTAAAAACTCTCTTCGATTTTTCACCCACTCACATCGAACAACCAATGCATTTCGTTTTTACATAGGGAAAACACAGACAATGATTATATATGGCATCAAAAGTTTAAACATTTTTTTCATAATCTTTAATTATAAAAATTGTCAGTTCTCATAAACCACAGATAGCAAACAACAAACATGCAACAAGCTTTTGCTCTCTTCATCAACACTCACTTTCCACTTAACATAAACACTATAAAAATTCTAAAAATAAAAAAAATCACCATAAAAACAAAACCCAATAAAAAGTTGATACAAATCCTTACAAAATCAAGATAAATTTCAAGAACCCAAAAAAAGTGTGCAAGTGTGTGTGAGAGAGAAACATCAATATTATATTATTATTATATGCAGACACAGAAAAGAAGAGAGAGAAACTTAGTAATTACCAAGAAAACAAACTGAACTGAACTTCACTCTAACATTAGAATTCTTGAAACAGATCACAATCAAGAATGGATTAAACTTCTCTCTTTCTCTATGCGATTCAAACTTCCTACTTAATTAATTAATTTAATTATTAATTTTAATTTCCTTTTTAGAGAGAAAACGAAGAGCCCCACAAAAAAAAAAAAAAGAAAAAAAAAACAAAGGGGTGAAGAAGAAGAAGAAGAAGACTCACTGTATTCCCAAGTCAAGAGAAAAAATAATTAAAAAATAATTTTTCTCTTTCAACTTACGAAAGGACTCTCTGTCTTTTTCTTTTCTTAGAGCGACGGTCTTCCTCTCAACAAAGGCAAAGATTCCATGTTATAATGCAATCATTTATTTTTAATTTTTAACCAAAGTATTTTATTATTTTATTATTTTTTAATTCATATACTATGATGTATGGAGTCTTACGTAGGTATGTATACATCACCCAATCACAGTCGAGAATTGTGTAACTATTATCCGAAGAGACCCCATCACTTTCACCAATAATTCTCTCACTATAATATACTTGGAGTGCCCAATTTATGTTTAATTTAAGGGTAAACTACAATCACACCCCTATGTATCCCTCAACTATAAATCTTCTTACACGTCTACCCTTGCAGTTTCAAATTTAGTGAAATTTTCGAGATTATATGGAATATTATCGCGTTTGTACCCGTTTTATCTCATTCGAATTCCACATTTTGAAGCTAAATGATCATAATATGTGTTTTTTGGCTTGTATATATATATCAGATTGTGGTGCATCAGAAACTGTATTTTTACACAAAACGAGTACAAACTAGAGCACATTCCACGAAATCTAGATAATTATGTTGCATTTGACATCATAACGGTGGAAGTGTACAGAAAAATTATAGTTGAGGGGGTAGATGTAATTATCCAACAAAATAGGTTTTTTCGTGAATTGACCATACCTCAGGGGTTGGTTGTGATTTACCCTTAATTTAATCGATTATTATTAAATAAATTGATACATTAATAATTGGGAAAAATACAGTCTTATCCTTCAAATTTGCATTGATTTCATATTTGGCCTCCTATGTTCACAAAATTGCATTTGGTTCCTCGTGTTTCAAAAATTCTACATTTTCCTTTCCGTCAATTTTCCGTTAAAACTAACGGAATCAAGCGTGTGCCCGTCAATGAATTAATTGATATACTAACGGTAAATTGATGAAACTGACCAAAAGCGTTAAATTATTGAAACGTGAGGGACCAAATGTTTTTTTGTAAACATAGAGGACCAAATGCAAAATCGGTGCAAGCTTGAGGGGTGAAAACTGTAATTTTCCATTACTAATTTATAAAATCAATGAATAATTATATAAAATAATTAGGGTAAATTACGAGCCCCCCCCCCCCCCCCCCCCCCATGTAATGTCAAATTACGAAAACCCCCTCTTGTTTGGGTAATTACAACCACCCATCAACTATGAATCTTCTTACACGTCCATCATTGGCATGTCAAATTTATCGAAATCTTCTAGATTATATGTAATATTCTCAAGTGTGTACCCGCTTTATTTAATTCGAGCTCCACATTTTGAAACAAGATGATCATAAGATGTATTTTTTGGTTTGTATATATCAGGTTGTGGTGCATCAAAAACTGCAATTTTGCGCAAAACGAGTACAAACTAGAGAATATTCCACGGAATCTAGAAACTTGTGTTGAATTTGACACCATAATGATGAACGTATAAGAAGATTCATAGGTGAGGGTAGTTGTAACTACCCAAACATAAGAGAGTTTTTCGTAATTTAAGGTAGTTATAATTTACCCAAATAATTATTCGGCACCATTAAGTCTTGACTGCTTTTAAGAATGACAAAAAATATTAAAAGACTATATTTTAGATATTCTCATCTAAGATTTCATACTAAACCTACACTCAGACATAATTATTAAGATTGATCTCTTTAAGATTTTTACCTTATTAAAGTATTTTGTGTTGCTGATTTTCTAAAGAAACCACCCAAAAATAATTATTAGTTTATTTAATTCATAATATGCCCTACATATTGGCCTTTTTATTTTCACTTTATTTAATTGTTTATTCTTATTATTGTTGGGAAAATTACACATACACTCCTGAGGTATGCTAAAATAACTCTAAGGTCTATGTAGTATCGGCAATTACAATCACCCCTGAAACATTGTTAGAAACAGGCCGTGGTGGAGACAACATAGAACTAGGGGGTGACATGGTTCTCCTAACATTTCTTAAATCATTATTATTTTATATAAGATTTATAAATTTTCGTCTATGCAAGCATTAACAGTTCCCCGGGAAACAAATATTGTGCATATCGGTCTCCAGGGCATAAAATCTTGGCTCCGCTAATTATTTTAGGGGTGTGACTGTAATTATAAATACTACAGGAACTTTAAAGTTATTTTAACATACTTGAGGGGTGTAGGTGTAATTTACTCTTATTGTTTATACATATATACACAGAACCACCTCGATAAATTAATAACTTTGCTTAAATGATGATTTCTTCCAACCCCGACTCGCTTAAAAAGAAAAAAAAAAAGCAATGCCTCTCTCTGCATTTCAAAATTTTCTTAGCTTCAAGAGCTATTACATAATACATACTACAAATCTAAAACAACACAGCATAAAAACATGAATCATCGAGGCACTATACAGTGCAGCTAAAGCCCACCATAGCTCCATACGACTCCATTTCCTACACGTTCATCTCAATCATACATCCTTCCACAACACTAGTCCTAGAAAAGAAGGGAAAAGAAAAAAAACCGACACCGAATTTGAATCATGTTCGTCGATCAGCTTTCAGTAGGCACTAAGGTTCTGTATTGCTTTTCAGTTATCGATTTAATGCCATGTGGATCAGAATCAACGTCTTCCATCCCTTCTTTCGGAGGGTACCCTAGTTTCCGAGCCTGCAGCCATTGGTCTGTGACCCCACAGTTAATCGCGTACTTTATAGTGCGCTCCAAATACCCTTTATCCAATAGCAGATGTGGCTGCACCGTCAGCATTTTCATTATACCTGCCACCCAAATATAAATATCACCTCAAGATATATATATATATATATATATATATATATATATATATATATATATATATATATATATATATATTTGTACGCGATTTTTTTTTCATAATTTACCTGCCACAACACCATCTCCAGTTGCAGACATATCGGAAGTATACGGTGTGAGAGGAGCATCCTCCATTCCGTATACGGAGCCATCGTACTCCTTTGTATAATAATGTATCTTTGAAGTTCCGTTCGTCACGAACAAAATCTTGAGATTTTCGTGCCAGAGCTGAGACACAATTTCCGGTGAATAATGAGTGAATTTATTTCGATTATTGTCTCTCGTGTCGAATTCTTCCGACGGTATTATTCCGCAGAGAAATTCGAGCTCTTGTTTGGTGACCTCGATAATATCGGATAGATTCCACGCGCTTTGTATGAACTTCTTGGTTTCTTCGCTCGATTGCCAGAGTGGAAGCGGCAGGTTGAGATCGTAGAAAACGAGGTTTCCTAACTTTTTGGAGATCTTCACAGCTTGTAACGCGGTTGATCTCGTGTTTCGGTCTAATAGGCTGAATGTGTTGAAGTAAAACATTTGTGCCTGCATGATTATAACTTTTTGAAATTTAATATGCACTTAAAAGGTTATTCATATATACACACACACACACACAAAACGGAGGAGCATACGAGCACACAAAATTTTCGACTAAACTGTGTGATAACAGATTAACAGGATTAGTTGAATGTAATGAGATTCTTGCGAACGATAATTAAGAAACTAATATTCGGTTACTTTACAAGCAGCAGTAAATTTCTATTTCAACATTAATTTGTGAAGAATCCCTTCTATTTGCACGCACGATCAATCGAGTTGCATCTCGTAATCTATTTAACAACTTCCTTTTCCTCGATAAACATCCTTACTCGGAAATGAGAAAAAAGGTAATATAAAACCAAATTCATGTACAGAACCTAAACACCTAAGGCCTCGTTTGGGAACAAGGATACGACTTGATAGACTATATAATCAAGATGTAACAAGTGTTCGGGTTTTAGGCTTCAAGCCCGTGATTAAAAACGGACCTGGAATTTTAATCAAGCATACGAATAATTACACAATCCCATGAAGGATATTACCTAATAAAAGTATCATGGACTATATAATCCTATCCAATTCAATCAATCTTATCAACCCTATCAATACTACCAAACGAAGGCCTCGAAGAATAAAAAAAAGACGAGTAAGAGGAAGAAAAGAAATATCTGACCTCTCTCAACACATCAACATTAATCTCCGACCTCGACAAACAATCCTCTGCACACGGCTTCACACTAGCCACCCTCAATCCACCCCGTTTACCAATCTTCATCCGAGATACAGCTGTCACTTTATTCTCATCTATACGCACCGCTCTCGTTTGGACATTGTTGATGTTCAAATAGTACAGCAAAGAATGACCATAGGCATCGTCTCCGAGTTTGCCCATGAAGGCAACTTTACCCCCCAAGCTCGCTAGAGCCACCGCAACGTTGCTCGAACTTCCTCCAGGAGCCCTAACGAACTTCTCTGGCTCGTACAGAGCATCCCTTTTCCGGTCGTGGATTTCGTAGTCGATGAGTCTGTTTGATCTTCGTCCAGCTGGCACAAATGCGTTTTGAGCTGCACCGAAGCAACAAACTAAGGGCGGCCATCCGTATGTGTAGCTTATATCCTCTCCATCTTCGATAGCAAACTCGAGGTCATGATCGTTGCTTTCGTCAAAGGTAGGGGCAAATATGTCATCTTCGGGTTCACTGAATTCCGTCTCGTTAGCTTCGATGACGTCAGCTTTCTTCTTGGATTTCCTCTGCCTTGTCGCCTTTTTGGGAGTTGCTTCTTCTTCTTCTTCTTCTTTTTCCGAGGTCTTGGATGTTGGTATAGCTGCACGCAAAATCATATTGTCGAATACGGCAACAAATCTTTATTTATCGCGAAAAAAATCCGATTTTTATGGTAAAGACTGAACCTCTTTTCCTAGTTTTAGTTTGGGTTTTCTTCGGAACTTCCGTCGAGGCTGAAATTTCCTCTTCTTTCGCATTTCCATCGACAGCAGAATCTTCATCAACAATCTCCAGTGTCTTTTTCTTGCTTTTTGCAGGTGCTCGTTTAGTCGTTTTACGGGTCTTCTTCTCTACAACCGCTGGTTCTCCATCGGGTACATCCTCAGCCAACGAGTCGGCTAATTTCTTTTTCGAGACTAATGTTACTACATTTCTATTTACTCGACGGTCTTGAATCTGTACAATGTTCGTATAGTTCATATACGAAAATGTATTCCCATTCGATTCCCATCTGTATACCCTGCAGCAAAACAAAAAAAAAGGTAGCATAACTTTCAAATAATCTTAATTTCATTCACTTGTATCCTAAATCCAACAACCCATTTCACATTACACAATATATGTTATCCCTTCTAAATTATGCAGCTCCATCTTGCTTCTATATAAAAAAAAAAAAAAACGCACAGAGAACCTGGTTCCAAGATTCAATTTTTTCTTGTGTGTGTGTGTGTGAAAAGCAAAAGGAAAACATAACCGTCAAGATAAGCTGAATTCTAGTTTGGGGGGTGGGAGGGGGGGGGGGGGGGGGGTGGTGAAGAAAGGGAACCTGGGCATCAATGGAAACTGCGTGCAAGACATTGAAGCCATCATCGGATAAAGATTTCTCAAAAACCCAGAATTCCTAGTACACAGGGGTTTTAGGAACTGGATAATTTTGATTTTTGGGAATTTCAATATTTTAATTTAGTAGCTACTGATAAACTTGGGGATTTTCTTGTAAAATGACTGTTTTGCCCTTCCTTATCCCCTACATTTCCACAAATTGCCACTAGGTTTTTCAGAGTTGCAGTTTTCCAGCAGGGGGACCGCTATTTTTGCCAGATCAAAAAGGGGCTAAATTCAAAATAAATGCATAACCGATGCGGGTAAAACACAGCGGCTCCGGGCTAACAACCACCACCTGCGGCGGCGAGCGCCGGCGAATTCAGTAACTGAAGGCTGTGCGGCGCCGTTTAATCCTCTCCTCTTATCCGTTGACAGCTGCTGCTACGAGCATCTGGAGAGGTATAATGAAACCATATTAACGCCATGAATTGTTTCAGATTCTGCAATGTAGAAGATTTAGAGATGGAACAAGCAACAAATGAAATAATTTCATTAACATCGTTTCTCAATCAAATTGGACTGTAGAAACTAAGCTTTAACTTGGAGAGTTTGAATGTATGTGTGTGTGATTTCAGGTGGTGGGGTATTGGTGAAAACCCATTCTTGAGATGAATTTTATCAAACAGCTGGTGCACATCAAACATGGGATAAGAGCTGCAAAGAATTCATCATGTAAAGGTGTTTCTCTACTGTTCTTGCAGAACAGTTACCATTAATCTTCACGGTGTTTCATTCGTTACGGATTTCTTGGTATGGTTTGTGGGAATCATATATACTAATCGTGAGTGGTTGTATGTCTGTTTGTTGTCGATGATTCTTTATCTGCGAACTGTTGTTATTTCAATCTTTGTGGAATAAATTGTTTTATTTTTGGCACGAGGTCTTTGGAACGGAGTTATGGCTGTCCAATCGATTGGTATATTGATGTCGAGAATCTTAGTGATGCGTAAAGGCACAATAGACGAGAAACCATCGTACGAGTATTACATTGTGTTATGTGTTTCACTACTTATATTTTTGCTGCCAACACTTGTAGTTCTCTGTGCCTACAAGAATTTGTATTGCAATTATTCGAAAAAAGATGTAATGCTGTTGAAATGTTATCGACTGAACATTGATCGGAGTTTTTTTTTTTTTTTATCTCTTTCGCAGCAGCGAGCTTGTGCCTTTTCCGTTCACTTCACCATGGTTCAGTGGAAGTTAATTCTGAAGAGCAGGAAGTTGTAATTGCTTTGGGAAGTAATGTGGGAGACAGGCTTAATAATTTCGAAGACGCCTTAAACCGCATGAAGAAATCAGGTATATTGATCTCAAGGCATGGCTGCCTATACGAAACCGAACCTGCTTACGTAACAGACCAGCCCCACTTCCTCAACTCCGCTGTAAGAGCAACAACAAAACTCGAACCACACAAACTGTTGGAAACTCTGAAGGAAATCGAAAGGGACTTGGGGCGTACAGCTGGCATAAGGTACGGTCCCAGACCAATCGACCTAGACATTCTGTTCTACGGGAGTCAAACAGTCAACACCGACACCCTCGTTATTCCACACGAGAGAATCTGGGAGAGGCCTTTTGTGATGGGCCCGTTAATCGATCTGTTGGGAACCGACCCAGATAATGACACGACTAAATCTTGGCATCTGCTTTCGAGAAATTCCGGTGGGATTTTCGAGGCGTGGCAGAAATTGGGCGGCGAATCACTCATCGGAAAAGATGGGATGAAAAGGGTTTTGCCTGTTGGAAATCGGCTGTGGAATTGGTCCACTAGAGCCTCTGTAATGGGTATATTGAACGTGACCCCCGATAGTTTTAGTGACGGGGGTGAATTTCTATCCGTTGGATCGGCTGTTTCGAGGGTTCGATCCATGGTTACAGAAGGTGCTGATATAATCGATTTAGGTGCACAGTCGACTAGACCAATGGCAACGAAGCTATCCCCCGAGCAAGAATTGGACAGGCTAATACCTGTCCTGGAGGCTGTAATAAACATGCCTGAAATGGAGGGAAAGCTAATATCGGTCGACACTTTTTACTCGCAAGTTGCTTTAGAAGCAATCAAGAAAGGTGCCCATCTTATCAACGATGTGTCTGCTGGACAATTGGACTCGAATATGCATAACGTAATTGCGGGTTTAAAAATTCCATATATTGCTATGCATATGAGAGGCGATCCATCCACAATGCAGAATGACGAGAACCTAGTGTACGATGATGTTTGTAAGGATGTTGGGTGTGAGCTGTACACGCGCGTTAGGGATGCTGAGCTGGCGGGTGTTCCTGCATGGAGGATGATTTTGGATCCTGGGATTGGGTTCTCGAAGAGTACGAAGCATAATTTGGACATTCTTGCAGGATTGCCAGGTGTACGGTCGGAGATTGGTCGGAAGAGCTTGGCATTGTCTCGTGCTCCTTTACTGATAGGGCCTTCGAGGAAGAGATTCTTGGGCGAGATTTGTGGGCAGACGGATGCAGCTCGAAGAGATGCGGCGACTGTGGCTTGTGTGACAGCTGGCGTTTTGGGGGGCGCGGATATTGTGAGGGTGCACAATGTGGGAGTTAATCGAGATGCTTTGAGAATCTGTGACGCAATGCTGCAAAGGAGACGGAAATTTTAGGCGATGAATATTTTTTGTTGAACTTTGATGTTTTGTTTTGTCTTTGTGATAAGAATAGATTATTACTTGGTGACGGGAAGATCAAATTATGAAAGAGTTTCCTTCAAAACCCTGTCCTGTTGTAATCTCTTTGTAATTTTTGTTTGTTACGAGTACAAGTGGAAATTGGAACGGAATTTCCTAATATTTCCGATTTTGGAACATCATTTTTCATTCCGAATTTCGAATTCCAAAAGTTCCAACTTTTCCGGTTTCTTGGAACGGAATTGGAATACATATTAGATTCTGATTTCCGATCCGATTTATTATCGAAAATTACAGATGTAATATTAAATTTTGAACCGGATTTGTTTTGGAAATTTCAAACTACGCCGAATGTTAACCGGGATAACATAATATTTGCGGGTCGACCCGGCCCAGCAAGTTATTGGAGATACCAAACATCAGATGAAGTCCAATTATTTAGTTAATTATAGTTAATCTAACCAACCAAACAAGGCCTTTATTAAAAAGGGCTCTTTATTAAAAAAAAAAAAAAAAGGTTCAATCGAAGACTTTCGGGCCGGTCGGAGGAGTTGTTTGATGAATTGAACATCAAATAAGACAAAATTCACGAATTTTCTTGCCACCCAAACGAGTTCTTAATGTAGATTAACTCCTATCTAGTTTTCAATGTCACATTTCTTTTCGTGGTGTGGGGAAAGTTCATATATTCAGGAATTACGACACTAAGGCCTCGTTTGGTTGCCGCAGTTGTATTAGTCAAGATAAGATATTTCCAATCTCGTTATTTTTCCAAATCATATAGTTACACAAGTCCGCTCATGCTAGTCCGATCAAGTGAAGACAGGTCTGCCGTACATATGGCACAGCAAAGCGAGCAACGCTTTTGTGAATCTGAAAAAGGAGTACAAAGGAATATACTGGCAAGCAGATATTATTCCATTCTTTCAATCTGTAAGCATTCCGAAAGAATGCACAACCGTGCAGCAATGCTACATTGAACAAGTCAAGTCCACCATCAATCCGTACTTCACTAAGCTTGCTGATGCTATTGTGACCTGGATTGAAGCGTGGGACGAGCTCAACCCTTCTGCTAAATAGATTCCTTCTTATTTCGTTCATATTTTATGTTACTTCAATTATTTAATTATCTATTTCGAATTACGATTCCTTCATTTTTTGTACGATGTTTTTTTTTCCAATTTAGATTCCTTCATTTGATTTACCTCTTTTTGATATGTCGTATAGTTACTCGTATGTTATGACGATTCCTTTTTACGTTCTCGTTTTCTAATGTAGAAAATATAAGGGCTTCGAGCAAACTCTAGATATTAAATATATATATATCTATCAAAGCTGGTCAGTCATGTAACTTCGTATTATGACTTCAACTTGAACAGCTATTTTTACATTCATTTTCAAATTGATTTCACCGGATCTCTTGCTCTTGATAAGCAAAAGATTGTTTCGACACCTTTTAACCAGTTTGCTCGAGTTATTTAGAGGTTAATTGGATAAGAAATCGAACGTATAGATATACACACAACACACACATCTTGATATGAGGCGTGAGTTTCAAAAGAAAATTGTAGAAACAGCTGTACAAATGTTTTGATGAGGAACTCCTGCGGAAAATTTCTTCAAGACGGCATATAAACGAGCAGCTGGTCTGCGCTAGCTATGGCCAAAGCACCCGATTCTGAAGTATCAGTGGTAACGCATGATACTCGACTACCTGAACGAACAATTCAAAACCTCAATTAATCAAGGCCTTCTACAAGTTATACATTGAATAAATATTACCAGACCACAAATAAAACATAATTTGCAAGATCACTAATTCCGCTCGTCTCTTATATTGCAAACAAGACATCTAAGGTTGAAAAATAACATTTCTCCCAAGACCAAGAAAACTTACGTACCTTTAAAGGAGTGTAGGTTCCCTAGCTTCTTTCCTGTAGATAATTCCCACAAATAAACCGTTCCGTTGCCTTTACCGACGACTCCATGACCAACAGATGTGACTGCAGCAGCCCTACAAATGATATAATTTCTATAAATTGGGATGGACTAACATTACTCGATATATTAGCATTTTTTTCACGAATCAGATTAAAAAAAATAAAAAATAAAATCACAAGAGTTGGCGACAGAATGCAGTAGTAGATTTTACCCTCCATCCAAAACACTTCCAGTGATCACCGTTTTATTCACCAACAAAGCAAGTCTCCAATTTTCAACTGGATTTGCTTCTTGTTCACAAGATTGACTACATTGTGAATCTGGATCGGAGGGGGTTGAAATCAGAAGCCAAACGGCTACATCACTATCCTCTGGTGAAAATCTGTGATTCTTTTCACTTTTTGATGAAAACGAGGTTTTTGTGGCGTCCATGATGTCATTTATAACTGACTCTGTCTTGCACTCTCCTTTTCTTTGCCATCGGAAAAAACTGGCTGGAATGCACTCCAAAACTGACATGCCTGGGGAGGAGAACCTTGATACCAGGTTGCGTTTGTTAATATCCCTGTACAAAAATGCACAAGTATTTTATTACAAGTATAAAGATGAAGTGAAAAAAAAAAAGCAACTCCGCAGCCAATATTGCTCTTGTCTCTTTATATTTGATCTATATTTTTTTCAAGGCAAAATGAAAGATCCCATAGACCTGCACGATTTAAGCGATTGCAGGACGCTGTAGTTGAACTAATTCGAAGATGCGTAGAAATATAAAGACACAGACTGAGTAATTCCAAAATTTATGAATCTGCAAATAACGAAATTCACGTGAAAGAAGCTATGAAATTCACGTAAAAGTCATTTGCAAATCTGTGCTGAAGTGTTGCTTGCAAATATTTTTCTACCAGGGCGGCTATCACCCTACTGTAATTAATGTCTTGAACATGATTTCGAATATTTCGAAATCTATGTATCATGTAAAGCTTTCAGTAATTCCAAGTGGAAAAAACACGGAAACATTCTATGTACTATTAGTTGGCTGTGCAAAAACCAAGGCACAATAGTAACCATTGAGTAGTATCATAAATGGAAGTAATGGATAATATACTTAAAGGAGCATATGCGTATAGTTCAACGAAAAAATAAAATAATAGATGGGAGTCAGCAGAACTATTTTTTAAAGGAAAAAGAAACATACCATAAGGCAAATTCCCCAAACCCATTATGGCCAACAACTAAAATAGCAGACTTTGGAATCGCTTTCAACTCCATTATAGTAGGAAACATCCAGTCAAGTGTGGGTAAATACCAATCTTCTTTCTGTCCGCTGAAAATCGAGAAGCAGTAATTAGCATTGCAACTAGCACATTGTCTAAAACACAAAAAATAAAAATCGATGACTCGACATATGATGCTAGGTACTGAGTGATGTAATATTGTAACAAAATATCGCATTTGTACAGCTAATATCTTCCTGCTATCTATGATGCTAAACCAATCTACAACCATTCCATGCAATTAATTAAGTTGCAAAAGTATCCCAATCCTAAATGTTATGCATCTGAGATAATCCAGAATCATAACAAGCGAGTGTAGAAAAACGACACAACAAACTACCAACAAGTATGGACATTATCATCACTGTTCAAAGCTTGAGCATTAGATTCGATCCACGATGTATTAATGTTCATGCAGTATATATAAAATGGAAAAAATGACATGTGATTAATCACCTCCATGCAGAGTTCATGATCCACAGCTTCAGCTTTCCATCCGCCTCAGCAGCAAGAAGAAAACTAGGTTCACAAACTAATAAACAGCATACACCCTGAGCAGTTTCCAGTTTTGTAACGATTGAAGCATATCCTCTTCTTAATCTAACAATTTTAACTGCATTTCTCTCACAGATATCTGAAGTACAATCCGGACATGTACAATGCAATTTACCCTCCCTGATATGGTACAAAATTAGTAGTTGAATAACAATGCAAGGCACTCGCCTGTAGATAATTTAAGCATAAGAAACAGAGATAGATAATTATTACCTACAGCAAGGAGTTTTAATGCTGTTTAATAAAACAATTGATTGTGCATCGGGGGTTAATTGTAGCAAAGATCTGTTAGCAGAAATCTGGAGAACGGATTTCATGTTAGTTGTGTAGTAAGCAAGTCCAAATAATGATGCAACAAAAGATTGAAAGTTTCATCTTACATCTCTACCAAGTACATCTTTTGAAATTTGCAAAGCTATTGGCATATGACCGATTAATGAAGGGCAACCCATACTCTCTCCACTTTGTAGGGCCTTGTAGAGAAAGAGGGTGCTCTCCTTGTGCTCCGAGTATCCACATTTCACAAATATAAACATTTCATTCTCTTTAACAATCAGCTGCACCATTGAAATTGGCATCGGGTGGACATAGCATCCAGAAAGCTTGAAAAGACCACCTAGCTTTTTGTTTAACTTCTCTTTTTGTTGAATATTGGACTTTGACTCATCATTCATCTCATTGTTCTCAGTCATCTTGCAGCAACTAGTACTGGGGGTTCGTAAGTTTGAAGATGAGTTATCACAATCAGAATTCTGAAGGCATGAAAAAGTAGAATTCATGAAGAATTTGTTACCAAATAATTTTGAGTTCATAAAGCGCCTACAAGTGCAAACATATGTTATGTGTTCCTTACCTCAGGCATGCAAATATCTGGGATAACTTCAGATATCATACTTTCTGATCGAGAAGCTCCTTCCATTTGTGATGCATGAATAGCAGGAACTTTATCTCCAAATGAGGAACCATGAGGAAGCGGATCTTGTGGAACATCATTGTCAAAACTATCAGGCACCACAGAATCCGAGTTCCCACAGGTCGAGATAACTGAATCACGACGAGGACAGGGAATACAGGCCTTTGCATTATTTCTGTCCAAATCTGAGTGCTGAGCTAGCCCGCTGTCTGAAAAATTGTAAATAAAATTAGAAAATCTGGAACCAATTAAAATTGGTTTTACAGAAGATTTGAAGAATTCACATATAGATGCAGTAAAACAAGTGCCATAATTGAAACAAAAATATGCTAAGATTTTCAAAAGTCAATATATAATAACACTTTACCTATGGTTGCATCATTCATACCAATGTTGGTCATATTATTTTCCTCCTGAGATCTATGAGTAGGATTTTTTGAAGGCTTTGCAGTTTTCTTTTTCTTTCTAGTGAATGTTTTAAGTAAAGGAACAGCTCGAGGGAGTAGAAGTGTCATCATGGAGTTGGCTAATTCTTGACTAACTGAATCAGCATCACACCTTTCTGAGCCCGTGTTGCAAGGAGATATGCCTATTTCGCTTTCTGGAAGTGAATCAGGGACTAAAACCTCAGACTTGCCCACATCATTGACAATTGCATCTTTCACGATCAAATTCACTTGCACGTTCTTTAGAGAAGAAACGGAACTTTCTGCCAAACGAAAAAAGAAGAAGCATGAGCCATAAATAGCGAGAAGCTAAGGAGCATTGAAAACTAAAGAACTTTCGGTTATTGAGTGCTTGCAAATAATTAAGGTGCATATACAAATACAGCATACCTTCAGCTTGATCCAAAGTGTCTGGTGCACATAGATCATCACCATTGACAACTGGCAGGTCATGCTGATAAGTACTCACTCTACTCCTCTCTTGTTGTGTTAAGTTATTGATTCCTTGGACCTCACCATATCTTGACCTATCACTCTGTCATTAAATACGCCAAGCTAACAAGATTCACACACTAGTTTTGCATAAATTTCCCTCACTCAGGACTGTAATATTTTATCTCTCACGTATTTAGTAAAAGAATAAAAAAAGAACATAAGAACATGAGTAAAATATAACTGGGAAACTTACAGGTTCTCGATTTTGGAGAAAATTATCAATATTAAGTTTGAAATGATTACTATAACTTACGAGTTCTTTTTCTTCATGGGAAAGGGAACCTCCTACTTTGAGATGGTCCAAAGAATCCAACTTGCCTCTTTCTGCAATTGTTAGACATTTTTCATTCTCTACTATGGTAGCCAATTTTTCTGGCTCCATTACTCCTGAACTGTGGCAAAAGCTAGAGACTTCATCTGCACCAGCAAAAGTTGAAGGACCACCGCTCCCACGATTTGGTTGATCTGTTTGCTTGGAATTTGAAGAGCTACCATTATTTGTGCATTTTTCTTGCTGATGTTGATTGACAGGAGTTCTACTTAGTCTTTTACTTGTAACAACTTTGTCGGTCATCTTTCTCTTTCCTTCAACGTGTGGTTTCACCAAATTGGTCGGCAAATCAGGACCAAGACTTGATGGTTTGCATTCATTCGAGAAGTTTGACGGTACAAAACTCTGTTCAGCAGTATCACCAACACTTGCTACCAATTCTCGTAGTAATCTCTGAACAAATGTGTTTTTGAATCCAAAAGACTGCGAAAGAGAAAGTTGTAAACCACTTTTCTTCTAGCAATTTTATAAGTTTCTGAAGCAAAATTTAAGCTACTCGATTTGAAACAGTAGGATAGTTTACACTATTAAACTTGTGCCTGATAACAGTCATGTAAAGTTATACCACAGACGCATGATAAAATTTAGCAGCATAGTTCCATGAAAAAAATAATGAATATAGGTGCATTGCATGAAAATTGACAACTGAATATAGGTTCTTGAAGAGAACCAACGACAACATATCTGAAAAAAATCAGGACAAGTAAACACAGATAGATCATGCAAAATGCGATTTGCATGATCTATCTGTGTTTACTTGTCCTGATTTTTTAGGATCCGATCTTCATTATCACAAGGATGAGAAATGTTCGAGGTAACCACATAACATCAGAGTAATAACTAGTTTAAGGCATCAAATCATTCAGCTGTTAAGATATCCATTCAAGAAGCAAAAGGTAGACAAATTTTGGTATATATTATAAGCTTTTTGTTCTTCTAATTATCAGTTACTTATTTAGAAACGGAAGAGTTGAAAGGGGACGACAAACGGGGGAAAAGGGTGTACCTCCGCTCCATCTATCTTACACGAAAATCTCTTCCCATGCCACAACTTTGAACAGCCTTTCTTCTGAAAGCTCTCCCACGCCATATCTGGAGTGTCCCCGGAACAAGACTTGCCATCGGAAGAACTAATCTACAGTGCCAATAGTATTAGTTTAATACTGTGATCAATGAATATATGCAATAATCCATAAGCATTTGTTGCCTACTCACCACGAACGATGGACCTTTTAGACCTTCGAGAATTTCCATGGTGTACGTAACCCCATTTTGAGTCCTCGCTGATTTGTATCCAACAGGATAAGGATACCTCGATTTACCCTGCAAAGTGAAAGGATTTAGCATATACAAAACGTTCAGAGGCTATGTATCACAAACACATCTCACACGGTAAGCAGCTGCGACCATTGGCATCATCATATTTACCAAGTGCCACTTTATCTATGTAACGCAACCTTACTACGAGAAGTATCACCCGAGTCGAAAGCAAGCAAGCAACATTATCACTAACACGAAATTCAACGGTGAAGCTGAAGTGACAAAAATACTCTAAATTGAAGTGCTAAGCTACTGTTCTTTGTGTTTAGTTCGACATATTTTCACCGCACCAAAAATTATTTTGCGGCCACAGTTATAATAATCAATCAAATTGATCTGTACAGATATAGCTAGTCTTCAGCAATTGATCTAAAATCGAGGACAAGAAAAATCAAATTAAGTACACGCATATGCAATTTTAATTCGCGATTCTCCATAAAAATTTCAACGAAGAGATTTCGAGCTAAATACTTTTTCATCCGAAAAAACAAAATCATGACCAGAGGGGGAAAATAGAGAAAAGGTTCAGAATCGGATTAATTATTCATCAATCAGGAAAGCACAATCGAGTGTAAGTAATCAATGAAATGTAAGAATAGACGCATAAATGAAAAATATGGATAAAATCAGACCCTAGATGAGCTCCAATACTTCTTCTCCCATGGACCAGTGAACAGCTTTCCGGCTGATATTATTTCTATATCGTCCGATTTCTCTTCCTTCTTAGTTTTCCCCATTGATTTCAATTAAATCCTCACACTGTGTTTTTCCTTGCCTGCCCTGCGCTTATACGAGAGAGAGAGAGAGAGAGAGAGAGAGAGAGGGAGAGAAAGAAAAGGGGATGAGATGAGAGAGAGTACGAACCGAGAGAGGAAAAAAGGGCGGGAATGAAATGTGTTGTGTGGATCAAATTTTATAACTCGCTCCAAAATGCTAATCTCAATAAATGTTTCGTAAGGAAAAAATCATGCTATAAATTTAGGGTAAATTACATATACCCCTGAGGTATTGGTCAATTTATAAAAAAAACCCTCTTGTTTGAATAATTACATCTACCCCTCAACTATGATTTTTTCTTACACCTCCACCCTTATGATGCCAAATTCAACATAAGCATCTAGATTTCGTGGAATGCACTCTAGTTTGTACTCATTTTGTGTAAAAATACAGTTTCTGCACCACAATCTGATATATATACAAGCCAAAAAACACATATTATGATCATCTTGCTTCAAAATGTAGAGTTCGAATGGGATAAAACGGGTATAAAAGTGATAATATTCCATATAATCTCGAAGATTCCACTAAATTTGAGGAGTTGAGGGGTGGTTGTAATTATCCAAACAAGAGGTGCATTTTCGTAATTTAACCATAACTCAGGGGTGTATTTGTAATTTACCCTAAATTTATAACAAAATTAAATTTAAAACGCAAAAATAACGCCGTTGCCGGGGATCGAACCCGGGTCACCCGCGTGACAGGCGGGAATACTTACCACTATACTACAACGACTTTGTTGATAAATTCCAATGTAAAAGTACTTATACTTAATTTATACAAACGTTAATCAATTCAAAATGAGATAAAAGCGCCGTTGCCGGGGATCGAACCCGGGTCACCCGCGTGACAGGCGGGAATACTTACCACTATACTACAACGACTTCGTTGACTTCGATCATCCAGTGAAGGATCCATCAATAAGTTAATTTTTTGTGTTCAACATATTAAATCAATTAATTTTCATGGTGCAATACCAATCGAACTTGAACTTGAATTGAAAGCTGTCATTTAACTTGGATCAATTTGAGGCTTAATTATTTTGTTAGGTCAATTTGAATCTGCTTCTGTAAAACCAAAACTTAAAAAAAAAAAAAAAAAAAAAAAAGTAAAAAAAAAAAAACAAAAAGGAAATAAATAAATAATAAAGCGAATTTGTAATAAAGAGCAAATTTAAAACACAGAGACACGCGTGGGTGTGTGTGTGTGCATCTGAAAACAACAATTGTCGACATGTCTAATCCAAGTTGCCCAAAGTAGACAAGAAGCTGAGGAGTCATAGATCAAATGATTATGCCCTAATCCATATAAATGACCATAAAGCATTTATTTTTTAATGGTGAGAAAATAATTCAAAAAAAAAAAAAAAAAAAAAGCAAATTTTAAAGCGCATGCAGCGTACAAAATACTATACATGCATCATCGTACGTACATATGCAAATTGACTGTCAAATTGCATGCATGGCTTCCTGGTACGGAATCTCATGGCCATCAATCAATATACGTACTATTCCATAATCTTTAATTAGGGTTTTCTCAAACTTATCTCTTCGTATTAATTGTGTTCATATATTGAAATAAATTAATATTTAATTTCACTGTATTTTTTTTATGGAAAAGAAGTTATAGATATATTTTGAATTGCTTTTTTAATTAATAGATATGAAAAATATTCACCCAAAAATGACACATAAAAAATAAATAAATAAAAATAAAAGCTGATATTAATTAGGCGTGAAAAAAAGATTGGTTTTACACGAGCAAAGAAGGTTGAGGAAACCAAGTGTGGAATTGGCTTTGTTATCCATTTTGGGCAATATAATCGAAGGATATGTCCCATCAACTAAATTCATTTAATTAAATGACTCACATTTCAAAATTAAATAAAATAAAATAAAAATTAAATGAGTCACAACTTTTGAATGACTGAGACAAGTGATTTTAGGCACCTGTCAACTTCACCTTATTTGAATTTTTTTATGTCTTCATGGGATTATATATTAATTCACTTTGTCAATTCAACTTTTGTCTTCATCTATATATATTTATTTCGGACTTGATTTTTGTTGAAAATAGAGTAAGAGCCTTGATGTGTTATATATATTGTGGTTTGCTTTCGTTATAATAGGATAATATTAGGTAGTTTAGTTCATGGCTGCGGCATTAGCAACTATTAGGCAGGTAAAAACTGGCCGTCCATGAGAAATTGGGGGTTCTAGGCGAGTTTTAATAACTTATAAAAATGGGTCTTGATTTTTATTGTATAATGGACATATTAATTCATTCTAACGAGCACAACTGAAAACACACTTTTTTGTTATCTTCTCCAATCTTATGTGTTTCTTGCTTTTTTTTTTCTTCTAATTTATTGTTTAACCTAATCACCGGGAACACCTGATTTAACGTAATATATTGATCGTTCTCGATGCGCTGGGTTTAGGACTTAAACGTGATGTCAACTTGGTTCTTCTTGTATCAGCCTCTAATTTTGCCGCGGAATCTCAATCTGCCATCGGTTCCTGCAAGACCGAGAGGGTTTTCCCGGCTTAAAAGCTCCGACGACCAAGTTAGAGTTTGTATTTGTGTGGATGTTATAGGTGATACTAAAACGTATATTATATTAAGAAGTAAAAAGTTTGAGTGAACTCCCTATTAATAGATATCTTCTTTCTTAAGATGTAAGCTTCATTAATGTTTCGGACCTAATTACCTTCTTATTTAGGGTTGCCACATTTAATGGAGTTTTAGGTCACACATAACACCTATGAATTCACCTCGTGTCGTCATACGACGTGTGAGCGAAAAACATTTACCCCTTGCTAGGGTTTCTGATGCTCTATGTGACCGAACTAGGGCTTCTGATTTTAGGCCGCCCTAGCTACTTGAATTTTATGTGCAATTTTATCTCATTCATGTGGACGAGGCCCGTATGGGCGACATAGTTTATATCATACATTCTCATTAATCAAACAAATATAACATCTAAAACGTGTATATATATATATATATATATATATATATATATATATATATATATATATATAATTTACTCAATTATATATATTTCTTTTATATATTATAGCTATAGGCCAAGAGACAACAGTCAAACACAGCATCCAACATATCATAATATATAGGACGACTGTGGTGAAATCCTAAGACATAGTACTACGTACCACATGTTGCAGTAGTTTACATCTCAACAAAACCTCATCTTCTTGTCCAATTCTTCCTTAACGTTTTTATTATTTACTAATTGTTAATTCATCCATAAGTAATGAGTTTGCAGATTTAAATATATATATAAAAATGAACAATAGATATATAAAATATGATGATACCCCACTCCACCCCTATGATGTATGTCTGCTAGTCAGAAATGTTAGTACTGTATGACCAACTCAGTAACCCTAACCCTAGATTTTCTTAATTCATCCAGCTGTTAAACAAACCCTAAACTTCATTTTTATATATAGCATCTACCTCCCTCTATAAATACCATCTTCTTCCTCTTCATTATTATTACACATCTCTCTCTCTCTCTCTCCCTCTTTCTCTCTCTCTCTCTCTAGCTATATATATATATCTATATATATATATATATATACATACACATTGAGCTATATATATATCACAAGTTCAGAGCAGTCAACATGGACCATTTGGCTCCTTCATCTGAGCATCTTTGCTATGTCCGGTGCAACTTCTGCACCACCGTTCTTGCGGTACGTACATTTATAATAACAATCCTATAAATATATATATCTATATATATAAGTATATATGTATATCTACTAGATAGGTATATATTCCTAGCAAAAACAAAAAAAAAAATAGCAGCAAGTTATGTTATGTTAAAAGACGCTGTAATCTGTATAAATAGGTCAAATTAAGTAGCATATATGTATATATATGTGTGTGTCTTTTCATGTGTGTGTATATATATATGATGACAGGTTGGAATTCCATGCAAGAGGTTGATGGAAACAGTGACTGTGAAATGTGGGCACTGCAGTAATCTCTCTTTCCTCACCACTAAGCCTCCAGTTCAAGGTCAATGCTTTGACCAACAAACCATTCTTCACCATCAGGTAACTTTATCATTTTATTTTATTTTTAATTATACCACAAATTAAAGAAAATTAAATTAATCCATACTTGATTTAATTAATGCTTATAATATATATATTTCTGCAATTATACAGAGTTTGTGCAGTGAATTCAAGAAGGGCGGCCTTCCTTCGTCTTCGTCTTCCTCCACATCCACATCCACAGATCCTTCTTTGTCCCCACGAGCTCCATTCGTCGTCAAACGTACATATATATATATATATATATATATATATATATATATATATATAGTTTGTTTGTTAATATAATTTTTTAATGTTGTTTTTAATGAATATCTAATTGTTTTGCAGCTCCTGAGAAGAAGCATAGGCTTCCATCTGCCTACAATCGGTTCATGAAGTAAGAAATTAATATATATATATATATATATATATATATATATATATATATATATATATATATATATATATATATATATATTATGCATACAATATATAGATCATGTTTATAATATATATTTAATAATAATAATAATAATTAATATTTTTTTGCTAGTAGTAAGACTCAAAGTAAATTGAAATATTGTTGTCGAATAAACGAGTAAAAATGTCGAAACATTTTCCGGGACAGGGAGGAGATAAAGCGCATAAAAACTGCGAATCCGGAGATACCCCATCGGGAGGCTTTCAGTACAGCTGCAAAGAATGTGAGATTTTATTAATTATTATCCTTAATTAAATTTAAAGTACGATCATTTGCTTCTAATTAAATGGTTAATTATTCTGAATTGATTTTCTTTTGTGGCAGTGGGCAAGGTACATTCCGAATTCCACGGAAGCTGAAGCAAGAGTGATTAAGCCTTAATTACTGAGAAAATTATGCTGCTGCGAAAACTATTTATTAATTAATTAGATGTTTATTTTGATCAAGATCTGTAGCTTATTTGAAGTAATTTAATTTATGTTGTTAAGAGGATTTTATTAATATCTGGCGATTAAACATATAATTAAGGTGTGTTGTTCTTGTTTTATTTTGGCCTGTAATTGACCTCTATATATGTATGCTGCAGTTATCTTTTGATCAAATGATATATATATATATATATATATATATATATATATATATATATATATATATATATATATATATATATATTGTTCTTTGAACGATCTTTGAACAAAATCATTAATTCATGTGTATTTATCTTTATAATGTTCTTCTCAATCGACAACAGTTAGTTCATCTTTTTGTATGGATTTTTAGTTTAAGATTTAATATTATATTTAAAAAAAAAAAAAAATCGCATATATACATTTAATTTGGATGTTAATGACATACTATAAGCAATTATATATACATATATATTTAACTTAGAAAACAATATCATCTATGGAACACAGCATTTAAATTGGTCTGTTGAACATATTTTTTTGAAAGGGGAAATTATTAAGATATTCCATTAGCATATACTCATCGGTTCCCTTTTAATCGTCGTTTTTTTTAGCTTTGCACAAGAATGAAAATTTTCAGTAATTGTGTCTTCATTTTTTAACAAGAGATCGAGATAGTTGAGTTTAATAAATAGTGTTGGAAAGAGTATAAATTGGAAATTGAGTAATTAAGCAGTGTTGGAAATTTAAAGGGATAGCTAATATCGAACATTTTTTTTTCGCTCAAAAGTGACAGATATTGTGGAACACATAGAGTAATTTAAAACAACCTAATAAATATGTAAGGACTAAAATGTGCTATATAACTCAGTATTGGGGCTAAATAGTTATTTTGGAAAACATTGTACATGGGGCCCTTCTTTCCATTGGCTTTCCTATTATCCTATATCACAAATATGGGTATTGAGATAGTTTGCTGAGATACTCATACCCCTTCGCCTTTCTTTAATATAGCAAAGTTTCATGTAAATTAAGATTTTATTTATTTATTTATTATTAATTTTTTTTTCAGAAGGTACAATAAATTAGTAAAGACAAAATTTTTAACGTTGTTCAAGACAAATATCACATTATAATCAGGGTTTTCTGCAAATGAGATCATGTTTGCATGCACGAAAAGATTGCGTTGTACAAAAACAAAATTGTTGAATAATAATATATGTAATGGCCAATATTGTTTAATTTATCGTGTGTACGTAATTTATTAAGACAAGCTCAGTCCAATTCCAAGGGGTTCGTATAAACAACTAAAGGTAAATTTTACGGTCACCACCGACGTAAGGTTGTATGATGAAAAAAAAATAAAAAACTTTTCTTGTTTGGACAATTACAACTACCCTATAATTATGAATCTTCTTTACACATCCCTATTGCGGTGTCAAATTTAGAGGAATCTTTTAAATTATGTAATATATGATGACATGCGGTAACTGTAATATTTTGTCTTACCCGTGATTTAATTGCCCGCAGTTTGTTTGTTTAATAAAATGGTAATTTAGACAATTCATTCATTCAATTACAGTTTATAACGGGCTGTTAGTTTTAGTGGGGTATTTGTAATTATCAATAGCACAGGGGTTTGTAAGTTACTTAGTCTTACATCAGGGGTATCCAATCGGTAATTTACCCAAAAAAATATTTACAAAATATCCATAGGAATAATATTTGTATCAATTTAACAAAAAGAAACGGGTTAATCCCACTTTACACCCTCGAAAAATCAATAAAGTGCGAAAAAATAAAAATTAGACCGGATTATTAAAAAAAAACTATATTTTATAACCAAAAAAAAAAATAAGCTTTTATCACTAAATTATTCGATTGATGGATCTTTTATTGTATCTGGTTCAAATCTTAGGTACAAATATTTGGAAGAAAATACGATTTCCAGATAACTTGACAACGAAATAGCTGAATGATTTTTTTTTCGTAAATTATTCAATTTTGATAAGAAAAAATAATAATTTTTAAATATGTTGATGAAATGTATTTTTATTTTTGCACTATATAGTTTCAAAATGATTGATGAAAATAAAATATTCGACATTTGGCATCCTAAAAAAATATCACTAAAAATATGAAACTATATTTTTAGCTTTAAAAATTCATTTGGGGTGCATTATGGATGATTTATTGTGTTTCGAGGGTGCAAAGTGCTATTAATTTGTTTCGAGTGTGGAAAGTGCCAAAATGGTATATTTCAAGGGTGAAAGTGGGATTAAGCCTATTTTTGAATTGGTTTAGAACATTTAAATAATATAAATATAAGATTAAAATATTTTACTGGATTCCACCGTGTAGTGGGCCAAGATCCAGCCCAGGAAACACAGTCCCCTTGCTTAAATTGATCATTGAACAGTGCCCATTTTATGAACCAGCCCACAATAAAAATGGCCTTAATTTTATTGTTTTCTGATTAATTTATAGCCTTCATTCATAGACTCCCATTGAATTGGCTTGATTAACTTTCATATATGTATTACTAATTACTAATGAAACCTAATTTGTCATTTGATAGCTTAGTTTCAAAGCTCGATATTGCATTAGGGTCCGTGTATTTTTTTCAGTGTAATTGGTTGATAGTGGTTTGCTGAACTCATCCACTCTGCTCGGGTCACAACGAAATCAAGGGGAGTAGATGATGGGGGCTAATTTGACAGGCTTGAGCCGGAATGACAAAGATGGGCCTCTGGAGCTAACAAAGTTCAATAAATGACCGTTTAGCAAAAAATGGGCCACAAGCTCACCTAGGAATTAAGAGCCCAATAGTACGAGGCTCACCGGTAGGTAATTCACTCAAGTCGAATATTGGCTACATATGGTTCAGGTTGCGTAAGAAGAAACAAAAGGAATAGGTGGCGAGCTGACCAAGGAGGAGTTGATTATCGTGAAAAATAGACAAGAAAAACCTCCTATATAAACGAATTAGAAAAATATTCAAATTAGACGTGATTATCGTGAAATTCGCACAAATCTTGTACAAATTAAAATAGAACAAAGTAAAAAAAGAAATGACCAATCAAAGAAAACCTCCTATATAAACGAATGCATGAAAACCTTGTTACGGTTACATTGTGACAAACAATAATACACTTTCTCTAACTCTCTTTGTTTTATATATTTTTCCATTCATTGTTTCACCGCCGTGGCCCTATGCCCGATGTTCGGTGAGCTCTCCAACGGTTAAAAGAGTAAGATTTGGAAGGAGGTTCTGAAGATGTAGCTCCTACACCATCGAACATGTGGGCGATAACCGATAGTGGTGTGTCATAATGGTAAAATACATTATTGAAAAGTAAAAACTATATAATTAAAATATTTATGATTCAATTGAAAAATCCCCCTCCCCCACTATACCTGTGATTTCAACCACATACATAAACATGATATTCCAATATATATTGCTCAAAATTATATATATATATATATATATATATATATAAAGTCAAGAAATCAGATCATTAACTACACTCACCCACAGAAAGCAATAGCATGCATGTGATCATGATTGTTTCTTTCTCTCCCATTAAATAGAATTGCATGATTTCCAATAATTACGTCAAACTGCAGTTTAATTATAATCAAATTCTTAAAACCTTGAAATAAAAATAAAATAATATAAAAAATACTAAATAAATAATAATAAATAAAGACAGTTAGACATTATACACTTTACAGAAACATAACAAAAAGTAGAATCTCTGAGCTGATCTTGTCACGAGACTAATAATTCTTGCCACAATTCCAATAAACAAATAAATATAAATAAAATATACAAAAATGAAAATAACAAGTACTATTTCACATTAATTAAATGAGGAATAATATATATAATTAATTAATTAAGTAATGTGCAAAAAGTACCCCTATGTAATCCTTATTTGCCAAAAAGCCCCATGTGATAAAACAACTAGCAAAAACCCCCCTATGTAAAGGCAAAAAACCCCCTTGAAGCAGAACGATGTTTCACTCGTTGCTTGTGTGATTTTTTGTTCATTTTTACTTATGAAATGACAGAGCTGCCCCCCAACCAACCCACCACCATCATCATAATCTCTCTTCGCTCCCCTTTTCTCTTTTGATTTTTTGGGAAAATTTGCAATCCAATCCCCTAATTTAAGTTTTACAAGTTTAGTAAAATTGTAATTTTGCCCCATATTTCATGTTATCTGATCTTATTCTGTTTTATTGTAGGGTATATTTGTCTTTTTACCTTCAGTCAATGTCTAAAATCATATAGTGAGCTATTGAAAAATTTACACGGGGCCGGGGTTTTTGCTAGTTATTTTATCACAAGGAGGTTTTGGCAGATAAGAATTAAACAGGGGTACTTTTTCTTTTTGCACATTACTCTTAATTAATTACATATAATACAAAAATATTATAGAAATGTTGCAACGGCGGAAATAGGTGCAGAAATCCTGATTCTATCCATGTGGGTTGTTCCGTATACAGGCAAATTACCACTTGATGCCGAGCAAAAATCCAAATCATGGTTCGGCAAATCGAACAAATCCGAACTCGAATCGCTCTCTGCGCCATCTTCGTCGTCGTCGTCGTCATCGCTGAATTTCCTATTCATGACGGTCGAACTCCTGTCTGAAAATCCAAACCCCGCATTATTATTCCTGTAACTAATAATATTGTTGTCACTAATAGTTCTTTTCTGATCAACGCCAGCGTTGATTATTCTGGAGGGGGCCGAAACCCCCAGCTCGATCTGGTGGTGAGACAGACTTCCGAGCGATGATTTCGTCGGAGTTGCCATCATATTTGCATACGTGGATTTATTCGAAGAATCACTAGTAGTTGTGATTTTGAAATGGCTGATGCTGCTTCTTCGTTTTCTCTCTTCTTCCAGATCGTTATTGCTACTGCCAGATTTAACCGACGTGTTCTTCTTCTTCATCAGCTTCTTGGTGGTTGTGTTTTTTGAGGTTGTTTGGTTGAAGAGGGAATTCAAGAAACTGGCGAGTTTTCCACCGGGAGAGCTCGGCTGTTTGTATTTCTTCTTCTCTTGCTTTTTCTGATCTCCACCGCCGTCCATGGCGGCGGCGGCGGTCAGATTACTGTACGGATTCTTTGGCATTTCCAGGCTTATCCTGCAGGCAAGTGCTCTTTGAGGAGGAGGAGGAGGAACGGCTGTGTTAATTGGGTTCTGATCGGCGCCGCCGGAGAAATACCGGGCCGCCTCAAAAACATCGATCTCGCCGGAGTTGTTGTTCCTCCACTGGGTGATCACAGCAGACATGGGTGTGTTTTGATATTTAGTAAATTTGGTACTGCAAATATAAGAAAAGTTACTATTTGTGTTAAGCAGGCGCAGAATGCGGGGTGGTGAGATTTGAAATGATTGAGAATAAATGGGATTTTCGATACCCTTTTTATAGTAATCGAAATTTAAGATCTATAATTATTATTAATAGTTTAATTAAATAATTGAATTCTATGTACTTGGTGTGTCGTGCCCATTCTTCTACCACACCAATTGCACCATATCATATTATATTATACTCGATTATAAATACACTAAAATCTCGAGAAATTATTATGGATAAATTAATAATTTTGGTCAAATAATAGTTTCTTCTGGTCCTGAATCAGAAAAAATATACTAAATTCTTAATTCGATAATTCAATATTTCATTAAATTAATAGAATTTTGTTAGTACCGACTGTATTAATTTATAAATGTTTGACTGCATCATCGATTCCGCCATAATTTGAATGTATGTCAATTTTTTTTTCCTAAATAAATCGGCCACTTGCTAATTATTTATTGCGTAAGTTTAATTTAACATGGCATTGGAAGATATTAGTGGGGACATGTTGGACGCCTTATTTCGTATATGAGATATTGTACTCGGTGAAAAATATTGGATAATTGCACTATAAATCTATACAAATAAATATTTACTAAGCAGTAAGCACATACGTGTGAATGTGTGCGTATGTTTTATTATGTGTAGATTAATGGTACATAATTACCCGATGCATTTCAAGCATAAACTTGACCAAAAATTCCTTTATGAAACACAATACTCCCATAGAAATTTTGTTCAATTAAGGAGTACAACAAGATTATATATATATATACATATATATATATATATATATATATATATATATATATATATATATATATATATATATATATATATATATATATATATATATATATATATATATATATATATATATATATATATATATATATATATATACACACACAAATTTTCGTACTTCTTTTTTATTTGTATCATTGTTTCCTCTTTCTTCATATATGTGAATTAAGTTACAAGAATATACTTGCCCATTTTATTTAAAAAAAAAGTGTAGAATTCTCTTGGGTTAAATACTAAATACATCTAATTAGTTTTAATTCAAAAGATCAAAACAGTTTAATCACATTTAATATTTTTGTATTATTTTATCATTACTAAAATAAAATTATTATCATACAATATACGTACACAGTACACTCAATACAATGGCGGGTCGTACTTAGGAGCATAGCGGACTGACCAAAAATCATGAAAATACTGTATTACAAAAAGATTTTAGTGCGAAAAAACTCCGACCAAGACTTATGTCTTTTTCGGCGCATTAGCATTCTCTTTCGTATAACAAATTTACGGGTATACAAATATAAAATCTCCCTTAATTATTTTTTTAGCATACAAATTCGTGCTTCAGACGCAAGAATGTGGGGGCTAGAACGGAACACGTTTTTTCCTTTTGATGCTCTTCATCTTCATTATTAATTAATCCGAAATGTTTAAATATTAATTGGTGGGATTATATTTAAACTTTTCTAATGGTGGTGGAATCACTTTGTACCATGAATCTATTTCCCTTTTAGACTCAAATTGCTTGTGGATAACATAAATAAATAATATAAGAGATCAATAATTGACATTTGCCATTTGTGGAATGCAAGTTGAATCAATAAATTAAATTCGTTTATATTGCCTTTTTTTTTTCTTTTTTTTTTTTTTCCTTCTCATTCTCCTGATCAATATTTTATTACCAGGATTCAGGATATTATATCTATATATTTTTATATAAAGTAATGTAACACATGACATGCATTGGGTGGGGTATTAAAAAAAATAATTCAATTTGTACAAGCACGAGTGTTTATTAATGACCATTAGCAATTAAGATAATATAAACTGTCATTAGTATTTGACTAATTATCTAATTGAGGAATTAAATTCTATGAAATAAATATATGAAATTGTAGAGGCACACATGGTCACAATCATCTGTGTATATAAAGTGATTGATCCAAAGCTTTGTCGCTTTGTTGTCCAAGTGCGCTTTCAAGTATAAATTCGGTGGTCTGTACTCTGTATACGGTGAAAGTCGCGATTTATGCCTCCGATCCGCAAAGACTAGTCTATTTAACACGAGTTCAAATATTTTGATTAGTATTTTCTGGATTGAGATCACGTCGTGTATAGTTAATCTACTGTGATTCACATCTCTCGTCGACTTTGAAATTTAATCTACTCAATAAAATTTTGAGTACAATAAAATAATGGGCAATAAATTTTGATTAGTATGCATTTCTACATTAATAATTAGTTAATATATTAATAATATTTCTAAATATCTAGAAAATTATGGTCCAACCCGTGTGTGGCCTGAATCCTAAGACGTGGTGAATGGGCATGGCTTTGCGGGCTTGGTCAACCGGTCGGGGTTTGCGCCACATGTTCTTTTGGACAAACGCTAGATACTGTTAATGTGTCTGTAATTGGTCCCGTAACAGACGACCTAGCGGCTGGAGAAAATGAACACGTAGTCTAGCGATTAATTTACGTATCTCGTATAATTTGTAAACTATTATATGAGAATGTGAGTTTACTCAGTGCATGTACCTATATAATACGTCTGTAATTCGACTCGATTAGAGTATGTAATAATGTAAATATATCTAACTTACCAATAAAGTTAAAATTTCGAGTTTAATTTCGAAATGAGGATAAAATGTTGCAACCATATAGCACTACATGACATGTGCTACACTTCAATTAACTATGAGATATGTGGAGCCACCAAACCCTAGCTAGGGGAACAACAATTTGCCTAAGTCAGCAAATGCACACGAACCACTTCCTCTTATCATCATAGCTGGATAAATTAAATTATTATATATTCTACAATATCAAATCATTATCACCAGCGGTAGAAAACATACGAATCGGATCGAAATTAATACACTCTGGTTTTATTTTAAAGTGAAAAACTAATTCTAGTTATAAACATTCCAAAATTTTGAAAAATCTGAAAATTGGAATGAAAGAACTTGTTCTACTACAATCGAAATTTTTGGATCAGAATCCGTGACCGGTTCGGATGATCAATCACAATTTCCATTGATTCCGATCACGATTTTAATTCCTGATTTTGAAAAAAGAAAACCCATTCCAAATTCTGAAATTTCCATTTTCTTTTTTTCTAGGATTGTATACGATATTCCAATTTTCGATCTAATATTAATTTTCAAAAATATGATAATAATATATTTAGGTATTTTGTATAATAGGTCGATAATTTTTCTTGAATTCCGTCGCCGTCATTCATACTTCTAAAATTCCAAATTTCAGTTTTCGATTTTCCAATACTTTTTTTGCAACATAATTTGAATTATTTTTTCACTTCTGATTTTTTTATATATATATTTTCCGAAAAGTGTTAATTCTGATCCGATTTCAATCACTACCGCACCAATGATAGACGAACAATGTAATTTGGACTCTAGCTAAAAATGACTTATTTTCATGATCATCGATATATAGATCCATATCCAAAATTAAATCTTGTTTGGATACATATGCCATGTTTGGTTGCTTTCTTTCCCTATGCACCGTGCAATTAAAGTAGCCATTGCTTTCCCATGCACAGAGTCCCCATCTGTAACCCTATTTCTTATATCTTGTACCCTTTTCACACTACTCAAAGATAAGCTAAGTGCATGCACTCATATTTCTTGTCAATTTGATTTTTTTATATATCAGAATTTTTGAACCAGGGAAAAATTGAAAATTAGAAGATATTCCCCCAAACAGGACTTAATTATTTATCAAGATTTTTAATGTTTTGTTCCCAGATGAGGTGTCAAGTTTTAAAACTGGACCATGCATGTATGTTCGAATAATGTGGGACAACAAGTGTTTATCATACATCCAAATCTGTCTCCCAATCTTGGCCCCATGCATATGAAGTTGTACTATACGCATGGAGAGGTGTACCTCTTATGCAGCTGCTAACATTAGGGTTAGTTAATTGTTAATTAACTATATCATTAGGATTAATTACAACATAACAACATATAAAGTTTGCATCTTGCAAACTTTATATTCGATATCTTTGTTTTCAATTAATTAGACCGAATTAATTAATAGGCACGAAATGCTAAATGTAGTACGGTTAAAATTAAGTTTGAAAACTTCAACTTCTCAACGTATTCGCGTTTCGAACATGTTTTTGTGTCTGATACTTGATGACACCTGTCGGACACCTTATGGGTCATTTTGCAATTTTTAAAAAGTTAGAAATATGTTTGAACAACGAATTTCCAAATCTTTTTTTTAGTTTCCCTAATTATTTACATGATTTAAATGATCAATTGCAAATTGATAGTCGGTAATAACATTTATTTTGAATATATTTATAAGGAATTATATAAAAATAAAATATTATATATTTTTATTAATACGCCACTATACTTTTAATATTTACATGTTTCCCCCAAGTTCCCGTATCTTCACTTTTCAGGCATGTTGTTTCCCCGTGTCCGTTTTCCCGTTTCCCCAAATTCCCGTATCTTCATTTTTCAGACATGTTGTTTCCCCGTGTCCATTTTCCCATTTTCCCATATCGCCGTTTCTGTGTGTGCGCCACATAGTTGAAATGTCTTTTTACCGTTTTTTATTTAAGCTAGAAGCAAAAAAAAAATATTATTATTAATCTTTGCATATGGGGTTCAATAAACTATATCGTGTGGGCTCAATTACTATCCTGTATATATACTTGAATCATCTTACATACATATCGTGATATTTAAGGAGGCCCAAATGAAAATTCTCCAACAATTAATTATTTTATTAAAATAGACCCTCAATTTCTATTTGTAAGAAATACTGATAAAACACTTTCAGGGCGATAATACTTTTCGGTATTTACCAAAGTCGATCGGTAGGATCGAGTCGATAATCGGGCAATTCTTTGGTCCGTATTAAGTTATTAAATCAATCGGCTCCGTAAAACTACCATCAATTCAGTTATTGAGAAAAATATTTATAAATTACTCCCTCCGTTCCTTTATAATTGTCGTTTTTAGCTTACGCACAAGGATTAAGGATCTCAATAAATGTTGCTTAATTCTTAGAAAAATATATATGTTTTTATACTAAAATGCCCTTGCCAATAATTAATGTGAGAGAGTGTTGAAGATAGTTAATAAGGGTAAAATTGATAATTACACAATTAATGCAGTATATGAAATGTAAAGTGACAGATAATATGGAACAAAAATAATTTTAAAAAGAAACAGTTATTGTGGAACAGATAGAGTAACAAATTATGGGCTTTTGAGATCCTACACCGGGTGAAATACACCGGGTAGATCCTTACCATTCATATACACACAAACACACACACATCCACATTGGTATGTGTAGATCAACGGTAAAAAATCACCCGGTGTAACCTTCACCGGGTGTAGGATAGATAAAACCCAAATTATGGATGTGAGTGTGCTATTTATTTCTCAATATTGGATGATAGACATTCAATTTTTTTTATTTTTTTTTTCAATTTATGAAGAGCGATCCCATTATGTATAGTTGCTAGCTGGCTAGTTAATTAGTACAATTATTAGGAAGCTACTCCAATGAAGTTTAAGTGATAATTTCGGGGTTTAAATTCGGCCTCTTTCATATTTTCTAATAATCTTGACTTTTATTTTATTTTTATTTTTTAATTATTATTATTAATTTTATTTTTTCATTAGTAACAATTAATAGACAACATATACTTAATGGGAAAATCGAGTTTTGGCTCAACCAAAATTTAATTTGCAGGGTACCAATGGCAATGGTTGGGTCAAATCATGTATACACTTTGTAGTAAACCTATTCATTAGTGCTCCAATATATATAATAAAGCTTATATATACGACTGACTCATAAAAGAGGTTTAAGTAGTCCCTTAAAACTTGATAATGTGGTACGTAAAAATACTATCTTCATTATTGGGTTTCAATTCAAGCAATGGCGGATTTAATAAGGGGTAGGGGGGCAGCCGCCCCCCAGAAAAAAATACTCGTACTTTTTTTTATTGCTTTTTGACATACTATTATATAAATATGTGTTTTTGTCCCCCTCTTTTTATTTATGTAATTTTAGATATTCTTTCTCTATTTGTTTTTACAATATAAAATACAGCTAGTTAAATATATAATTTTACTTCAAAATTATAAATATATACTTATTTTGGCAATATTTTGTGAATAACCCGAAAAAAAAATTTCGAGGGCGCTGCACTCGAAATCTTCAAAATTATAACCTCCCTTTGGATATATTTTTTTCCTATTAAATTCACCCCCTTTAAATGTTGTCTAGATCCACCACTGCATTCAAGTATTATAGCATGTTTAAATAACAAATCAACTTAATAATATTCATTATTACTAATCTCTCTCTCTCTCTCTCTCTCTCTCTCTCTCTCTCTCTCTCTCTCTCTCTCTCTCACACACACACACACTCAGTTCTTTCCTTATATATAGGAATTGAGTCAATACTCGCCGATGAAGGTACCACCGGATGAACAAACTTTTCCATGTACGACAATATTTGACTCACAATTGACAGAGTCCCTAAGCATGAAAAAAAAAAAAAAAAAGTGTGACAGAGTTGGTAGGATTTCAAATGAGAGAGAAGCTATAGATCAGAAGTAGAGAGTATTTAAGAGGAGAGGGTTTTCATGATAAAAAAAACCTTGATCCAACGGATGAGATCAGTTTCCAGATCCTACCACGTACCCAACACTAAGTGGGCTTTTTGTTTTTAAAAACTCTCATATGGGCTTTGCATGGTGGTGGGCATTATGAAAAAATAGGCTTCGTGAGGCCCATCAACTCATTTGGGCCGAAAAACTTAACACCGACAAATACATTAAATTATATAACCTAATTTCCCTATTGAAAAAGTAACATATTCCTCGAGGACAAGAAATATCACGAAGATTGTTAAATTCTAATAAGAAATAACATGAAAAATATATATAGGAGTTTTTCTTTTGGACATAATTTATAAGAGGATTGTTGATTCCTTAATTGTGACAAAGATAATATTTCCATTTTTCATGTTGTGTAAGAAGGAAACATTTGGAATTAATTATATAAACGAATTAAATAAAGCAAAAAACAAAAAGGGCAAAAAGCAGTCCTAGTAAACATCCACAAACCGCATGGATACGTACATATATACATATATATGAGTGGGAGAATTACGCTTTTTGTCGCTTATGTTTGACCCGATTTTACTTTGGGTCCTCGTTGTTATAGAGTGAACAAATTTCACTTCTAAAATTCAATTTTAAACACTTTTAATCCCCACCATCACATATCCGTTAGCAAGTAATAAATAAAATAATAATAATAATAATAATAATAATAATAATAATAATAATAATAACAATAATAATAATAATAATATATTAACTAAAAAAATATTTTTAATTATACTCAATATTATTATAATTATACTACTTATAATTATTTTTTTAATAATAAAAAAAATTAAGTACAAAAATTATTTTGAATATAATATGATTTTTAATTGTTCTACTTATAATTAAATTTTTAATATTAAAAAAATAATTTAACTAAAAGAGAATTATTATACTTAATATTATTAAAAATTTAATTATAAGTAGTATATTTTAAATTTATAACTATTTTTCAGCCTAAAAAATTTCAATTTCAATTTTGGGCTCAAAATAGTGTTTTCCGTTACTTGCTAACAAACATGTACCGACGGAGATCGAAAGTGTTTAAAATTGAACTCTTCGAGATAAACTTTGTTCACTTTGGAGCAAACGAGTACTAAAAGTGGAATCGGGCCAAAAATGATGGACCAAATTAAAAGTGTAATTCTCCCTATATGAATCATATATATGTATGGGTGTAAGAAACAAAATTAGTGGACAACTTACATTACATACACATCAGGAAACCTAAGACCTGCCCCCACTATATATCACCATTACCATACACACAGTGACGGTGTAGTAATAAAACCCCATAAATGTGTGTGTGTTTGTGTGTATATGAGCATAAAAAAAAAATCTGTTTTTTCTTCTTCTTTCAGTAATTTTATGTTTTTTCTTTAAAGAAGTGTATGTGTAGATTTCAAGAACAGGGTTCAGTAAAATTCTTGAAAATATATATATAATATAAAATAATATAATGGGTAGAGGGAAGGTTGAACTGAAGAGAATTGAGAATAAAATAAATAGACAGGTGACTTTTGCAAAGAGAAGAAATGGGCTTCTTAAAAAAGCTTATGAACTCTCTATTCTCTGTGATGCTGAGGTGGCACTCATCCTCTTCTCCAACAAAGGAAAGCTCTACGAGTTCTGCAGCAGCTCCAGGTATATATATATATATATATATATATATATATATATATATATATATATTAATTAGGTCTTTGTGTGTGTTTTTTTCTCACTCACTGTGTGTTCTTTATTTAGGTTAAAGTTTTAAGATATATAGCTTGGATTTTCTGCTAATTAATTAACAAGATCTGATTTTTTTTTTCTTTATATTTATTTTTTATTTTTTATAATATATTTTTTTTTTCTGGCACAATATTGGTGAGATCTGAGTCAGAACTCAGAACTAACTTTTATTTCAAGTGCTGGTACTGAGAAATGATTTATAATCATTTTTATTAAATTGTAGAAATATAATTTTGATTTAATTTGAGGAATCTTTAATTTAAAACTTGAATCTTATTATTTTTATTTTTTTGGATTTTAACCCCGACCGGAATTAGACCGTCGAAAGGTACGTTTGTCGTTTGCAGCATGAAATGTGAATTTAAATCTAATGATTATTTTTTCAGCACTAGAAGATTATAACTTTAAACATTTAATTTAATTGCAGAAAAAAAAAGTTGTTATATATATACAATCTAGCTTTCTGGCTCAAAAGGCTGCAAATATATATACTTGAATAATTTCTTTCTTTGGAATGATTTGAGGAATTAATTAATTATGAAATTAAATAAAAAATATATAATGTTTCTTTGTTGTCTTGGCTACCTAATTTAGATAAAACTTATAATCTGCTAAGTATTAGTTCATACAGTACTATTGTTTAATTAGGGTTTTGTTTAGGTTCTGACTATAATTTTACGACTCTTCGTAAATTATTAGTGTAGTCCACTATATCACGTAAATGATATTCCGGAGCTAGCATTGGTAAGACCAGATCGATGAAAACTGAGGAATTGATTTTTTTTTGAAATTTCTTTTAGTTTAATTGAGTACTGTTCAATAGCTTAAGTTATTCTGAAAAGTAATATTACTGTTATAAACTCCATGCAGTGAATATATTTGCAATCATAGCACACATGAAGCCGTACTAATTAATTCTTCAACATTTTCGAATATTCATCAATTAAGTTACCGATTATCGCTTCTTTTATCGTGTTAGTTATTTTCCAATGCCCTCAACTAATAAGCATATATATTGCATCCCATATGTTTTTTTTTGTGACGTGTAGATGAATATTTTCGAAATGATCGTTGCGATTTGATGTCGAACATTTGATAAAAAATCTCAATATAAATACTTTTATTGAATTTAGCATGGTCAGGACACTGGATAGATATCACAGAAGCAGCCATGCTGCACTTGATGCTCAGCAATCTCACAACAATGGACAGGTATATATATATATATATATATATATATATATATATATATATATGTATATATAGACACTAATTAAGATTAGTGTGGAATTCTTTAAGCAGAGTAATTACCAGGAGTATTTAAAGCTCAAAGCAAGAGTTGAGGTTCTACAAGAATCTCAGAGGTAATTAATTAACCAAAATAATTAAGAAAATTATTCCCACTAATTAATTTCCTAAAACAAGTATTTATATTATAACTGGAATTAACTAGAATATATTTATTAAAGATTTTTTTTTGATTAATTAATCAGGCATCTTTTAGGAGAAGACTTGGGTAAGTTTGGGCCAAAGGAACTTGATCAACTTGAATGTGCTTTAGATACATCTTTGAAAAAAGTTAGATTCATACAGGTAATTAAATTACTAACTTCTACTATATATATATATATATATATATATATATATATATATATATATATATATATATATATATATGTTTGTTGGGGTTTTGGTTGTATGATTTATTATATCCTTAAATGCTGCAGACTCAACATATGTTTGAACAACTTTCTGGTCTTCAACAAAAGGTATGTAATTAATTATTGTGGAGAAATTAAATTAATTATTTATTTTTTCGAACAATAAATTGTAGCGATCGAACTTATTGACGAATTCATTGTTTTTGCAGGAAAAGGATCTAATGGAGGTTAATATGGCTCTTAGAAGCAAGGTAATAAATAAATAAATAAATAATAACACGGAAAAAAAGGACCTACTAATTAACTTGATTACGAAAAACAGAAATCGAACTCGATTTATTTACATAAATTATTATGTAATTGTTGCAGCTTGAAGGAAGTACTAGTGTACCATTGCAAGAAACAATGCAACAATTAGGTGAAAACAACTTAGCATCCCGGGCCGGGCCTGCTCGGCCTCTGGTGTTCTTCGAGCCGCTTGACAGAAACAACACGTCTCAAATTCGGTATATATTAATTGTTTATACACATTTTTTATTCTTAATTAATTATATTTTGGGTTGCATGGTAAATAAAAAATTAATATTAATCATGATTTTATTCGGATAATTAATTTTTTCGACAGATACAACACTCTGCAGGGACCAAATAATAATAATGCAGCAGGAACAACAGAGAATGCAAATAGGATGCTGCTGCCTGGATGGATGCACTAAATCCTAATAAACTATTGCAAAAAAAATAATAAATAAATAAATTATGTGGTAGAATTTATTAAATGAGGTATGGTGAAATTATATTATTAGCTATCTAAAATATTAATGGACTGAACTAAATATATTTATATGATATATGAAATATGTTGACTGGGGATTTTATGTATTGTGAAAAACCTCAAAAAATAATGAGTGTACTATTTAATAATGTGAGCTTATGGAATTTGTTGTCCAATATTTGCATACACCAAAAATAAGTTCAAATTACAAATAGTTTGTAAATGTCTTACATCTACCTCTTACAAAAGGGTTTTAGTGTAAGAAATTTATAAGTTGTAGGAGTAGATGTGATTATGGAAAAATGAGGGGTTTTTTTGTTAATAGACATTACCTCAAGGGGTGGTTGTAACTTACCTTTGTTAAATCCTTGTTATTATTCAGTATCTAGTACCTTCACACATTTTTACTACACAAATTTATTGTCCCCTTTTTTCACAATAGTAAAACAATTCTAATTTTTTTACTTGAGGGGTATTTTTGTCATTTGATAAAAAAGTTACGAACCTTGCTATGAAGAGTCGATCGGTTAAGGGTCTACATCTTTTGAATTGTGAACTGTCGGTTTCGACCGATGATCCAACGTATCATTTTGCATACTATGCCGATGCATTGGTAAATGTCATGAACTTACACATGTATTTTTACTACACAAATTTACTGTCCGCCTTTTTTCATAATAGTAAAACATTTCTAATTTTTTTACTTGAGGGGTATTGTTGTCATTTGATAAAAAAAAGTTACGAACCTTGATCCGAAGAGTCGATCGGTTAAGCGATCTACATTTTTTGGATTGTGAACTGTCGGTTCCGACCGATGATCCGACGACGTACCATTTGGCATACTATGACGATGCAGTGGTAAATGTCATGAACTTTTTTTAGAGATGAATAAAAATATGAGTTATCTAATTTTAGTATTTGATTTTTATCTATTTATTTGTAGCAACTTTATTCTTAAATAATAAGATAATTATAATTTTAGGTCATAAAAAATAATATTGTGAAGATTTCTTCACGAGGCTAAGTTTTAGACTGGGGGTATTTTTGTCATTTGAGAGTATGCACTTTCCATGAACAGCTCGTGCCTTGTCATTGTTCCGTGATAGTGATTGGTAATGAACCATCAATAAATATTGCAAATGGCATTCAATAGTTACCACTACACACATTTAATTATATGAAAATATAAATATAAAAAAAAAAGCAAAATAAATTTAATTTCATTTAATAGTAGGCCAGTTATCAACCTCCTGCGACAAATATATCAAAATAAAATAAATAAATAAAACAATAATTTAACGATATAAATAAAATAAATCTTATTTAAGGTTGACATGTAGACATAATACCTGTTAAAAATAAATTCACTTTCATATCTACTTAAGTAGTGAAGCGACTAATCAAAATTGTTAAACATAGTTATATAATTGACGATGCAACTTACGTATTTTAAACGTAATTAGCCCAAGTTGGTATTAATAAGAATTAGGGCACAAAAATTAGGGCTCAATTTGAGTTAAGTTTACACATTAAACCTTGTAGGTGTGGGTTTCTTTGGGGAAAAAGGAATAGGGCAACCTATAACTAAATCATAAATCAACTTAAAGAGTTAAGACTTTAGATAATAACGACGACGACGACGACAACAACAACAACAACAACAATAATAATAATAATAATAATAATAATAATAATAAGAAGGGTAAATTACAAACACCCCTGAGGTATGGTCAAATTACAAAAACACCCCTCTTGTTTGGATAATTACAACCACCCCCTCAACTCCTCAAATTTAGTGAAATCTTTGAGATTATATGGAATATTATCATTTTTGTATCCGTTTTATCTCATTCAAACTCTACATTATGAAGCAAGATGACCAAAACTAGAGCACATTTCACGGAATCTAGATGATTATGTTAAATTTGGCACCATAAGGGTGGAGGTGTAAGAAAAACTCATAGTTGAGGGGGTAGATGTAATTATCCAAACAAGAGGGGTTTTTTTGTAATTTGACCATACCTCAGGGGGTGTTTGTAATTTACCCTAATAATAATAATTATTATTATTATCCTATTGTATATTATGTCAGCAACGAAAAGTTTAGTAGGAGAGTACATTTAGGGATGGCAACTTGCCCAGCCCCAATTCGATCCGATCCGAAATTCTCCGGTGTTACCTGTCCCAAAAAATATGGGGCGGGAATCAAGATTGACAACAAAATTTTACCAGGTACGGGGACGGGTTTGTATATTATAACTAGATTGTATTTTAATTATAAAAATAAATAATAAAAAAAATGGAAATTTTCCGGGCAGGTATCGGTCGATATTTTACAAGACGAGTTCGAGGATCCCAATTCGTAAAATTTGGAGATTTTAACGGGATGCCGATAGACGATTCTAGAACGTGGCGGTGACGAGGATTGCAAAACCCGCCCCATCCCGCCCTATACACTAACTCGGTGAAGTCACGCGAGAACCACCAAACTTCTATTCATTGACCAAATTAATTTCTTCGAAAATATTTCAATGGTATATTAATTATACGAATTGAAAAACAGAGCTAATAATTAATGCATTAAACTTCGTTAACATTATTATTAATTTCTGCTGCTCCACATTTTCTCAGCCTCTACTGCTACATTCATTACCCTGTTTATTCTCAAATGACGCATTTGCCCTCATATGAGCATTAATTATTATTTAAAATGCGTATTTACTTCAATATATACAAGTTATTTCCAAGTTGTAGAAATCCACTATTAGCTATTTTTTCTTCATTTGGATGTTCATTGATAAGACCATATATACTGAACTGTAACAAAATTTCAGTACTTAGAAAATTTGCACTGTTTACCGAGCAAAACTATTATGCTCGGTAAACCAATTAATTCTTGAATTTGAAATTCACATTTCAATAATCGGTCGTAAAAGAAAAACGAAACTATATAAGTACCAATAAATTCTTGTTAGACGGTAAAATTAAAATGTGGAAGTATCTATGTATATATTTAGGTTGCGCGACAGTAAATTTAAGTTCCGACAGTAAAAAAAATATAGTATATTTGTTGGAATTTATTTTCTCATTCAGACTCCGACTCGACCGGTGCAAGTCACATGCGTGCACTGAAAAGCCCACGATAGAGCTATAACTATCAGGTCTTGCAACTTCCAAGACTCGAGTTGGACTACGGTAAAAAGAATCTCAATATAGTTAACGCAATAAACTAAACTAATTGGTTACCGTATACAACTCTCTCGTTTGAATTGTGATTGTTATTATTCGAATTACGTTGGAAAGAATAATATAACTCTTCAACATCGTATTTGTACAAGAAATCCACCACTTTCGGAACCTACAAATATGTGATATCTTTCTCATAATAAGATGAGTGCTATTTTGTGATTAATTAAGCTTTTTTGCTTATATTGCAACGATTTTCTGACTTGAGCTTGTAGGACAATCGTCGGACCAAACCCTGCGTGTTACTTAGTATTTTTCAAAATTATTTTGTAGGTTAACATGCAGATTCATCCCTTCGACATTTGAGCAGCATCACAAATAAAATTTACAAGTTCAAATATTTTTTATAAAGTTTATTCGCATATACCGAGGGGCGGAATTCTGTAAAGAAATTATGAATTCCGACGATTCCAATCACACAAAAAACTCCAATTTTGGAATAATATTCCTCGTTTCAAAATTTGAAAGTTCTGATTTATGACTTTTTCTTTAATTCCAAAAAATAACACTTACAATATCGATTTTATTATGTATTTTGTATTAAGGTGAATTACCGAATCCCGCCAATTTTGATTTTGAAACAAGTTTCTCAATTCCAATTTCTAAAATTTCGATTTCCGATATCTTCGATTCTAAACAAGTCATTTCGCTAGTCCTAATTCCGATCCGGTCCGTCCCATTTCCACCGGTATCGAAAGGAACAGTTATTAATTATCCCTCATCATTTTCCTCCTCCCAAAATAAATTCTTGGGCACAGAAGTTATAGCCAAGATGCCCTAAATTAAGATCTCTACAACAATGCCAGCCAATTTAATAGGGACCACTAATTATTGAAAGAGACAATACACTAAATATCGAATGTGTGACAAATTAAGGATGTTACCGTACCATTTTATTTCGAACATTGGGCCCTACCACAATTTTTCGGCCATTTTTTGTGTGCATAAATAAATCCCAATAACTCAGATATTAAAGCCCAATTCTTCAATGGTAAAAATGTAAATTGAATCGAACACATAAGATGCCAAATGCTTGCTGAGTGGGAATTATTGAAACAAAAGCAGGGAAATAAATATTGAAATCGTGTTTTTCACACAGTAATAAATCACATCAATGTGCGCTTTATTCAGTACAAATTCCTGTATCAACCATTTCTGCTGACATTAAGAAAATTGGTGTAATGTTTAGTAGTCGTGCTTTTAATGATTCTGCCCTCTAAAGTTTATTTGGTTAAGGAAAATATTTTTTTCAAATTCAGTGTATTCTCGATAAATTAATAATATTGCTTAAATAATATTTCTTTTCAACCTTCGATTCAGTAAAAACGTATTAAATTATAAGTTGTCACCCCCTGAGGTAATTTCAAATTACGGAAAAACTCTCTTATGTTTGGGTAATACAACCATCCCATCAATTATGAATTTTCACGACCACACTTACGATGTCAAATTCAACATAATCTTCTAGATTCCGTGATTTTTTCTCTGATTTGTACTCGTTTTGTGCGAAAATTCAGTTTATGATGCACCACAATCTAATATTTACAAGCCTCGAGACACGTATGATGATCTTGTTTTAAAATGTGGAGCTTGAATGAGGTAAAACCTATACAAATTTGAGAATATTCCACATAATCTAGAAGATTTCATTAAACTTGACATCGCAAGGGTGGACATGTAAGAAAATTCATAGTTTGGGGTGGATGTAATTACTCAAACATGAGGGATATTTTCATAATTTGATGTTACCTCAAGGGCGTGGCCATAATTTACCCTTAATAGTTCGATAGTTTAATATTTCGCTAAATTAATAAAATTTGATGATTCCAATTGTATTAATTTATAAAGGTTTAACAGTAACTGGATATGAAGACGCTCAAATATTATTATGAAAATTATGAGACCATTTTAAGAGTCAGTTTAACTAAACTTATTTAAAATATCTTATAAGCTCTTACATCTGATAAGATGTTTTAAGTATCAGATGTTTTAAGAGTTGATAAGTTGTTAAAAATTAAATTATCATGACCTTAACAAATATCTCATAAACCATCAAAAGTTCAATTTTCTACTTAGAACAATAATAAGATTTTCAAACATATTAAGTATTAAAGTTAAACATTTAAAAATTTTGAATTTTTTTATGTATGATTTAATTAAGATATTTTATATTATCTAATTAAAGTTAAAAATATTTTATTATTTCTTATTATCTTCTTTAAGTATCCCTAAAATTCTAAATATATCATACTTCATATTTAGTACTACGTACACACACATATATATATACACATATATATATATATATATATATATATATATATATATATATATATATATATATATATATATATATATATATATATATATATATATATATATATATAGTAAATTGCAACCACCACTGAGGTATGGTCAAATTACGAAAAAACTTATTATGTTTGGGTAATTACAATCAGCAATCAACTATAAAAATATTCTTACACATTCACCTTTGATGTGTCAAATTTAGTGGAATCTTCTAAATTATATGAAATATTCTCAATTTTGTACCCGTTTTATCCCATTCGAACTCCACATTTTGAAGCAAGATGATCATAAAATGTGTTTTTTGGGCTGTATTTATCAGATTGTGGTGCATCAGAAACTGCATCTTTGCACAAAACAAGTACAAACGAGAGAAAAATCCACAGAATCTAGAAGATTATGTGAATTTCACACCATATAGATGTACGTATAAGAAGATTCATAATTGAGATTCATAATTGACAGATAGTTATAATTATACAAACATGAGGGTCTTTTTTACAATTTTACCATACATCAGAGGTCATCATAATTTAGCCTATATTATATATATGGGTAGAAGTCGTGCTCACAAAAGAGCGCCGTCAACAGTAAATTTAGTAAAAAGAAGACGCACATATATATTCGATATCCGTACGTACATCTTCCTACATAGCTAGCTGACTTTTTTTCTTTTATTTTTTTCTTTTATTTTATTTGTTTATAATTAATATTTCCATAGCTAGCTGAATAGAACATGATCACAGGCCCCGGAAAAAAGAAAACCCCACCTCAAGAACTGCGAAATTCCACAAGCACCCACCAGACAACAACCATCCCTACTACCTTCATCCAATACCAACTAGACAGCACATCCTTAAACTCAAAACCACCTGGTTTTTATTATTTTCCCTCCCCGGTTTCTGGTTTCTGGTTTCACACCCCCACCCCACCCCACCCCACCCCCACCATGGGAAATAAAAAGAAAGAAACTCATGTTTTAATGAGTCATAATAAATTGGGTACAATACAATATGATGCAGAAACCCTTCACTTTTATTTACCAAGAGAGAAATAAATATGATGCAGAAACCACTTTCCTAATTTATCTGTCTCTGTTGGTGTAAACAAAAAAAATTCAGGGTTTCCATTTTTAGCCGGTTTCTGCAAATTGGGGTTTCGGGACCAAAGAGAGAGAGATCTAGAGAGAGAGGGAAATCTAGAGAGAGAAAGGAAAATGGGGAGAGGGAAAGTAGAGCTGAGAAGAATAGAAAACAAGATAAATAGACAGGTGACGTTTTCAAAGAGGAGGGCTGGTTTGCTGAAGAAAGCTAATGAGATCTCTGTGCTTTGTGATGCTGAAGTTGCTCTTATTGTTTTTTCTCATAAGGGAAAGCTCTTTGAGTTTTCCTCTGATTCTTGGTACGTTTTTTTCTTTTTCTTTTTCTTCTTTTTTTTTTATAATTATAATTTCTATATATCAGTTTCCCTTGTATATATATAATTAATTGATCTTTTTGGGTATGTAAAGATCTCATCTTTTTTGTGTGGAGTTGACTTCTTCATAAACTAGGGTTTTTGTTTTTTTTCTAGGTTTTCACCAGATTTGTTTTGATCTATTTTTATTTCCATTTATCAGTTCTTTTTATGTTTTCCAGATCTTTCTTGGCTGTATATATATATATATATATATATATATATATACATCCACAAACCCTATTTTGTACTGTGGAGAGGGGTAGAAGATTTGTGCTCTTTGTTTGTTTTTGGAATTTCGGTAGTAGAAATTTCATGTGTGTCAACAAAACCTGAAACTTTAATTTTATTTATTTCTGATTTTGTGGCTCAAATAATAAAAAATTATATTTTTTTTTAATTAGAAAAGGACAGGTGTTGATATATTATATATATAAATAGGAAATAACTTCAATTTTTCTGGTGTATTATATTATCCACTGAATATTAAGATGGTCTGTTTTGTAATGCCGTTGGTTTCACTGTCATCTGATATGATATGATATTTATATATACACGTATATGTATATATGTATGTATATATTGAAAGATCTATCTAATATTCTTTTGAATGAGTACTAGTTTACAATAGCTCAGTTCTTGACACGGGGTTTTTCCTTTTCAAGATTCTGTGGTGTAATTAGGTCATCTACATTGTTATTGCTTCTTGGAACTTGATCCTAATTGCTTCTACTTATATTTTAGATATATCTTTAATTTTGTCGTTTTCTTAAAACACTAATTTCTACATAATTAGGTCAAAAGTTTTGTCACTATAGTTTTAACCATATCACTAATAGTATTGTAAGCGATAGAAAAAGAAGTTATTAGTGACACCATAAAAATGTCGTCACCTAATATATATATTAAATGACAACTTTTGATAGTGTCACAAATATGGTATCACTGTTCGTAAGGGATGATCCTGGTTCGAATCCACTTGCTAATTGTTGCTAGGTCGAACTTGTTACACATGGTTAGCCTAGTGTGGTTTACGATTTTCGTAGGGTTTGCAAACTATTATACGAGAGTGTAGATTTACCCAGTGCACCTATATAGTAGTTCGCTGAGGATTCCTTCGTTAAAAAAAATAAAAAAGGTATCACTAATTCCATTTTTTTCTTGTAGTTTTGGTATGTATATAACTGGTACATCAAATCCAGAGCTGAAGATAAAAAAAATAAGGGCAAAAAAAAGATTAATGGTTAAATATAAATGTTTAATTCGAACAAAGACTATATATATATGGTCTTTGTAAAACTTCAATTCCTATAGTGTAGAAATTAATATTTGCATTCAATAGAATGTGTGGGAAGAAATCAAAATGAGTACTATTTATTTTTTTTCTGTCAGAAAAAAGTAAGGGTTTAAAATTAAATTCCGCTGGTTAATTTTAGTGGAAAGTTAATATATGTAACAGACAAGGTACAAGGTAAAATGCTATTGTTGTTGAACTTATAAACAGCTGTATAGTGAAATGATCTGTTTTCAAGAATACTAAAATAAATGTACAAGTGGGAGAATTTCCTCCTAGGACATATTTAAATTTTCTGCATGCAATTAGGTAGCTAGGAGTAATGTTTGTGTACAGAGAGAGAGAGAGAGAGAGAGAGAGAGAGAGAGAGAGAGAGAGAGAGAGAGAGAGAGAGAGAGAGAGAGAGAGAGAGAGAGAGAGAGAGAGAGAGAGAGAGAGAGAGAGAGAGAGAGAGAGAGAGAGAGAGTATTACACAGTGGTCATTTAAAACAGTTGCCCATATATAAAAAAAACTACAGTTGTATTCATTTTTTAGTTAGTTAATTTGTAGAAAATTGGAGATTCAGACAGTATTATATCTTTTAGGAAAGAAAATATAATAATAATAATAATATTACAAGTAATTAACTTGTGGTTATATTCAAATTAACTTTAGTAGTCCTTAAAAGGCTAATTAATTTAGATTAAAAACTAAATAATTGTACTAATTATAGATAGTTGTTTGGTGGTTTTGGTGCATATATGATCAGTATGGACAGGATCCTGGAGAAGTATGAAAGATATTCATTTGCAGAAAGACAACTAGTTCTTAATGAGCCCCACTCACCTGTAAGTATCACTATATATATATATACACACACACACACACTTTGTTTGCATATATACCTGTCTTTGAATAAAATATATGTAATAACCTTTGAATATTTGCAGGCAAATTGGACCCTAGAATACAGCAAACTTAGGGCTAGAATTGACCTTTTGCAAAGAAATCATAGGTAAAATGATGCATGTATATCATATATAATTTTTTTATTTTAATTTTGTTGGTATAATAATTAATATAATTCCCAGCAGGCACTATATGGGAGAAGATCTTGATTCAATGAGCCTCAAAGATCTGCAGAATCTGGAACAACAGCTTGACACTTCTCTTAAGAACATCCGAACCCGAAAAGTTCGTATCGTTTTTTCAGAAAACAAATTTATTAATTAATTTCTCGATCTTCCGAATTATCTAATATCCTATCATTATTCTGAAAATTTGCATTGTTCCAAATCCCAAAACAGAATCAACTTTTGTACGATTCCATCTCTGAGTTGCAGCAAAAGGTTTGTCCATTCACCATATATATCGAGTTTATATATATCTCATGTTGATCGAGACGTACCATTTCTAGCTCGAGAATTGAATATTATATTTAGGCATGCCCATCAACAAGAAAATTAAATTGCATTGAGCATATATATATATCATAGAAATAACCGAAAATATTGAAAACGATAAAGAACACAAATGAGTATATATCTAATCTAGGGTTTTCCCTAATTAACTAATTCTCATTGTTTTTATTTTTACTTCTTCTTCTAGTATTGTACACATAAATAATTAATCTTTTGTTATTGGTTATTACTTATATATTAGTAGTTTCTATAAATATATAATTAATTAATTTGGTTTTGATTTTTGGCAGGAAAAGGCAATACAAGAGCAAAACTGCATGCTGACAAAGCAGGTTGAATAACAATATAATTGTATATCTTATTCACTCTTTTGCCCTTCACATATGGCATATATATATTGCTACCTTAATCTCATTTTATCATCTCTTTTTAATTTATTCAATTAAAAATATTTTGTCACTATTTTTTTAATGCAGATCAAAGATAAGGAGCAGGAAGTGGCGGCACAGCCACCGCCGCGACAGTGGGATGATCACCATAACCACGGCGGCCCTAGTGCACCACCAGTACTGCCGCCTCCGCATCAATTCTTGATGACACCTCAGTTTCCTTGCTTAAACATTGGGTAAGTACATGACATATACACATATATCTTGTCAAATGAAATCCAAATTAAGGTGAAAACGAAGCTCGTAAATTAGAGAAAAATCGACACGTAACATTTCATATATAAATGTAAAATGGTGGATGGATGCATGCAGGGGTGAGTATGAAGGAGAAGCAATGGAGGGTAGAAGGAATGATCAGCTTGATCTCACCCTTGATTCTTTCTATTCATGCAATCTTGGATGCTTTGCTTCTTAATTAACATAAATTTGTGGTTTAATTAATCCCTAAAACTGTTTAATTAGGAGCTATATATATATATTTATGTATGTCTAAGTACTGTTTGCTCTCATGAGCATACTTCATTTCTAATTATTAATATTACGTTACGAGTACCATATATATATATATATATGGATGCATGGATGGGTTAATTTTTAGGGTTTGGAAACTTCTCCAGCTCTGATTATAAGTTGCATCACTTGGAGAAGTTGACATAATATATACCACTATTAATATTAATTAATCTTTATTATATGGCGGCATTATAATATATATAAATTTCTTAGTCAATAGTAGGGGTGAGTTCGGAAGGCGATCCCTTAAATCACTACTATTACCAGAATTTTGGTATAACTGAATCCGCTACTAGTATCCTACCATATTTTTTTGATATAAAAGAGTTCGGTATACCGAAAATTTGCTACGTACAGCGTGGAAGTGGTAATTAAAATTATTTATGGATTAAATTGATTGCAATCAAGGAAATCACTACCGTGATTTAATTTGATTGAGTACAATTTGTCTTCCAACTAACACTTCACGGTTATTTTTCAATAAGGGAGCGGCTAAAACAAATACCGTTTCTTTCTCACTTCAATACTACCAATATGAAAGTTAAAAAATAAATAGATAATAAATAGGTAATGACATTATTACCCTTAACGAAAATCAATACCACATACAAAATTCGTGTGGTATTGATTTTATTAAGGGTATTAATATTATTACCTATTTATTTTATGTTTTTTTTATGTTGGTGGTTTTGAAGTGAGAAAGAAACGGTATTTGTTTAAGCCGTTCCCTTTTTCAAATGAATAAGTGGCAAAGAAACACGCATTAGGGTCGTCGGGTCTTGGCCGTAACAAGAATCTTCGACGATCAAGTCAGCTCTAAAGCTCGAGAAAAGAAGAGATAATCTTGAGAGTGTATGTATAAATATTAAGAATGAACTAATTTACCTACAATGATGATAAAGGTATTTATAAGCATAATCAGTTTAATTATAAGCTAGAAGCAGACAATTAAATTAAATTAAATCAAATCCACAAATAATTTAAACTTCATATAAGGGCTTTTCCTTTAAATTGGGGTTAGGCCCATCATTTCCTTGTTGTAACGAGTTACAGTTCAATTCAACAATTCAACCCAATTTTTAATATTTGTTTTCTAAAATAAAATGACTATTAATATTTGTTTTTTAGATGAAAATTGGCTTTTGCTTTTACTTTTACCTTTTCTTTTTGGCATGTTGATGATTTATGGCATGTAGCTTAAACAAGTTAGAATATTAGTTCCCATTACAAGAATTATGTACTAAGATGCATAATTTTTGCCTAAACAGAATTAGGCCTCTAACTCGGTCGTTTGTTCGCCCCCAATCATGCAAAATTCCACCACCCGAAGAAAATTAATTGGATGTACAAACTCGAGACCAGAAAATAACGATTGTGGTGGATTTGAGTCCTCAGGCAAAATTTGACATAATCACTTAGCCACATTGTTCAGAATCAAGATATGGTGATACTATATGATTGGCTGCAGATTTTTTCATCACAAAAAATAAAAATAACAAAAAATATGTGGCGATACTTCGCTCTATGTTAGTAAGCTTTTTCACCAAGATTTTGGCACAACAGTTCCGTATTTCCTAAATTTTATATTTTCAATATTCATCATGAAAGAGGGGATAGCTTTAACTAGTTGTAAATGAAATTATTGCATGTTGGAGTACGAATTGAGTAATATCTATTTAATAGAATTATTTATTCAAGACATGGTTACTAATTTCAAAATCCTCAATTAAAGAAATAAAAATCTAAATCCAACTTGTGATAAAATTAAGGGTAAATTACAAACATCCCCTGAGGTATGGTGAATCTATGGAAAAAATCCCTCTTGTTTGGATAATTACATCTACCCCTCAACTATAATTTTTTCTTACATCTCCACCCTTATGGTGTCAAATTTAACATGATCATCTAGATTTCGTGGAATGTGCTCTAATTTGTACTCGTTTTGTGTAAAAATACAGTTTCTGATGCACCAAAATCTGATATATACAAGCCAAAAAACACATATCATGATCATCTTTTTTCAAAATGTGGAGTTCGAATGGGATAAAACGGGTACAAATGTGATAATATTCCGTATAATCTCGAAGATTCCACTAAATTTGAAACCGCAAGGATGGACATGTAAGAAAATTTATGGTTGACGGGTGGTTGTAATTACCCAAACAAGAGGGTTTTTTATAATTTAACCATACCTTAGGGGTGGTTATAATTTACCCTAAAATTAATGAACATACTAAAAGAAAGGATTTGTTTGACCCTATACCCGGTGATAAACACCGGGTGGGTCTTCTGCTGCCAGGGTATCTCTTTTTTGTATTTTATAATAGATTCCCCGCTAGGGTTTACCTTTAGGGATTTTAGAAAAATAAAAAAAAAAGGAACACGTGGCAGCAGAAGACCCTCCCGGTGTTTATCACCGGGTGTAGGGTCGAAGGAACCCTAAAAGGAGGGGTCATGATTCATGATATTATAAATTGACCCCACAGAAAAGTAAAAGCAAAAGCTTGACTTTAAACAGTACCACTTCTATAATCCGACGGCTGAGATCATTCCCTATGGCTTATAAATTCAATTATTTCATTAATCATTATTAATACTCTTTTAATATTTTCTTAAAGGCAAAAACACACGCACACAGTCACACACAGATCAAGATAGATGGGGATCGAGGAAGTTATGAAGTACGTAGTGGAGAAGTTGAAGGAAGCTCTCCTTTGGCTGGAAAACTTCGCCGGCGAGGCTGTTTCTTGGTTCGACGGCGTCTTTCCGCCGGAAACAAGGACCGACAAGATCACCCACTGGTTCCACCTCGCTCTGCCGTACCTCGCCGCCGCAGTGGTTCTGACGGTGGTCGTTTGCTTCTGCCGCTGCTGCTGTAAGTGCTGCTGCCGCCGTGGCGGCGGCGGCGGCGGCGGCGGAGGAATGGTGAAGATGATGAAGGCCCCCGGAAGGAACGTCAGAATGGCTAGGGGTGTGTTCGAGAGTAATCCCAGAGGCTACTTTCGCACTCTTCGTGCTAATCCTGGTGATCATCTTTGTTAATTACTAATTAATTAATTACTCGTTAATTAATTATTCTGTTTAATTTTCTGGCAATTATATATAATATAAAATATCTATATATATATATATATTATATAATATTATGGTTTGATTAATATGTGTGTGATGTATGGCTCCTGGATTTTAATGCAAGTTGTTACTGTAAATTGTCAATCAATTATTTATTAATTGTTATATTAATTACCGCCAACCCCCTGATTTAATGTCAAATTATGAAAAAACCCCTCTTGTTTGGGTAATTACAACTATCCCCTCAACTATGAATCTTCTTACACGTCCACTATTGCGGTATCAAATTTAGTGGAATCTTTTAGATTATGTGGAATTTTATCCAGTTGATATATGTTTTACCCCATTCGAGCTTCACATTTTGAAACAAGATGATCATAAGATGTGTATGTTGACTTGTAAATATCATAAACTTCATTTTTGTACAAAACGAGTACAAATTAGAGAACATTCCACATAATCTAGAAGTTTATGTTGAATTTGACAACATAAAGGTGGACGTGTAAGAAGATTCATAATCGAGGGGATGGTTGTAATTATCGAAAGATGAGGGTTTTTTTTTTTTTTTTAATTTGACCATACCTCAGGGTATGAGGTGGGCCGTAATTTAACCGAAAAACAAAAAATATTAATACAAAATGACTTCCAAAATCTGTCAAACTAGGCTGGTCGAGTGGGAGTGATCAAAATAATGTAAAAAAAGAAAAAGAAAAAGAGTATGATACTATTATAAAGCAAGACTAAGAAAGTTGATCAACTTAGTCAAATTAAATTATTTTATTCACTTCACAATAATGCACTCCACTATAAATCTGAAAGGATCAGATTGTAATTAACATTTCTGGATTTCTGTTATTTTTCGAATTGGAAAACAAATTCCTATTCCGATACTAAAAAATAATGGTAAAAATTGGAAATTGGAATTAAAAAAATGTTTTAAAACTGGCAAATTTTGGATCTAAGTATACGTAATTTGAAAATTCCATATTTTTTGTCGTCTACAATATAAAATACATATAAATATTGATAATATAAGTGTAATGAATATTGGTTCGGCGACGTTTTTCCAACGGGAACAAGGGCCCGCAAGATCAGCCACTGGTCCCATGTCCGTGGCCCTCCGGGCTAACCCCCGGAGATCAACTCGGTTAATCATTTCCTAATTTGGTGGTTGTTAGAACACAACAATCAGAAATTTAAAATAAAATATAATCAACGATAAATTATCAACAAAAGGTTAAACGAAAAACTAACTTGAGAAACGAGATAGAGGCTTGCAGAATTGCAATGTCCTAAAGACAGTAATTTCACCCCTTCACCTGTTGGGAAAATTGGTTAAAAATTGAGTCATGAAAATTTTTTTATCAATGTTATTGTACGGTCTAAATTGAGTATATAAATGAATTTTGGATTAGAACCAATTTTGTGGTGAATGAAAAAATTACTAGTCCAAAATATAAGGAAAGTGGGATTTTGAGTTATCCCACATTGGAAAAGTAGAGAAGTACTGAGCTGTATATATATAAAAAAATATTAGGTCATGGGCTTTTAACCCATTGGGCCCTTATTACTCGAAGTCCATCTCGATTGGTCTGACTGGTCTGAATTGGTGCGGCCGAACCAATGCAAACCATTCGGCTCAACTCGAAATGGTGCAACCACTCCCAATTGGCTCAATTCGAAATGGTGCAACCATTCAAACAAAAGGTAGCTTTTTACTCCAAAAGGACACTACTTTTCGAACCTTATAAATAGACCATAACTTTCCCACAATTCCTTACTTCAATCCAAAAACAAGCCTACTACATATTAAGCCTACCCTTCACAGATTCTCTCGAAAAGTTCTACACAAAGTACAGTTCGTCGTACTTGGGATTTGGAGTGCTCCTATTCCAAGTTTAGCCGTTGTATCTTGGGAGACGCTTTCCATTTAATCCGTTAGCACCGTTGCGGGGAAATTTCGTCTTAAGGACAGAGTCAACTCGCCTCGGCTAATCTTTCCGTATTTTCACTAATTAATTTGTTCAACCAATTTACTAAATTCACTACCCGTTTTATGTATCGGGACCAACAATCTTAAGACGAAAGTTTATGATTTAGTAAATTGTGTTTTCTGCACACGTTGGTAAACGAGATGGAGAAGAAGTTAGTCTGCCAAAAATCAAGAAGTTACAAAATACAATTGGAGAAAGTTCATTTTCGGACAGAACATGAAGTCCACGTTCCTGCCCATTTTCGAAGGTTTTAAAGTCCGAATATGGCAAATTAACATTTCACAAAAGTTGTAGATAATCAAGTTAGCTTTCCAGAACATATTAAATTGTCACAATCGGAGATCGTACGAAGATGTTATGACGAAAATACTAAAGGGTGGCAGAACTGCCGATGCACCTTTTCATAAGAAATTACAACCGTTCGTGACCAATGCAACTCGTCGCATATTAACGCATCACCAATGTCCAATGCACGAAATTTTGGTGAAAGAAGACTGAATCGAAGATCAATAATGAGGTTTTATATTATTTTTGATTCATGAATATTATTTAATATTTTTTTCTGGTTCCATTGTAGGTGCAAATTTACAGCACACCTATTCCGACTTCGAGGCTTATTTTGATCATGATCCAGTCCAAATCTCAGAAAACGTAAAAGATAAAAGTTGTAGAAAATTTTGTTGGCTGTTCGGATCATATTGAATCAACAAAATCGGACTTGGGACGGAAGAGATATGAATAAATCATTCAGCACTGCCATAATATTGACACGATTTGGTGCTACCCACAAAATCTTGAATTGACGAACATATAATTCATCGGGTACGTTTTTTAATTATAAGATATCTATTTGTGCAATATATTGATAACACTATATGATATAATGGTGGATTATTGCATGATAGTCTAATTTTCATAAGTCGAAGCATGGTGAACCATATACAATATAGATGCTTAATGAATATTCATTATGTTTGTGTATCTACATTAATGATATAAATATTTTTGTCCTAAATGCAATAAAGTGATAGCATATATGTTAATTATTTGAATAAGTGTATCATAAACATCATGATATGTGCTATACTACATGACATTTCTTATGAAAATGCAATATTTATTTGCATAAATTGCATATAGTTTTGATAGGGGATTAACTTTCTCCCAATTTGATGTGGAACTGTCCGGTTGATTGATTTCGAATATGTGAGTACGTGATCTTATTAACGTTTTTATTATTGTCATGATCGATTAGACTTGTCTCGTATATTAAGTATGAGTTACTTACTAAGAGGAATATTATTATATATATATTATTATTTACGTAAGCCATACTAATTCCTAAGAATTATGTCATTGCATGGACAAACATTGATTACGTGCTATAGAATTTATATCAATTTATTATGTTGGACATGAATTAATTTATGCCATGAAATATTATGTTCAAACTTGAGTTATTATATACTCGTGTGTATACTATATGTTGATATAATATGCTTGATATATTGTTTCTTTCTATGATCAACTAGTATATATGAACGTCGTGCTCACATGTCATATATTATGTTTATTATAATATTTATGTACATATGTTTTATATATGAATCATACTATTGTTTAATTAAAAGCGTGATTGAAATAAAATAGAAAGAAAGAGAAGCTCAATTCATGAGAGCACATGAGTAGTTCTTGTCTCAAGAACATAAGAGAAGATCGAATCGTTGGTTCAATTTGATTTTTTGATATCACATTTACAATGTGATGATCTACAATGTGAATGAATGAGATCGGATTTTGATTTTTCAAAGATCCGAAATAGTTGTTAACAACAATGGATGTTTTGTTGAAATAAAATTCGAGCAGTTTACTTAAGAGCTCGTTTTGTAGAATTAAATCGTTGGATTTGACTGAATTTTGAACAGCATGTTTTGGACATGCAATCCTAAATTATGAATGATTAAGATTAGAATTTATATATTCTAACTTTAATGTTGAATAGTGGAGATCAACCACCATTTGAAGAGATTAATATTCTCTTGTTTATTGACAAGATTTAAGTATCTTGACGAGTTTCTCTTTTGAGGAAAAAGAAGAAATCTTATTATCTTAATTGTTGACAAGATTTAAGTATCTTGAGAAGATTTTTCTTGTTGTGCTTTCTTGAGAGAAAGAAAAACAATACTTTGTAATAAATCTTATTGGTGATCCAAAATATTTTTCTAACTAAAGAAGAAATGTATTTTGTTACATTGTATCCTTATTAATAAAATAAAAATAAGGATTTCAAAGCATTTAAATGTTATGTGAATGAAAGTTGGAAAGTGCCAACTTTGACAAATGAATGAAAAATGAGAACCAAAACTTTTGGAAAAAGTTTATGGATATTATATTGATAAATTCTAGAATATATACTCTAGAATTTGTGGGGGAAATTAGATATCTCGAGCTAACCACATTAATATTTAGAAATGTGGGGGTCTTTATCCCGAGCTAACCACATAAATATTTAGAAATGTGGGGGTGTTTAGGCAAAGGTAAAAAAGTACCTAAGTTAATATACAATGCCTAGTATAGTTAAGTGGATAAAATACTTAAATATGCAAATAATGATTGTGCATAAGATAGTCATTCTTGATGCAAATTACATTATATTTTTCTTGTAAAATAAGAAAATAAATAAGTTCTAAATAAGAGAACTAATAAATGTCTAAGTGGTAAATCATCAAAGTGATGAATAACCAAGTTAAAATATTTGTGATTGGTAAATCATCAAAGTGATGAACAACCAAGATACAACAAGATGACAAAGAAAATCAATATGTTTGATTTTGATTTGATTTTATAATTTATGAGTTATAAAATGAACAAAGGACAATTATTGAAATATTGTCTACATTGGAAGAATGTACGTGGAAGTTAGTTTGTCTTCTTCCAAGTAGTAAACCATTAAGGTTTCGATGGACTATTCAAATGAATGATTAAGGGTGGTCCAATAAAGCTAAATTAAATAGCTATGGAAAAATCTTGATTATTTATAACATTGTAATATCAAGCTAAATTAAATAGCTATGGAAATATTCTAAAGTAATATTTGATAAAATTGTGTTAGTAATAACGAGTGTGGCCAGTGTGTTTATATTAAAAGCACATGGAAGTATATGTCTATAGACGACATTATAATCATGAGATAGTGATCATGATACTATTTTGAACGTTGAGAAAATATTGGAAAAGTAAAAATAAAATTTTTGATGTCAAAAGACGAGGGTCTAGACGATGTAATCTTACATATTAAAATCACTAAGACAAAGATAGTCTTATTGAAAGTCTCATGTTGAGACACTACTAGGAAATTGATCTAGTTATCTAGAGACCAAGGGTTTACCTTGCCAAAAATAATGATGAACAATGGTTCAATTACAAATATTTTTGGATAGTTTGGCAGCATAATGAATTGCAAACTAGTAAATATGTAATTCCAAAATAAATAATCATTCAATGATGTTTATTATAAGGGTTCTTAGGTAATCTAAGTATCGCCTTTAAATGGATTACATTAAAGAAAATATCCAATTGTATTAGGAAAGTACATTGGATGTATGAGTCCACTAAGATTATGTATCTTGGAAATCCTCAAACAAAATTGAATAGCTCGATTCATGGACGAATTCGAATGTATAACTTGAGATAAGGGTAGAAAAGAAGTTGAATAAATTTCATAAATTATTGAAGGATGTTCCGTGTTGGACTTAGTCGGTGTCTACAATTATGAATAAATTGTGATAACCAATCGGTTACGTTAAGGGCACAAACGACATATATAATGGCAAGTATCGATACACTCGTACACATAAGACCATTAGGCAATTGATCTCAAAAGAAATAATATAACATTGATTATGAAAATCAATGGTTAATAGCGGATCCGCGACTAAAAGTCAACTAAAGAGATCAAACATATTGCCTATCTAGGGGAATGGGATTAAAAACCCATAAATTAAGGACAATCTTGGTGGTAACCCAACCATGCTGACTGGAGATCCCAAGAACTGGTTCAAAAGGGACAACTAAGCTAAGAAAGTTCAGTTGAGCACTAAGGAACTCATTCCTAACTCATTCCCGCGAAAGATAATAGTGCTACCTGCAGAAAGGGTAAAGGATAAGCTAACGCTTTTAATGATTCCAAAACCTTATAACAAAAGGTGAGGTATTGGCAGGATACCTTTAATAGGAGATCACCTATGTAAGTGTATGAAGTGAGGGCCGCTTCAAAAACTTGACAAACACTTATGAATCCAAGATGTGTGTCCATGGCCAAAACGGACACAATCATGAGAACTAAGGAAATGTGAGAATAGTATTGTGTGGGTTGCATTGTCTTGGTTTACACGAACGGCTGACAGTTCAAGACATCGCGTTCACTACTCAGCCTAGTAAATCCGATGTAACTCCACTACGGAAGGTTCAAAGCTATATGCTACCTATCCCGATGCAATACTATTCGTGGGAACTCTAGAGAGAATCGACGCCCTCGTTTTCATTCATGTGGGGGATTGTTGGGAAAATTGGTTAAAAATTGAGTCATGAACAATTTTTTATCAATGTTATTGTACGGTCTAAATTGAGTATATAAATGAATTTTGGATTAGAACCAATTTTGTGGTGAATGAAAAAATTACTAGTCCAAAATATAAGGAAAGTGGGATTTTGAGTTATCCCACATTGGAAAAGTAGAGAAGTACTGAGCTGTATATATATAAAAAAAATATTAGGTCATGGGCTTTTAACCCATTGGGCCCTTATTACTCGAAGTCCATCTCGATTGGTCTGACTGGTCTGAATTGGTGCGGCCGAACCAATGCAAACCATTCGGCTCAACTCGAAATGGTGCAACCACTCCCAATTGGCTCAATTCGAAATGGTGCAACCATTCAAACAAAAGGTAGCTTTTTACTCCAAAAGGACACTACTTTTCGAACCTTATAAATAGACCCTAACTTTCCCACAATTCCTTACTTCAATCCAAAAACAAGCCTACTACATATTAAGCCTACCCTTCACAGATTCTCTCGAAAAGTTCTACACAAAGTACAGTTCGTCGTACTTGGGATTTGGAGTGCTCCTATTCCAAGTTTAGCCGTTGTATCTTGGGAGACGCTTTCCATTTAATCCGTTAGCACCGTTGCGGGGAAATTTCGTCTTAAGGACAGAGTCAACTCGCCTCGGCTAATCTTTCCGTATTTTCACTAATTAATTTGTTCAACCAATTTACTAAATTCACTACCCGTTTTATGTATCGGGACCAACATCACCGTGCTTGAAGTTCTACAGATGACTGTCTCCCAGGATTCAACTATCTATATTCCAAGTACAAGCACCAATACTTGGAATCTACTTAACTTTATGTTTTTTCTCTCAATATTATGATATGATTATGCAAAGTGCAAAAGAATATGTATCTAAATATTATGATATGATTATGCAAAGTGCAAAAGAATATGTATCTCTCTGGAATAAAGAAAGAGATATTTAAAGAGTTGAAGCACCGTTTCAGATTCACACGAAGAGTCCTTCGGATAAAGAATACATCCCTTTGATAAAAAAATGACGTTTTAATGAAAACTGACTCTTTTAACTCTTCTTAACTGCTGTTAATTAATTAAATCCGAAATTAAATTAATTAATGTGTTTTTAATAATACAAAAATCCAACAGTACCCCACATTTTGTATTATTACTCAACACACCCCACAATGATACTAAATGTTTTATAAATGCAGATTGAGAGATGATAAAAATAATGTGCATTAGGAAAGTGTCTTTTGGACTTGAACTTACCCTAGTGAAGAAATATCGGATTTACTTTGTGACGCAGTGGATATAGACGATCTTGAACTGTTCACTTTTGTAGTAAACCAAGTCAATAAGTTTCACACACATTACTTCTTTATCATAAATTTGTTCATACGTATTTGTTCGTTTCGGTTCTGAACTCATCCCGATTTTCATGAGAGCTTTAGAGAATTAAGCCACTAAAATTCTCATAAATGCGACCCCACATTACTCTCATATAGGTGACAATTATTATGAGCATTCTACTAAAGCTCATTAAATAAATTATTTCTATGTCATTGAATGCTTAGCATATCCTTGGATCAGTAGATATCACACTTTATCATAAGAATGAGCCGAAATTGTGTGTTTCACCATTTGAGTTTCGCTTAACTAGTTTGCCTATTGAACCTAGACCATGGGATCACCAATCAACTAGGTTAGGTTTCCGCCAGGTTAAACTCATTCAATTGGATTTTAAGCCCATTCCTCTCGACGTAAATTTTATTTGCTCTCTTGGTAGGCCTTTCGTCAAAGGATCGGCTATATTTTCCTAAGACTTTACGTAATCAATGGATATAATTCCATTGGAGAGCATTTGTTTAATTGTATTATGTCTTCGTCTTATGTGTCGAGACTTCCCATTGTATATATTATTTTTGGCTCGTGCTTGAGCAGCCATACTATCACAATATATACATATAGCAGTCACTGGTTTTGGCCACAATGGAATATCTTCGCAAAAATTTCTAAGCCATTCGGCTTCTTCAGCCGCTTTATCTAAGGCTATAAATTCCGATTCCATAGTTGAACGTGCTATACACGTTTGTTTGCATGACTTCCATGAGACTGCCGCACCAGCCAATGTAAAAATGTATCCACTTGTTGACTTAGTTTCTGTGCTATCGGAAATCCAATTAGCATCACTATAACCTTCAATAACTGGTGGATATTTTGTAAAATGCAAACCATAGTCCATAGTATATTTGATATATTTTAATACTCTGACTAATGCTTGCCAATGATCATGTCCAGGATTACTTGTGTATCTACTAAGCCTGCTTACTGAATAAGCCAAGTCTGGCCTTGTAGAATTCATCAAGTACATTAAGCTTCCAATTACCTGGAAATATTCTAACTGTGAGATTGCATTCCCACTATTTTTCCTTAATTTGCAATTTGCATCAAAAGGAGTTACAGTAGGTTTACACTCAAATTGACCAAATTTCCTTAGAATTTTTTCTACATAATGAGATTGAGTAAGAATATATCCGTCATTATTTCTCTTTATTTGAATTCCTAAAATGACATCGGCTTGAGCTAAGTCTTTCATGTCAAAATTGGAATTCAACATCCTTTTTGTGGAATTTAGTATATCTTTACTCGTTTCCATAATAAGCATATCGTCTACATATAAACATACAATCACACAAGAGTTTTTAGTGTTCTTAATGTAAACACACTTATCGCACTCATTGATTTTGAATCCTTGTGTCATCATTGTATGATCAAACTTTTCATGCCATTGTTTTGGAGCTTGTTTAAGTCCGTATAAAGATTTGACGAGTTTACAAACCTTATGTTCTTTGACCGTGGACTGTAAATCCTTCGGGTTGCTCCATATATATTTCCTCATCTAATTCTCCATTTAAAAACGCTGTTTTAACATCCATTTGATGAATGTCCATATTATGTATTGTTGCTATCGCAATTAACATTCTAATTGATGTTATTCTTGATACAGGAGAATAAGTATCGAAATAATCTAAGCCTTCTTTTTGCCGATACCCTTTGGCTACCAAACGAGTTTTATATTTATCTATGGCACCATCGGCCTTTAACTTTCTTTTGAATATCCATTTATAACCTATTGGTTTGTTTCCAAGTGGTAAATCCACCAATTGCCAAGTGTGGTTCTGTAAGATGGACTCAATCTCACTATGTATAGCTTCATTCCATAAATGAGCTTCTGGTGAAGCCATAGCTTCCTTATAACTTTCCGGTTCTGCTTCAATAAAGCATGTAACAAATTCCGGCCCAAAGGTTTTCGGAATTTTGATTCTCTTTCCTCTTCTTGGTTCCAAGTCTTTATCTTGAACACCCAAAGAAGAAGACTCATTATCTCGAATTCTCTTATTATTCGATTCAGACTTGCTGTCCTTGTTCATTTTATAAGGAAAAATTCCTTCAAAAAATTCAACATCAATAGATTCAATAATGGTGTTTGTATGTATGTCTGAAATTTCAGATTTAATAACCAAGAATCTATAAGCTGCACTATTAAGAGCAAATCCTAAAAATACGCAATCAATTATTTTTTGTCCAAGTTTAGACCGTTTTGGTAATGGAACTTGAACTTTCGCCAGACAACCCCACACTTTAAGAGTTTTATATGACGGAATTCGTCCTTTCCATATTTCATATGGAGATTTATTGGTCTTCTTATGTGGGGCTTTATTCAATATATGATTTGCAGTAAGTAAAGCTTCACCCCACAAATTGTGTGGAAGCCCCGAGCTATTAAGCATGGAACTTATCATATCTTTAAATGTTCGATTTTTTCGTTCGGCAACACCGTTCTGTTGTGGTGTATATGATGCTGTTGTTTCATGAATAATTCCATGTTGAGCACAAAAATCGGAAAATAAAGTGGACTCGTATTCACCACCCCTGTCTGATCTGAGTGCTTTTATTTTCTTATCAAGTTGATTTTCAACTTCTGCCTTGTATGTCTTAAACATGTCAAAAGCTTCATCTTTGCTATGAAGTAAATATACATAGCAATATTTACTGCAATCATTTATGAATGTTACATAGTAATTCTTTCCACCACGAGTAGGAGTTGATTTGAAATCACAAAGATCACTATGTATTAGTCCAAGTAATTCATTAGATCTTCCATGTACAATTTTAAAACTTTTCCTAGCAAATTTAGATTCAACACATATTTCACATTTATGATTGAAATTGTTATCACTTTTCGGAATTAACCCCAATTGCATTATTCTATGTAAGGAACGATTGTTTACGTGACCTAGTCGAGAATGCCACAAATTAAAAGAATCAACGAGATAAGCAGAATCCTTATTTATTTTATTAATACCATGCATAGCAATTACATTAAGTTTGACATACCATCAGCCAAATAACCCTTCCCCACATACATCCCACCCTTAGTAAACACACATTTATCAAATTCAAACACAAGTTTAAAACCCTTTTTGGTGAGAATTGGACCAGAAACCAAGTTCTTTCTAATCTCAGGAACGTGAAGGACATCCAAGAGAGTCAGAGTTTTTCCATACGTGAATTTCAGCACCACATTGCCTTTGCCTTCCACCGCAGATGCCGAAGCATTGCCCATGTATAGTTTTTCGCCACCAGTATTTTGCATATAATCAGAAAATAAATCTCGATCAGCGCAAATATGCCTTGTTGCACCTGTGTCTATCCACCAGCCCTTAACATCGAAAACCATGTTAACTTCAGAAACAACCGCAGCAAAGTTGTTGTCATCTGTTGCAACATTTGCCTGGTTGTTGGGGTTGGCTTGATCTTTACGGTGTCGGCAATCTTGTGCTTTATGGCCTCATTTTCCACACACCCAGCAACTTCCTTTAATTTTCTTAAAGTTCTTACCTTTGGGAGCATGGAAATTTGCAGGAGCAGGCTTTGCAAAGTTCTTTCCTTTATTCTTTTTCGGGAATTTTGGTTTCGACGGCATTCCTTCCACCAAATTGGCTTTGGCCTCCATAGTAGGAGCTTCAATCTTGTCTCCCTTTCTATGATCTTCTTTAACTCGAAGTCTTAGAATTAAATCCTCCATTGACATCTCACTACGCTTGTGCTTTAAGTAGATCTTGAAGTCTTTCCAACTAGGGGGTAACTTCTCTATGATAGCGCCAACCTGGAAGTGTTCATTTATGGAACATCCTTCTGCATGTAGATCATGGATAAGCACTTGGAGTTCTTCAACCTGTTTTACTACAGATTTTGAATCAACCATAACATATTTGAGAAAATTGCCGATTACAAATTTCTTTGCACCAGCATCTTCTGTTTTATATTTTTTCTCAAGTGATTCCCATAATTCTTTAGCGGTTTTACAGGTAGAATAAATAACATAAAGAGTATCATCGAGACGATTAAGGATATAATTCCTGCCCAAGAAGTTGGAGTTCGTCCAGTTGTCCAGGGCCATCATTGTTTCCCTCGTCGGTGGATTTTCTGTCGAATTCGGGGCATCTTCTCGAACCACATGAGCCAAATTCATGGTGGTGAGATAAAACAACATTTTTTTGTTGCCATCTCTTAAAATCGATCCCTTTGAATTTTTCCGGCTTCTCGTCGTTAGGGCCCTTAGCCACGCCAGTGCCAACCACATATGATTGTGCGTCCATAATATAAAAGATTACTGTCTTTAGATTGTTAGAACACAACAATCAGAAATTCAAAATAAAATATAATCAACGATAAATTATCAACAAAAGGTTAAACGAAAAACTAACTTGAGAAACGAGATAGAGGCTTGCAGAATTGCAATGTCCTAAAGACAGTAATTTCACCCCTTCACCGTGCTTGAAGTTCTACAGATGACTGTCTCCCAGGATTCAACTACCTATATTCCAAGTACAAGCACCAATACTTGGAATCTACTGAACTTTATGTTTCTTCTCTCAATATTATGATATGATTATGCAAAGTGCAAAAGAATATGTATCTCTCTAGAATGAAGAAAGAGATATTTAAAGAGTTGAAGCACCGTTTCAGATTCACACGAAGAGTCCTTTGGATAAAGAATACATCCCTTTGATAAAAAAAATGACGTTTTAATGAAAACTGACTCTTTTAACTCCTCTTAACCGCTGTTAATTAATTAAATCCGAAATTAAATTAATTAATGTGTTTTTAATAATACAAAAATCCAACAGTGGTGCCTTATGCTTTTGGATTTGTTTCTTTGTATTAAAAAATCATAAATTTTTTTTCTTGAAAATCATTTTTTTATATTAAAAAATAATTAAAAAAAATCATAAAATCAGTTTCGTTTTCTTTTTCAGGCTGTCAATTTATGCTGTACGGAACCAATTGTTTTTCTTCTCGATCTGTACACAGTTGGACTGATTTGTGGCCCACTTAATATTTCATTTTATAAAGTCGTAGCAATTATTGTCAAATTAATCTTTCAATTAACGTCACTCTTGGACCATTTTGAATGACGATTTCATTTAAGAGTTTAAATTTTTAGTGAAATAAATTATTTAATATTAATATCTTCAATAATAGTGAAATCAAAACTATTTAAATGTTGTTGAAGAAATTGAAATTAAAGAAATGATATTTATTTTATAGTGAATAATTAAATATGGGCCACGCTAAAATGGTCAAGAAACATAGGCCCAGGTGAGCCCAATTGAGTAAGCCTAGCCCAAGTGGCATCTTGTAATTTGTCCCCATTCAAGCTTATATATATATTTCCAAAATGAGTAAGCCCACGTAATTAATAATAACCATGCATGTTTATTTTCTAGACATTGTTTTTTTTTTTTTTTTTCTTTTTCTAAAAGCTAATACGGAGCCCGATTCGTGTCCGGCGCATCCAGGGGCTGAATGGTCCATCCTAAAAATTCATATATGGAAACACAAAAGAGATTTATGAACCGTACGTGCTAGTGCGGCCTTTAGAGACTTTTTCTCTCTTTTTCGGTTTCTCATCATGCACGTTCTTTATTTGCATGCATGCAGAGTTAACTATGGTAGTTAACGAAGCACGAGGCTTTACGGACCGGTCGTTTATCCGACAATTGAATAGTGGAGAGGAAAGCGAGATTGGGGAGGTACGGAATTCCGGCAAATGTGGAGGTGAGGTGAATATTCCTCCGTCAGCACTCAACAAAAACTAGGAGATATGGGGGAGAAGATGCTCGTTTGTTCAATCCATAGTGCTCGATTTGACCAAGGGTTGACTAAGGCGGCATACTGAAATTATTATTGATCAATGGGATTCTTGCCATTTGGCCGTGGGACCCGCCCTTGTGTCGGAATCAACTTTGCGGCTAACAAAGCTAAGATAACGCTATCTATGATTCTCCAGTGTTACGAATTCAGTATTTCGCCGAGTTATATATGTGCACTCCCCTTTTCAAGTACTTACAAATTACAATCACTCCTCAACATGGTATTCAGGTCATTCTGCGCAATCGCTGTAAAAGCAATATTATGCTCTATTTATTTGTATCTATATGTACCAATGGTTTTAATGAATTGATGAAAATAGTTATAATTAATATGTTTAATTTCACTGCTCTTTCACAATAGTTATATATGTTGTACAAGTGTTTGATGTAACAAAATTCTCTTTCAAAGTGTTTGTCGATATGTATATATAGAAGCTTGATGATATGTAGAGCTAATATCATCGATCATTTGGTATAAGAAAGTAATTGCAACAAATATAATTGGCACAAATTTTACATTTCAAACTCCAATCAACGACAAGCAAATAACAATCGCAAATATACATCAATGAGAGTTATTGGACACAATACTACGTACTTTCGTGTCGGAGTAGTGGAGAATCGAGCATGGAAGGGAGAACAAGAGGCGAGAGAAGAGGAATCGGATCTTTACTTGAAAAACAAGAATCTACTATTGACGAGGATGAATCTTTATTATTGCCACCGGTGGGTTTTACTTCAGAAGTGGCGGGCTTTAGCTGCAACGGGCCGGGGGCCCGTCTTTGGAGCCGGCTCAAAGGGGCCCTCCGAGCGGCCAGACACTCGTCTCTTGGAGCAATATTGGCCGGGAGGAATCCAGGAAACTCAGTGTCAAAGATGCTCTCCATTTGCATTTGGAATATGTATTCTTGATAATAATAATAATATGTTTGGATACGTAGAGAGAGGCTTTAATTTGCTATATGTATATTATTGAAAGGTGATGCTATTTTTGTGTTTGAAGTAAGTGTTTCTTTATTGCAATCAAACATTTGTTGGATTGTTTTTGTGTTGTGGACTGAGCCCCCCATCCCCCCGGATGAGTAGTAACCAGTAAGTATCTTATGGTGAATTTAATGTGAATATACAGTTAAACCTCTATAAAATAAATTTTATTATTTTTTGAAATATTAAATCATTGAAACAATAATTTAGTACGTTTTTATCGAGTCGAGAATGAATTTTTTTTTTTATTTAAACAAACTTATTAATTTATCGAGGTTCTACTATACATGGACGCATGGTATATATGCAGTAGAAACATGACGCTTAAATTGTCAAAAATATTAGTATATACTAGTTATTTAAATTTGAGTATTTTTCGAACAGTTTAATGTCAAGAGCCCTTTTTTTCTTTGATTAAATTGTACAATTCATTATTATACAATAAAATAATAATAATAATAAATAATTATTATTATTATTTTATTATTTAAAGCTCGAGCTCACCGATATTCATGCGAGCTCGTGTACAGATAATCGAGTTGGAACTCGAACCTGTCGAAATAGGCGAGTTCGGCTCGTTCACACCCCAATGCTAAACTAATGGGATGTTTGGTAAATTAATACTTTAACTAAATTCACGTGAGCAAAGAATCGGTGCATCTTGGATAAATTAATCAAATCTGAATATCACAGTGCAGTAGATTTCCCAAAGTTAGCACATGACTCTCTCTCTCTCTCTCTACTCTCTCTCTCTCTCTCTAAACAAACAAGATTCACCTTAACCTGTAAGCATCTACTTTCAGAAACGTAAAGTATATGACCAACTTTTGCCTACTATTTATTTACTTCAAACTTTATTAAAGAGTCTAATATATAGATATATTAATTCAGTCCACATGTATATCTATCATAATAGTGCAATAATCATGATATATGTTGGAGATTGTATGAAATCTAATTGAAATTTATTGAGCTTTGACTATTAAAAGAAAAATAAAATAAGCTATGGTCCATGAAAGCTGAGTATACCCAACCCACCTCTTTTCTTGTGGAATCTAATTAGAATAAACATCAATATACATATATGTATATGTATACTTGCATCTATTCCCAAATTAGTGACCGATTAATAAAGTGAGACAGAATATAACCTAACCCTCGTTTTGAAATTGCATTGAGATATGTCTACTCTTTGGAACTAATTAATTAGTGGTAATTCCCTTCTTATGGTTTTTCGTGAAATTTAGATTACTTTATATTTTCTCGCGAAATTATAAATTAAACTGGATGTTAATTTACTATGATATTTGTGTAGTTGATTAAATTATTAAGGGGTATATTAGACCTGAAAAACGATAAATCGACTACAACAAAAACATAGTTGATTTATTAATCGATTATAGTCGATTACGTAAACTATCACATGACAATACTAAAATCAATGGAAGAAAAACCAAAATGTATCGGAGGGATGGGGGAAGCTCTGCCACGTGACGCGCTGGTCAGGGCCCTATAGGAGGATGTTGCCAGTTTATTAGAGGAGGGCCGTTTCAATTCCCCACGGTGGATGTATTTGATGTGCAGACGGTGAAACTCTGTTGCGGCATAAATGTTTGATATCCGGACAGTGGTAAAGAAAATGGGACCGAACATTTTCCAATTATTGTAATATTTGGGGCTATATCCAAGAGAAAAAAAAAATCACAAATAAAATTTTCTATCTATAAGAAACTTTCAAATAATATTAAGGTTGTTTAATTAAGAGTCCCCTAATTATGTTGTTTAGGAAAGTGTGTACGCTTAATTATTCCAGCAAATCACAAACATGTATCCATTTCCGACGTGGCAAAACACACACACACGCAGTAGCCGTCCAAGTGGCAGCACCCCACTACATGATAAAGTAAGCAATAATACATATGCTGACTAGACCAATATACATTGGTTCTGGGCTCAAAATAAAATAAAAAATGTGTCCCTTTTTTTTTTTTTTTTTTTCTCATACTGAATATTGCTTAATACCATCCCTTTCAGCATATTTTCCCACAAACAAAAAAAAAAAAAAAAAAAAAAGCATATTTTACACAACTTTCCAATTTGACCAAACCCTCCTTTTTTGGTACAAAACGTTTTGCACTTCAGAAAAGAGAAAAAGGAAAAAGCAATAAACTGCAACTTACCAAATATTGAATATTCACACACTAACTTAGAAATGAATAAACTTAAAAGGCTCGTTTGGCTAAGATTTTAAGTTGTTAAATAAAACGTATAAAATGTTTAAGAACTTATAAGTTTTTTTAAAGTGTTTGCTGATTTTAAATATAGACGTAACAACTTATCAGTTTTGACAATAATATATACATCAGATACAAGATTTCATCAACTATTAAAATAAATTTAGCCAAACGGACCCTTAATCTTCTATATCATTGACAGAAACCTTAATGCAAAAATGCAATAATAAGAAGGAATAGGCACATCATTAAAGTATACGAAGCTTCTAAGTAATTTCCATGAGTAAACTGCAAAAAGTACCCCTGTGTAATTTCAAACTAGCAAAAACCCCCCTATGATAAATAAACTAGCAAAAACCCCCCTATGAAATTTTGTTAAAGGCAAAAACCCCCCTAGTGCATTTTCGTGTTGCACACTCGCCGAGTGTGCAGCTGGTGAAGATTTTTTAGACCTGAAATTACATAATTACCCCCAAATTTTATTAATATGTAATTTCATGATTTTTAGGGTTACACAAACCTTAATCTCCATCTTCCCAACTTCAATTCAACCGGCCTCCTCCCACCACCGCAGCACAGCCTCCACCGTCGGCTGCTCCGCTGTGCTGCTCTACAATAGACGCCGCGCGAAGTCCAGGATCGAGCACTTCGTGAGGACGAACAAAGGCGCTGACGATCGGAGGAGCTTCCGGACTCTGATCTAGAAGCCCTCTTCGGCGGCGGCGGCGGCAATTGGAGCCTAGCGGAGCCCTACAACCCCGATTACAAACTGGCGTTCGAGCCTTTGTTCACCACATATCACATATGCGTTCGTGTTCAACGGATTTTGTGGATTTTTTTATTTATTTTCTTTTTTGGTGTTGTTGCTAGGTTTGAAGAAACAAAACTAGCTTCTTTCCCATTGTTTTTAATTTTTGTTTTGTTTGGTTTTGGATCTTGACAAAAAAAATAGATAGAATTTTCTAGTTTGTTTTTGCTGGTTGGGATTCAATAATTAAGTGGGAAGACGATGGAGATGGCATCGGGATTCAAATCGTTGAAGATGATGATGATTCGATTTTTTTTTTTTTTTTTTTTTTTGATTTTCTTGACTTTTTCTGATTATTAAAAATTTAGTATACAAATTAAATGGAAATATTATATTAAAAAAAAAAATCATCAATAAACATATAAATAATATTGTAATTTTTTTTTCTTTAACATAATTTAGTGTATGAATAATTTAAAAGTTATAAAGAAATTATATTATAATTTTAAAAATAAAAAAACCCCTTTCCATTTTTTTAATTAAAAGATATAACAAAAATAAAATTAGTTTTTATCAGTATAAAAAAATAAAATAGTTAGAACATTAGAAAGTAAGAATTTAAATATCTCATTTAAATATTTTACTTCAAATAAAAAAAAAAGAATTTAAATATCTCATTTGTGCTTTTTTAATACTATAAAAATAGACATTTCACAGGGGTTTTTTTGTCTATTTACACAAGGTCAGCCCTTAAATTGATAGTGGGTCAAGTGTGCTATTTAAAAAAAAACACAGGGGGGTTTTTGCTAATTTATTTATCACAGGGGGGTTTTTGCTATTTTGAGATTACACAGGGGTACCTTTTGCAGTTTACTCTAATTTCCATAGCCATTAAGATAAGGCAAATTCAAATTCCACGCACGAAACCACTAATAAATAACCTCTTCAAAAGTTGCAAACAAATTAAAAGATTTCACCGCCCAAAAATTAATAAATTAATTAATTAAATAAATAAAATCTAGTCCCCTGTCATTTTCTGTAACAAAAAATATATATATACTCCTCAAGTCTTGGTAAATGATCTTATAATATAACGTTTGATTAATTTATCATTACAACATTTTTATTTGCCAGCCGCCGGCCCCACACCTAGTAATTAATATTAATTTGACCCCAGAATTATTTGAAACATCAAGCTAATTAAAAATTTTAAAAAAATAAATAAAAAGAAAAAATTTCAAGCCATGTAGTAAAAATAGGCATTCATTCCATTTCATTGAAAGCATAATTTGTTCTGTACATATGATTCAAAGCTTGACACAAAAGTAATTAAACTACCTTAAATTTCCCATTTTGTCCTAATTAAACAGAGACAAACACAAAATATTTACACAGGGGGGGAACTACAACAAACACGGCTTTACGATTTTCCGATTTTCATGAGTAAGACCTAACCAAACCGAAATTACAGAACGACCTCGACTTAAAAAGGCCGCCGAAGAGGAATCTGGTTGGAGATTCTTGTGGGGCCTGATTAGATTCCTCCGGGGTGCCTTTGACTCGGAGTATCGTTTGACCGATTGTCTGCCGAATTGAATCTATAATCTTCGGGTCAACTGGATAACCGGATGCATCACGAACGTAGAAAGTGTTGACTGCTTTTCCTGCCCTTGTTGTCACTTCTGCTCGGGTTACCGATAGGCTATTCTCACGGAATATTCTAGTAACATCCGAGAGCAGTCCGACTCTATCGGTAGTGCATAGTTCTAGCTTCAAACCCTAATCATTAGACGAACAAATCAACATTATTTAAAATAAAAATTAAACAAATGCAAATAATAATCGGTTAGATATGTATAGAGTTGGTCAGCATCAAAATGACAGGCATATATATGCCTAATACATTTTCAAGAATCGATTTTATTTTTATTTTTTTTTAAATCATTGACGAAATTAGAAGCAATAGACGCGGAATAAAAAAATTCTTACTTCAGAGACTCGTCTCTGTATCGCGGCTTCAAGACATTGAACCACCCTTTGTCTCTCTGCATCGGATTTCACAGGCGATCCGTCTATATGCCTTATACAATATTCCTTCAAACACACACGGAAAAAAAATCAGCGCATATAAAAACATAAAACGTAACGCGTATAAATTTTTTAAATTTATTTTTACCTGATAAGCTTCGGGCCCTTGAGTCTCGACATTCCCGTGGAAAACAACATACTGCATATCAGTCAAAGTACAAACGATATCGAACAAAAGCTTCGGCCGATCTTTACACCGAATAGTAACCACCGAATAATCCTTATCGTTCCAATTAACCACGTTCACACTAGGCCTTTCCGAAGAATCATCTTCACGGTCCATTCTTTCGTAATCCCGGTCATCAAACATCATCTGGTGGAGCCGCCTCTCGGTGTGGGTTGATCCGTGAGAGACCACGGTCTTCGCCTCCCTCGACTTGTTACTACCCTTGAGCACGTTGCACAGCAGCCGCTTAACCATGGTTAGTCTCTCCTGGTCAGCGATGGGCCCGCCGGTGGTTTCGTCGGTTACTTGCATCACGGCAGCAGCTCGGGTGTTGTGGGTCCACACCTCAGCGTTGACCACGTTGCATTTCAGGTGGGCTAAGACAGCACTCACCTCGGAAAGCAACCCTGGTCTGTCGGTCCCGGTTAACTCGATCGCTGTGTGGTTTGACTCGGATTTGACTCCCACCGATCTTCTCATTGAAGATGCAAAGCAAGAATCTGGACCCAATGACTACATACAAAAAAAAAAATAAAAAAATCATTTAGTATTTATCCGACTTAATAAAAAAAAATTGTTTCGATACTAATACAACTAACTACTAACCTTCTCGATATAATCAAGAATTCCCTCGTCGGTTATCTTATTCCCGTCGTGGTCCGTCACATTGAAAACTAGTGCAAAGAAAAACGATATATTCAAAATTTGCGTTCAATCTCGATACGAGTAAATCGGAAAATGAAATGTAATTACCATCCATGAACCAGCCTCCGTCGGAGCAAATGTACGCTTTCGTTATCATAAGATTGAGATCCGTGAGGATTTGCACAACTTCTAGAAGGATTCCTTGTTTGTTAGCACTGTCCACCTTCGTCGAACAACAAACAAATATTAATATATATTAATTTTTATTATAACAAAAAAAGAAACACCGAAAATCGAAATAAGTACCTGAATCACCGTTGCGTTTTTGCACGATTCATTATCGATTACTACTCTGGCAAAATCGGAAAATCGAAGTTTTAGTGAAATATGAAATTTAACTCTTCTGTATAGAAAAAAAAAAAAACATTGTGTACATATATATATATATACCTAGGAGGGTTCATTCTCCTGATAAGCTTCTGATATTCATCATCCATTTTATTATGTGAAAATCTGAAGAAGAAAAGAAAAAAATGGAAGTTCAGACAAGCGAACAATTTGATTCTTGTTTCTCCATTACAGAATCACAAGCACCAATCACGAAGTAGATACATACTAAATTAATTAATTGATTAATAGTGTAAAATAATTAAAGGGGGGTGAAAAGAAAAATTGAATAATTAATAGAAGATTTGGGGGCTAGAAATCTAGAAGGATTCTAATTCAGCCAATTGATTAAACAAGGGGTTTTTGACCACCTGTGAAAAGGTGTATTGTTTTTTTTTTTTTCTTCCCTCCTCCGCCGTATGCGGTGGTGGGGCGGGCTGTGTGCTTTTGTGGCGGCATAGCCCCCCCCCCACCGTCAACATTTTTTTACAGCGCATACTCACACACACACATATGTAGGTGTGAAAAACAAAGCACGCATATTCATAGCAAATTACAGGCTGGAAACAACCGAAAATTCAATTAAATTAAAAAAAATTAAAAAAAATTAAAATTGACACACACACACACACACACAGAGAGAAAGTACACAAACAGAGACACCGGAAACTCACCAAGAAAATTTGCAGCGAAAAATAAAAATTAAAATGAAAGTGAAAATTGGGAGTGAAAAATGAGAGAGAAGAGTATTTATTACCAGTTGAATTTTTGTGATTGAGTAAAATCTTTGACTGGGGGCAACCGGAATATTCTTTGATTATTTTTCCCCCTCTGAATTACAACACAATCTCCAGAAAAAAAAAAAATAAGGTTGTACGAGGAAACAAAATCACTAAATCTTGACCATATAAAATATGCAATTTACCGAATATATATATATAATTCGTGTGGAATTAATTACACACGAATTAATTCACACTGTGCTTAATCAAAAGATATTCCGATTACAACTTTCTCTCTCTCTCTCTCTCTTTGTATAGTGTGATATGTATGTATATATATATATGTATGTATATAGGAGGTTTGTGTGAATGGGCCTTTCTATTTTGGAGTTGCCCTTCAAATTTTCGGACTTAATTATATTTATTTATTAAAAAAAAAAAAAAAAAAAAAACAGGTTCCCAGAAAACAAGACGGGGTACCGCCGGGGGGGGTGGGAGGGGGGGTTGGAATATACAGGTACCATAATGCGTACGTGGCGTATTTTAGTAGTGGGCCCCGGTGGTTCGGTGGCTTGGCGGGGGGCGGGGTCTGCTAACATGCGCTGGGCTGTGATTCTTCACCCTCCCTCGGGAAAGGTATGGTAATTTAATTATTTAATTAATTTTTTTTTTTTTTTTTTTTTCTGGTGGCCGAAGTGATAGCTAAAAATATTCCGAGGTATAGGGAGAGAGACAAAGATAGAGGATTTAATGTTTTCTTTTTTCTTTTTTATTTTTTATTTTTTTTATTTTTTTATTTTGTTTAATTTGGCTTACATTAGCAACGGTTTTTTTTACCTTGTCTATTCAACTGCTGGGGGGCTGTAATTGTAACGGTAATTTACTGATTACCTTCCACCAACTATGGTAGTGTATCTGTTTGTTTACGTGTCATGATATGATTTGATTTGTGTTTTATGACATTGAGTTGATGATTAATGTTTGGATTAATTGTTGATATTTATATAACGAACAATTAATTTAATGTAACGATTTCAAAATCTTCTTTTAAGGAAGAGGTTCTTGACAATTTTATTATTTCATGGTAATTAATTACATTTATTCATATATATATATATTTTGTAAATTTTTTATTCCGTACTAAATTTGTTGTGTTCTTTAAAGAAATCTTACAAGTTTGAATTCGAAATTGATTATGGTTTTATTACCACCATATGTACAATTTAAGAATTTTAAGCTTCAATATATCCTTCTTTATCTTAAGAATGTATTCCCACTTTTATTTTTTAACACTTTTAACTGTACAAATAATAAACGTTGGAGCTCTGGATACAACACTTACTTGAGCTTTCACGTAAAATTATTGATTGTGATGGTTCAAGCATAAGTCATCTGACCGAAGCACAAGCTAGATATTGTAGATATATTTTTACCAGTGAAATTTTGTTGAGCCTATTTTTTATAAAAAAAAGATACTGGCGATACAAATAAACTATCTCAAGCACTTCAAAGGAAAGGTCATGATATTGTGAATGCAATAACATTAACTCAAGTGTCAAAGATTCAAATTGAGTACTTGAGAGAAAATGAATTGAGTTATTTACTTGATGGTGTAACATATTTTTATGTGAATTAACCGATGAAAAGCCTTAGGTTACTGTCCGCAATCCCCGTAAATTTTAATTCCATCATCTACTAAATTATTGAAACGATAACACCTTGACCTTTGATTATTTCAATTAGGTCGCATCTCCACAATAGTTACTACACCCCTAATTTAACGACCAGCCGCCACAACAAGCTTATACAATCCAACATATCTACTATATATTAGCTAAACTATAACCAACTAAGCTTTGGTCTAATGAGGTACCAAAAACTTCTTTCATAGTAGCGTTTATTGAGAAATTGGGGATTCGAATCAGTGTATAAAGATAAGAAAATAAACCATATAACTATACACTTTCGTCTCCAACTCTTATTGGAGATATTAATATTACATAATTCGTTTTATTAACAGATAAACCTTTTAGTTCAAATATCAATATTGTATCAGAGTCGGGCCAAATAAAAAGTCCCGGTTATAACGTTTAAAAATGCCCCACATGCAAAGTGAGGCAGGCAATATGTTGCAAGTAGGTGCCGCTATATATAAAAATAGAGATGGATGGTCAAGATTTTGGTGCGGCTTCACATAAGCATGTCTTGCGGTTTCATGTCTCCATGCCACATGCTGTTTCTGCCACCCTCCATTTTTCCTGCTTCCCTCCCCCACTTTTAAGCTTTTCTCTATTCATTATTATTTTAACAATTATTATTATTATTATTATTATTATTATTATTATTATTATTATTATTATTATTATTATTATTATTATTATTAGGGTAAATTACAAACACCCCTGAGGTATGGTCAAATTACAAAAACACCCCTCTTGTTTGGATAATTACAACCACCCCCTCAACTCACTAAATTTAGTGGAATCTTCGAGATTATATGGAATATTATCACTTTTGTACCTGTTTTATCCCATTCAAACTCTACATTATGAAGCAAGATGATCATAATATGTGATTTTTAGCTTGTATATATCAGTTTGTGGTGCATCGGAAACTGTATTTTTTACACAAAAAAAGTACAAACTAGAGTACATTTCACGGAATCTAGATGACTATGTTGAATTTGGCACCATAAAGGTGGAGGTCTAAGAAAAAATCATAGTTGAGGGGGTAGATGTAATTATCCAAACAAGAGGGGGGTTTTTGTAATTTGACCATACCTCGGGGTGTTTGTAATTTACCCTTATTATTATTATAACTAATTGTCCCTTTTATTTCATAACTTGAAGACTAGTTTGCCAAGTCTTTGTTCTCATCTCCCCTAATTCTTGTATTAATTATTGTTTCACTGTTTGGATATATGTTGATCTGGCGTTGAAACATTTTAGATAAATGTTGATCTTTTCTACTTATGACTTTCAAACGTTGACTTGTATCTCTCTTAAATCAACTATTATTCCACCACCTATTGTTTTGAATATAATTGTGCATACTTATTAACAAAATTCATAAATAGAGGTGAATTTTATAGAAAAATCATATATTGGATAACTAAAATATCATTCTCATTAATTTTAATTTCTCTCGTTCTAGCTCTTTCAACTAATTAATAGTAATAAAGACAATTTTGAGAAAATGATGATTAGTGAATCTGTTAAAATGACAGATAATATTAATAATAAATCATTCTTCCAAAACCACATATAATTAACAATGGTGGAAGTACATACTCCTAATTCTTATGTTTCAAAATAAGTATCGTTCTGAATTGCTGCACATTTTAGAAAACACTCACACAACGTGACTAACATACCAATCTCGGCAATTTTATTCAATTAATTTTCTTTCAATTAATTAAGAGCGATAAGAGCAAAACTAAGAAAACGATTATTAATGTATCACTAATATTCTAAAGTGTCATATAATAACGAAGAAGAAAATTCTTCAATTTCACAATTAATTTGACACAATGGACTACTACTTAGTAAATACTCCAATTCGTCCCATAATATATATCATTTTTGGTTGTTGAGCACAAAGCCATATATATATATATATATATATATATATATATATATATATATATATATATATATATATATATAGAGAGAGAGAGAGAGAGAGAGAGAGAGAGAGAGAGAGAGAGAGAGAGAGAGAGAGAGAGAGAGAGAGAGAGAGAGAGAGAGAGAGAGAGAGAGAGAGAGAGAGAGAGAGAGAGATATACGGATTATAGCAAAACAAATATATTCACTAATGCTTCTTAATTAAGTAATTATGTTGTAATTATTTGAAAGTGATCAAGAGTAAAACTGAATAAAAACTTACAATTAATACATCATTAAAATTATAAATTGACAAATAAATTAGAAAAAAATGAATTCTTCTCCGCTTGCAATAGAAAAATATCCTCAAATACTTTTGTATTTTCCGGTTAGAAAGAAATATTAACACAGGGAGTGTTTTTGCAAATACTAATAATATGGAGATTTTAGTAGCAATTAGTATAAATAAATAAATACAATATATATACTCAAATTTTAAATAAATAAATAAATATGTTGCGAAATGCAACTTGTGAAATGTGTGAAAGAGAATCGTGGAGTATGTATACTCAGCTACCACTTTCTGATCGTGATCTCACACTTTCACAATTTATGACGAGCAATTAATTTATTAATTTATGAATATTGTAGTGATTATTCATCATTAATTCTGATTATACGTGTACTATTAATTGAAAATGTTTAATTTTTAGAGCAAATTAATTTATCATATAATTTATTTCATGCTCCCATTATTACTAGAGTATTATCTACAACATCCTCTAAATCATATGATTATATTTTAATATATGTTTATTATCTTCATGATTAAGAAAGATTAAAGAAATAAACGTACATTTTAATTAATTGAGAGGGATTAACTATCAAGTAAACCCTATTACCCTACTATACAGTATACACACAAACAAAAAAAATTAAAATTAAAATAAAAAAAAAGTGTTAAACCTAATTGAAATGGGAGACAAATAAAAGAAGGGACAAAAAGCCGAAAAACTGGGGAAAGTGTGTAGAAATGGAACCAATTAAGGTAAAATAAATTGGCATAAATATGTGTAATGGTTTCCCATTTACATAAAACTAGTATCTCACCCGTGCGATGCACGGGAGTCAAATTCAAGATTTAAAATTGATTCAACAAAACACGATAAAAAAATGATAATATAAACTTAGTATAATTTAAGATATTGGAACAAATAACATTGCACCAATTTTGCCTTAGCAATCACCAAAATAAATAATTAATATACTACTTCAGATACGTATTCCAATAGGCATGGTAATGGGGTGGGTATCAGTCGGATTTCGCAATCCACATCCCCATCCCGTGAGAAAATTCCCCTTCCCCATCAAAATCCCCGAATTATTAAGTTGACATCGCCATATCCACCTCGTAAAATACCTGTAAATAGTGTTTTTTTTTTTCCTTTTTATAATTATCCTTGAAAATTTGCCAATAAATTTCTTACGACAATAAAAAAAATTCAAATATCATTAATTATCATGCTACAAATTAAAGTATTTTAAAATCAATAACTAATATATATATATATATATATATATATATATATATATATATATATATATATATATATATATATATATATATATATATATATATATATATACGGGGCGAATATAATACGGGTATACTCATACCCTTTTTGCTTTGTATCCGATTTAAAATTTTGCATAAATACAAATATTCACCTTATATTTTTTTAAGCGGGAAATATCTGTTAATTTCGGTTAATACCAGTAAAAAAAATATAAACTTACATGCGTTTGATTCCAACTTTTGTTGATAGTCATTGCAAACGATTAACAAAAAACAATTATCGTCTCTGGAACTTTGTAGCAAGGTGAAGTTCAATGGGATCAGCATTAACTTGAAGAATGTGATTGTCCGTTCGATTAACTTGAAGCCTAGTTTCATTGCACATTCTTGTTGGATGACCGATATTCGTATGAACAAACTTGAATTTCAACCTATGCGAAGGGAGTTCGGAGCACGACACGCCGTTGAGGAATTCAATTGAAAAATTATAACTTGAAACAAATCAGTTATTTTTTACCATTATTAATATTCTTCTACCCATTTTTAAATATTATATCTAGTCTTGCTAACAACAAACCTAGTATAGAATTTATTACCTAGATTTAAATGAGTTTAATTAGTAAAAGTAATTAAAATAGTTCAATTCATTTAATTTACCAAACAATAAGTTTACAAATAAAAAAGATATATGATTTTACCTTTATTATATTGTTGTTTACCCAACTTTTAAATATTTTATCTAGTTGTGGTAACAAAATAAATATTTTAATGTGTCTATCCCAATTTAAGTGGGTTTAGTTTTTTTTTTGGAACAATAAAACAATAAAATACACATAATTCACAAACAAATAACTTAAAAAAATAAAATTATCATTTCGACCATAATAAAAATTCATACACTCAAATATTGTATCTTCTAATGGTAACGAAATAAATATTTTAAAAATTATTTAACGAAATTTAAATAAGTTGAGAATAGTCAAAGTAATTGAAATAGTTCAATACAAATAATTCACCTAACAATAACTTGCAAAATTTGTTATTTTAGCATGAAATAAATTTGTTCACCCATTTTTTTTAAAAGCTTTCATCCGCAGTAGGTATTATAAAAATTATGTATTTAAATTTAGATGGGTTTAGTTAGTTAAAGACACTAAAATAGTTCGACCCATATAATTCTCCAAATAATAACTTGTAAAAATTATGATTTGGTAATTACTATATTTTTCTACCCATTTTTTTGGTCACATATCTAGTTGTGGTAATGAAATATAAATTTTAAAACTTAGCTATCTCAAATTAGTCTATTAGATAAAAATAATTCAATGTAAATAATTCACCAAACCAATAATTTAAAAAAAAAAAATTGTTATTTCCCCTTTATGAAATATAGTTTAACTTTTCTTGAAATCTTGTATCCAGTGATTGCAACAATATAAAAATTTGAAATATTATTTATCTCAATTTAAATGGGTTTTAATTTTATTAAAATAATTAAAATAGTACAACTCACATAATTCACCATACAATAACATAAAAAATGATAATTACTATTTCTCCATAATATATAAAATTTTATTTACCAAGATTTGAACCTTTTGTCTAGTTGTAGTAACATAATTAATTTTTTAAAATCTATTTATCCCAATTTAAATGGATTTAGGTTTATCAAAATAATTAATTCAACACACATAATTCCCCAAACTTTAGCTTAAAAAAAATTATTATTTTAGATTTTAAAATTTTTGTTACCATTTTCTTAAATATTTAACTCTAGTTATTGTAACGAAATATATATTCTAAAAATTATTTAGATGTGTGTCGGAATATTAAAATAGTAACCAAACAATAAATTACAATAAAAAAAATTAATTTACCATTATAAAAATATCGTTTACCAATTTTTAAATCTCTTATCTCGTGGTGGTAAAGAAATAAGTATTTTAAAAGTTATTTACCGAAATTTCCTCAAAAGAAATAAAACTATTTATCCAAATTTAAATGAGTTTGTGATTAGTAAAAGTAATTAAAATAGGCCAATACATAATTCACCAAATAATAACTTACACAAAAAATAATTTACCATTATAAAATTTTATTTACCCATTATTAAATATTTATTTAGTGGTGGTAACAAAATGGGTATCTTATAAATTATATATCAGAATTTATATGCATTAAGATTTTTTAAGTAAATGTTGACAAAAAAAAATATCATTTAAATAAACTCAAATAGTTCAAAGTTCAAATCACATAATTCACCAAACAATAACTAAAAATATGAAAGTTACTATTTTTTCATTACTAAATATTGTATCTAGTAGTGGATTTTAAAAATTATTTGTCGTAATTTAAATGAGCTTAAGTTCGTCGTGTAAGATATTAAAATTGTTCGAAGCACATAAGTCACCAAAACATAACTTTGAAAAAAATAAAAAAAATATTAATTTTACCATTATCAAATGTCGTTCACCCAATTTTTAAAATCTTGTATCCCGTAGTGGTAACACATATTTTAAAAATTATTTATCCATATTTAAATATTTTTTATGATTTTTCGAAACAATTTAAGTATTTCAACACACATAATTCACCAAAATATAACTTAAAAAAATGAAAAAAAATATTTTACTGGTATAAAAAAAATTATCCATTATATTTTGTCTAAATTTAGTAACAAAACTGATATTGTATAAATAATTTATCCCAATAAGTGGGTTTGAGTTTGTCAAAATAATAAAAATAATTAAATAAACAATCATTTAAAAAATATAAATTATCAGTTACCATTATAAAATCTCGTTTATGAAATTTTAGAATCGAATAATTATAGTATAACACATATATAACATAATTGCACTTTTTTTCTCATAAAGCTTACGTATACAAATTTTCATATAATTTTCCTTAATCATTCCATAACCATGAATATAAATTTCCATATAATATGTATTAACTGTGCATGATTAGCGAGGATATTATCAATTGATTTCATAATTATGCACAATTTAACTATATTAAGGCATGATTGCAGTAAGGTCAACATATTAAGTATAGTATAGTACGCAAAAAAACAGAAAAAATGGAAAATATATACATAGTTATCAACAATGGACAATGAATATCAAGAACAACTTTAAAAAAAATAACAACAAAATACCATGAAAAAAGAATATCAAGAATAACATGAAAATAAAAAATAAGAACAAATAACAGTGTCTTACAATGATGGAAATGAAATATCATAATATTTACAAACCACAAAACATTGAAAAAAATATAAGGACGTCATAATGAAAAAGCAAACGAATAAGTGAGTGATAACAATGGAGGGAGTATTTATAGGATTTATGATGTGGTTAATGTAACAATATCTTTTAGATTTAAATAAATTAGAAGATTATATTATTATTGATATTAATATAAATATGTAATTAACGTGGACCAATGAGCGGATTGATTGATTGCAGATTAATGTGTAAATTGTCAATATTTTCAAGATTTATCTATTACGCAATGATATGAATGAAACTAATAATTAAAAAGTCGGATTTTGAGGATAGTAAATGGAAATCTTCTAATGCAGTACAAAATAACCAATCAAGCTATGTAAAAAAAGACGAATTTTGTGGACGATGTGGTAAATAATTAATAAATAAATTAATGCACAAATTATAAATATTTTATTTTCAGAGGTCACAAATACAATTAAAGAACTTATTTAATCATTGTACACAAACTCTGTCAAAGGAGCAACGACTTCAACATGAGTAACGAAGAAAATGGATACACAACTAAAACAAATAAATAAATAAACTATGATAAACTTGTTGAAGCTCTAATGAAATTTCCTAAGCGAACACTATTTAAAATAAGTCGTCTTATGTTTTGTAACATCGATACTTTAGTCGGCGATTCAACAAAAAAGAAGAAGTCAATACGATTAATTTTTCCAAATCATAACTATTAATTTCTCTATTCAATACCACATGACATTCATCTATAACTTTCGGCACATAAGTCTTTCCGCAAACGATATGATTGGATCATATTGAAACCAATAATCAATGAATGGTCTCTTACCGAAATCTCCGATTCATAGGTTGACATCATATTCATCTGGAAAAGAAAAACATATATATATTAATAGATTATAAATATATATTTGATATATGTTGATACCAACGAAAAACGAAAAGAAATAAAGACCACAATAAAAAAAATCGGAAAATACAACAAATAGACGATAAAAAATAAAAAAATGCACAATGTCATACGTTTAATTTGAATGAAATGCAGTGGTGAAATGGATTGAAGTTTTAGGGGTTTATATACTTGTGTTTGCATGATAAAAATAGAGAATATCAATTGAATATGGTAATAATATCAATAATATTAAAAGCAATATCAATCTTGTCTTTTGTAAATTATATAAATAAATAGATAGATATTATATGTAATTAAAAAAATAGTATGTAGAATATATATATCCGGATGATATCTATTGATATGTATAGATTGATATGACAATCCTTCTCTCAATATAAATTGATATGTCTACTATATATGGACATAATTAAAATAAATGATATTTAACTCTAAAAGATAACAAATATAAATGATTAATAAAATATAATAAATATATGAGTCTAAATTTATAAAATATATTAATGCATTAAATTTATTTTAAAAGATTCTGAATATTATTATAATAAAAATATCGAATTGTTTTTGCGTAGAATTCAAAAAATTTCAAAATCTTTTAAAATTAAGAAAATATATACGTTATTTAAAAAAAATTGAAAATATATACATAATATAAAAAAAATGAATATTATGCATTAAAGAATAAATATTTTTCGAATTTATATATAGATTAAATACATTAAAGAATATATGTATATGTGGTAATGTTTAATATATAGATTAAATAGTACAATTAAAAAAATAAAATATTTTTTATGATTATTTTTAATGGAATGGATATTCGAATATTCCAAAATATTGAAAAAAAACAACTGTATTCCTTTATTTTAATATTTGAATATCAAAAAATATTTTTTTTTCTGAAAATTATTGAATATTCGTAAAAAAATTGAATATCATGAATTTTTTCAATAAATATATTTTGAAATACTGAAAATATAAATAAGATTGTTTTTTCGAATTTAAAATATTAACTTTGGAAATAATATATATACATGTGGTAATTGTTTAAATGAGTGTATAAATATTAAATAGGAAATAACTTAAATACATACCAAAATGAAATTGACAACTCACCAATTGAAGAATCCACATAAGCAATTGAACTCCAACTAAGCAATTTTGACAAATGACATCATCATTTGCCACATGTCAATCATTAAGGGCATATATCCTCTTTTTATATTATATATAGATTGCAATCAAAAGTGATGTCCAAATCAGCTTCACCTTTCAGTAAAATTTCTGACGTGCTTTCCACACGTATATCAATATCTATTTTTTGCACTTCAATTTTCAACCAAAAAAATTAAAAAGAAAAAATGCAACAAATTATTTTTATTAATTTAGTTATTTGTTTGTAAATTGATAGTAAAAAAAAAAAAAAAAAAAAAAAAAGCAAAAATGACAAACAAGAGTGTCAACAACAATTATATGGTATATTAATACAAAATAAAAAATAATATTTAATTTAACACATTACTTTTGATATCACTAATAGACAATATAGTTTCATTTTAAAAAATAAAAAATGGTTCTCCAATTTATTTAATAATTATGTTTTATATTTGTAAAGCTAATAGGCAGCTAGGTAGGTCAAAAAGACTATTCATGAATTTGTATGTTGGGAATAGCGTAGAACGTTGAATATTACTTATGCTCGTTATTCCCACATATTTTTTATTATTTTATTTTATTTTATTTATTATTTTTTTTGCTACAATATATTAGTTAAATTATTCCTTTTTTTTTTGTGAGTAAATGTAGTTTGGGACAAATATCATATTATTTTACCTAGAATTTTTAATCACAATGTACTTTTGATTACTATTTTTTCTCGTTAATATTCTTGATGTAATCATTATTTGAGCATTGTGGATCAATGGTGTAAATCATTTATAAAAAAAATATTTAAATGAATAATGGAGTATAAATGTTTGTCATATGTATCAATTATTCAATACATAAAGTATGGATTCAATACATCAAGTATGAGTGATGGACAATTATGCCAAATTAAATTAAATTAAAAAAAATATTGAAATGAATATTGCGTACAATTGAAGAAAAAATGATATTAAAAGACATAAAAAAAAATTAGTTCAAATTGTGCAGAGAGCTTGAATATTTTATGAACATTTAATTGAAAAGTGAACAGACCAGATTCCCCAACTAATACAGTAATAATAATAAAATGTTACACACCTAAACTCAACTAATCAGTTAGTTAGGTTTTTTGCAGTTAGGATTTAATGGTCATTAAAAAAATATTTTAATTAATAAAAAAACAGGTAGTAATTTCAACCAATTAATTCTTGAATATACATAATATTTTGCGTGTTTTGCAAGCTATTATACCACATATATTGTTCGACTCGATTAATTCATTAGTTAACTAATTAAGTGCACCGTCATCTACTAATCTTGATCATATCTACTTAACCCTAATTAATTATCCATTACTCCAATATATATTCAACAAAAAAGAAATAATATTTATTTTATTAATATAATACACAAACTTTTAAATTTGTTCCTATTTGACCATAAGATTCTTTCATTTCTGTTCAAACAGCAAAATAAAACCTTAAATATATTTATTGTTACAAGTACCGCGGTGGCAGTGGTGACTGGTCATATTCAGAATATAAATAAAAAAAATAAAAAACATCAAAGTGAGAAGTGAAAGTAAATATAATTAAAATAATATATTATTTTCGGGAATCACACTCCGACGCACGTGACCGCTGTCCACCTCTGCATATGCAGCATCAGATTTCGTACTAAAACAAAAAAGAAAAATTATAAATATATGTAAAATATATATTAATATATTATAGTTTTAGTTTTAACGAAATGGGCCAAAGTATGGGCCGGGGCTCCACATAATATTCTTTCGACTTTTCCTTTTTAATTTTTTAAATTATTAAAATAAACGTCTCTTCGTAGGGTGGAAGAGTCAGCCCAAATGTAGGGCCCACATCTCACCTACACCTCCCCACGTCAGATGCAAAGCTTTTGAAGGGGGTAACTCTCAGATTTTCTGACATCATAAATCTGGTTTTGTACTTTCTGTCTCACCAATTTTTCAATTGTTTTGGGAAAAAAGAAGAAGGAAAATTAAGATCAATTCGGTTACTTATTTTTATTTCATTTTGTATTCAATCGATCAATATAGTCATTTATAGTTAGTCGCAACAGTATCGTCACTAATATGATTCTAGAATTTGAATCTCACTTCGTATTGTTCAGTGTTTATTTAATGTGTAGTACATTCGACTATAGTAGACTACGATGTACTATTCATAACCCTAGCATCCAATAACTTCCGGCAGCCGCCGAATCATATTCACCAAACCCTAGGCACCAATCGTTGTGATTTGTGCATGCCCATGCAAGAAACCCCAAAACCGGCAGTGAAGGTATCCCCATCAAACGACAACCAAAGGGGAAGTGTGCAAGAAACCCCAAAACCGGCGGTGAAGGTATCCCCATCAAACGACCACCAAAGGGGAAGTAACATCACACGATAAAATGAACACGACAACAAATCCATATATCCAAATAAGACTAAACAATGGTGAAACCCCTCCAACTCTGGATCATTGGATCTATAGTTACACTTCCGATAAACCAAGAATACATAACTTATCCAAACACACAATATATTAGAAAGAATACAACAACAAATACACGGGGCTATATCATAACTAATCACATTCAAACGACAGAGATCGGCGAGAGGAATCTAACGATGGTGAAACAATTCAGTTCCGATAAGAGGGTCTACATTTATGCTTCTGAGAAACTAAGAATGTAGAATTTCTCCAGCACCCCGCAAAATGAACACAACAACAAATCCACAAATCCAAATCGAACGAAATCACAATCAGAAGATAGAGCACGGATATAAAAATTTAACTGGGGTAAAACCGTCCAATTCCAATCACCGAATCTAAAGTTATATACAACTTCAAGAAGCACCACATGTGGTTAATAAAACCCTATGGGTGAAAATTCCATCAATTGTTTTAGATGTATGTTTCAACTTCTATTGCTAAAAGGTAATATTAGGTATTATGAGGCCGTTGAATTTTTCTTTCTTACTTATACCTAATAAAATACCTCAATCGATAATACATGTGCCTAATTATTTGGTAGTAATGTGTAATTATGTAAAAGTTGTTAGTGCGAGTGGTGAGTCCAGCACTCTATTGTGTCACACATATTATAATTGCTCATCAAAAGGTTTATTTGATGCTATATTTGATGAAATATATCACATAATTATTAAATGTTGGTCTGCACATAATTACACACCCACGTATATGTATGTTTAGTTAACCCTTAACGATTATTATAGCCAGCATCAATATATATATATATATATATATAATTTAATATTTTTACACGTGGAATTGTTTCTTGTCAATATTGTTAATAGTGCAAGAGGTTTCAATGAATCAATACTTGACAAAGTTAAAAGGCAAGCGCCCCTTGTGAAGCACCACCCAAGCCCAGACCATTGTGGTCCTAAATAGGAGATGCCATACTCTACATTTACTATAATTGTAGACTATAATTTTGATTATTTAATTTACTTATATATAATTATAATTAAATACATATTGTATAATTTAATTAGTGGGACTGGATTAGTTTTTATTTAACTCATTGAACAATATAATGACACAATTTATTTGTGATTTTTCAAAAATTTCCTAATAATTCTAATTACATTTTCAAAATCATTTCAATTGTTTATTTTTTTGTCTTTTTTAAATTCCGATTTTTTGGAAAAGGAATTGATTTTCGGAGTCAGAAAAGTTAGGAATTGAAATCGAATGTTAAATGATTTAGGGAAAAAAAAAAGAATTTCCCACCCAATCCATCCAATTTTCAGCCATAGACTAAGGACTTATAGATAAATTTTATCCCTTTAACATATGAATACATAATCCACCACCTCCATATGCACCCACGTGCCAACCCAGAAAATAAGAAAAAAATGGTGAAATTAATCATGTGGTTTTAAACCGTAGATCTATATAAATAACTACCCACTAAGCACACATACACTGGGTGTGTGTGTTATTATGTGTAGATCTATGGTTTAAAAGTACACGATGTATTTCACCAGATGTAGATTGTACAAAGCCGAAAAATCATAAATAAGAAAAAAAAATCAATAACTAAATAAACTTATTGAGTTTTAGCCTTCCACAATCCACACGTAGTTATTTGAAAGTGTAGGGTAAGAAATATCTTTAGTCAATAGAAAGTCGTGTTGATTCCTAAACTTTAATTTGCATCTTGATAATTAATTAATTGATATTAAAAAAAAATTAAAAACAAACTTTGTAAGTGAACAAACACATGCCAGAAAATATTCAATCAAGCACCTAAATTTGAAAGAAGGAAAAAGAAGATATATATTCATATGTTTTGTACACAAGACTGCTTTTCCAGAAAATCAAGAATATCTTCTGACCCATGCATGCATGTATGTGTCCTATGTTGATTGTTGATATATATAAAATTAAAAAAATAATAATAATAAATAAATAAATAATTCAAGAAAATACAATAATTAATGTTATTACCAGACTTTGAAGTCAGTAAAAGAAAGATTCTAGAAAATTGTCCAGAAAAAATCCTGGTCAAGTCAATTCTCATGATATGCAAAATCATCATAATTTATACTTATACTATATATATATATATAATCTAGATACACACACAGGAACACCATCTTGTGCGTGTGTTAATGGTCCATTATATTATTACATAGAGATTTAGAGGACCACTATGCAGGATTTTGTTTAACAGGGCATGAAACATTGTAGTGACCATATATATATAATATATATAATATATATATGTATGTATGTATATATAGGAGATGGGGATGAATGGGCTAAGTGTAGTGTTTTCTTTTGTTATGTGATCTTGTCCTATCATTTTGGATGATGATATACCTTGCAAAAATCTATTGTATTTCATCCCCTTTTCTGTTAGGAATATTGAAATCTATATATGATAATAAATCGTCGAAGATTTTTGCCTAATGTTATATGTTACGTTAACGAAAACAGACGCTACAAGTGTTTGTGCGTGATTGAACGGTAACAATTGTTTTAGACGAGAAAAAATATTGGAGATATTAATATTAAATTATGCATTTCACTAAAAACTTACGTTTTTGGCTGAGATGATCATTCAATATGGTATCAGAGCTAGACCAAATAAAAGGTCTGAGTTCGAATCCCACATGCTTCAAATGTAATTCACCTGCAGTTGACGATAATAATAATAATAATAATAATAATAATAATAATAATAATAATAATAATAATAATAATAATAATAATAATAATAATAATAATAATAATAATAATAATAATAATAATATTATTTAAAAAGAATTAAAAAGAAAAAGGAAAAGATAGAAATAAAACATTTGGAAAACAGTTTCATGAGTGGACGGTATATTTACCTAAACCCTGCATGATTCACTGACTCTAGAGATTCTGATTCCTTTTTCTTTTTAACCATGGTACATTATTCTTTTACTGTTCTAATTTACCAAACCCAATTTAATATTCTTTTGGACTCTTACTTTCCCGGGCCAAAAACAAATTGGGTATACGACCCGACCCGACCCCAATAGAATCTACTCGCTATAGTTATAACTTATAAATTATAATCACAATAATTGAAAATTATCCAAAAGAAGTACTACTGGATCTCAAAATATATATTTTGCCAAATTAAAACATCATCATCTCTAATTAAAATTAATTAAAAAATTACCCCCAAAATGTGATAAACATAGCTTTAGATTTTTCAAGCTACACAACTCTTATATATATTTGAGCACATCATTATTTTATTTAAAATATAATTTGCATGCATTTGCAATCAACCTCAAAAGTTAAACCCCGACCCGAGATCATTTTGATTATTGTAAATACGTGTGCAGAAGAATAAGACTACTCGAGTTTGATTCGTATTTCATTCGAATTATATCCCAATTAAAATGAAAATAAGACTCAAACACAAATTAACGAGTTCGTAAACAAAAAGTAACAATTTTTTTTTGCTTCAAATGCCAAGCACTTAAATTACTCTTAAATGAAGAAAAAAACGAAAAAAAAAAAGAAAAAAAAAATAAAATAAAAATAGGTTACGTAGGAATCTTGGTACACATAATTTCGGTGTAATAACTAACACATAATGAATTATATTAATGAAATCTTCATGGTTTTTGCAGTTTGGACCAAAAATTACGAGGCAGAGTGACAACCGCGTCATCATGCATGGTACAAGAAAACAAGTACAACGTACAACACAATTAAAGTAATTGCAGATAGGCCCCTCCTAGCGAAGTTAATACACTAATAATTATTTACTTCAAATTGACCCAATCACCAAATCTATAATTTCCACCTCAATCATATTTCACATTTATGTCTTTATATGAATGCGGACTTTATTGATTTGTTCGATGCTACACCCGGTGAAAAACACCGGGTGGGTCTTCTGCTGCCACGTGTCTCTTTTTTTGTATTTTATAATAGATTCCCCGCTAGGGTTTACCTTTAGGGGTTTTAGAAAAATAAAAAAAAAACACGTGGCAGCAGAAGACCCACCCGGTGTTTTTCACCGGGTGTAGCATCGAAGGAACCGACTTTATTAGTTTTCAATGTAATTAGGTGCAATTCTGAATTAAATGGCCGTTTTTGCACGTGACTTATTTTCTTCTATTACTCATTCACACTGACCCAGCCAGAATACACGGTTAAAAGGCGTCCGCCCTCACAACATTTCTCAAATTTCTATTAATTTGTACAGAAATATAAAAGTTGCGATGTGTGAATTGGGATGCTTATGATGTTTTTTTTTCTAATAAAAAAAACAAAATTCATTTCCAAATTTCGTCTAATTTACCGCCGTAATTTTTTGCTAATCAAGTAAGTTATTGGGTCTATGCGATGTTGCACCTGATGTAACACACCAGGTAATTTTAAACATTGATCTTTATGAATAACCACCCAGTAAAACACATATACATGAGTGTGTGTTACTATGTATAGATCAATGATTTAAGATCGTCCAGTGTATTTCATCGAGTGTAGCATTTAAAAAAACTCAACTAATTGTCGGCATAACATAAAAAAGTCACTTTATTTGATGAGAGAATCCTAAGATTTTGGGCTACAAAGATTTGTTGGTTGAGAAGTAGGTGTGATTAGTATGGTGTGAACCACCATTTATAATTAAAAATTCAGCCAAAATATTTAGTATTTGATTTTGATGGGTCCATGCCTATTAAATTAATAAATCCACATATATTGTTAATTTTGTTTAATAATAATAAAAAAATTATGTGAATTATATCATGCTATAGGAAAATTAATTTTAAATGTGTGACATACAAATTAATACTTTGTCCAATTAGGGTGGACACACCATTGGCTGTCTTTAATCAGCCAGCAAGCACCTATTTATTTATCTATTTATTATTATTTAATTTTGGAAAACACGTGATAGAAAATAAATAAAAAGTCAGATGTTTCATGGATGAATTAAGTAGGACATAGGCAATAATCTCCACTACATTAATGTATGTGGTTATAAGTTTGCTTTATTATTCATTAGTTTTGATTTCTAGATAGTTTTATATAAGTTTTAATTCCATACTCGGTTAATTGCGTTCCAAAAAAAAAAAGAAAATTGATTCTAGTACAATATTTCGCATCCCGAATTCTAAAAAAATAATTATAATTTTCAATCCAATTTTAATTTTATAAAAACTCTGATTTTCTTGTTTCAAAAAATTACACTTATTATATGTAAGTAAAAAAAAAAAAGAATTTTAAATTCCGATATATAATTTAAAATCGATTTAATTAAAACAAATTTTTATTTTTTATTTTTATTCCATGATTTAAAATTTCATTTAGATTTATGATAGTCACTGATAATAACTAAAATATAAGGCCCAGGTTGGGTTTAAATAAACCCACTAATCAAAATGGGCTCAATACCTTTGGGCTCTCTCGCCTTATTTTCATTTCCCCGCAAGTTTTAGAGGGCTGCTTTAATTTGTTATATGTACGGCGTTCACTCGGTAAAAATTAGAGATGAAAATCGGACGAAATTGATCGAAAATGATTTTTTCGTATTTTTTGGGAAAAATTTTAAATTTTTTCGGAAGTAAATAATGCGTTTCAGTTTTCGTTCCAAAAAAATCAGAATGCAAAAATTCATTCCGATTTCGGAATCGACGGAATCTCGAAAATTTGGGAAATTACGTTAGTTTATAATCTCTTGTTTCAAATTCTGATATAATGAAAATTTTCACAATATTTTTCTATTTTTTTGAAATATTGCAAGAAAATGCAAGAAAATTCAAAAGAGAGTCGACAAAACGCAATAAATAAAAACATGTAGGAACAACAAATTAAAAACATAGATTTTCTTGTAAGTAAAAATGCAACATAAATTTTCGGATAGCATCTAATTTTTCTAATGTTTTAATTTACCTGACCCTTCGTTATTTATATTTTTCATGTAAAATATAAGATAAGTAATATTATGAAATTACAAAATGTATCATAAAATTATATTATATATTTCGGAAAATCATAGAAATATTCGGAACTAAAATCGGTTCGGAAATTGGAATTTTCGGTAATTTTACATACCACTCCGATTCCATTACAAATAAATTCGAAAAAATCGGAAATCAGAACTTCGAAAATCGGAATGATAAATATGGTTCCAAATTCAGATATTTTCGGGACGGAATTTGGAAATTCCATTCTAATTTCCACCCCTAGGTAAAGCCGGACGTCCTGAATTTCGGTAAACTGAATTTTCGGTACTTCAAAAATTTGTACAGTTTACTGAACCGATCTATTCGGTTCGGCACGATTTTTTACCGAATTATTTCGTTTTTTCAGTTCGGTAACCGTAAAACCGCAAATTTATATTTTATTATTAAAAAAGGTAAAATAAAATATTTAAACTAATTATTTTCCCGACAGGCACCCACTACTCAAAATCAATTTCATCCAACAACTAGGTTACAAAAATTGAAAACAAATAATGTTTTGACAAAGAGAGAGAAATAAATAGTACACACATATCTCTACAAAATACAAATCTACAAAACCAAATATTATCAAATACACCATGCAATTCAAAAAGCAAACAAACACCATAATAAAATACACTAGCTTCCACAATATTCCTAAACAAGAAGACAACATTCAACAACTAAAAATAAATTTAAAAAAAAAATAACAATAATAATAATAACAAGAAAACAAAAGCAAACAACAATCAAGAAATATTTCTTGATTACAATTTATGTATCACATCATCAACCCGGATCCACTAAATTTCTCTCGAGTAATCCGATCGAGTTTTTCGACCATTTCGTCGCTCATATAATTCTTCCAATCCCCGACAACACCCCGGCGGAAAAACGCCTTATTCTCCTCACCGGATGACAATTTCCCGTTCGTATTAATTTCCAATGAGCTCAAATTATCGAAGCTACACAACTTCAAGATTCCCTCCACGACCCCCGATTCCTCTTCGGCCGCAGAAAAACCGAACCCTAAAAAATCCGCCAACCTACGCAGACAAACCCCGGGTTCCTCCTTCATCTCCTCAAACTTCACAAACATAACCCTATCGGAATATTCTCGGCTAAGATTCCAATACTCCAAAACATGATCCCAAAACGGCCCGAACAAACTCACCCCCCGACAGAACATATCGAAAACCTCGTCGATGCAGTTAGTGGGCCCCCCCGATTTTTCTTGACTCCTCAACTTGTTAGTGAAATGCCATAGGGAAGTGAAAATGTCTTTAGGGTTTCTGCAGAGGTATACGATCTTGCATGCGGAGCTTTTCTTCATGGATTCCGGTAACGACACGTGTGGCAAATGTGTCGAGAAAAGACGGGGGGTCGAAAGCGTGGATAAATCGGGAATTTGGTTGTCGACGTAGAGCTTGATTTCGAGAAAGGGGACGAGATCGTGTGGGTTATTGTGAAGCAAAGGATGGGTTTTATCGGTGGTGGTGGCGACGGGGTGTTTCGTTCGGTTTGTTAAGGCGAAGATGATTGCCTTGAGCCACGTGGTGCCTGATTTTGGAGTTGTGACTAGGAAGATGTCGGAATCTCGGGTTTCGACGAAGTTTTTCTGACATGCGATTACGCCCTGGAGATGCCTGACCGGGTACCAGAAACCCTGGAATTGGTAGAGGTGAGAGGAGAGCCAGCCTTTTTCTTTCGGGAGGGTTGCGATTATTCGTCTGCATTCTTCCGTTAGGGTTTCTTCTTCTTGTAAGTATTTCGGTGGGAGTTGTACTCGAGAAATGTTTTCGGATGGCATTTTTTTTTTTTTTTTTTTTTTTTTTTTTTTGTTTGAGAGAGTTTGATTTTGTGTTCACCTGCAGTTATGCATGTGTATATTTATATGGTGTGTGTGTGTGGCATGGTGTGGTAATAAGAAAAGTTGAAGAGGGAGAAAGAAGGAAAGAAAACTACTAGGATGTATTTACTCCAATTGTACCAAATGGTGTTTTTAATTAAAAAAACACTATTAAATTGATTTATTTATGACATGCCACATGTCATTTTCCCATTGGACATTAAACAAAATATTGGCAAGAAGAATTAAACTCAAATGATTAGAATCACACTAGCTCATACATTTAAGAGCACGTGGTACAGTCAAAGTAATATATCTGTCATCACATGGTAAATATAAAAATGAAAGTGGTCCTTGTTTCTTGTTAAATTTCATTTTCGGCTTTTATCAGAACCTGGAAAAAAAATAATAATGATGTACATATGTTATTTTACTTTAAAAACAAAATCCACTAAGATGGAATTGTGAATTGGGTAAATATATTATATTATTAGGACCACTCTGTGTTGCAAGCACCAAATAAATTTGCAATGGAAAAAGTGGTCCCAAGGAAATAACCATAACTGCACGTACAAGATTCCGAAATGGCACCACTTTAATTCACCCATTATTTTGTACTACTCCTTTGTGCTTGTACACTAATTTTAAATTTATTTTCAAAACAAACATGGCATTATTTGTGAATTATTTATAAGTGGGCCCAATCACACTTTAAATCTAAGTGTATCACAACATTGGATTCAGTTCAAACTCTCGTGAAAGTTCAAGTCGCTGGATCTTTGACGTTCATCTAGTTATTTAAAATGTTCTCTCGAACCTAATCTCTTTCTCTCATTTCTTCCATTGTGCCTCTCTTTTCTCTTCTCTCTGTTTCTGCATTATGTCTGTCATCTATTGTTTTTTTGTTTTTTTCCCGGCGACACTTTACGGTCTTCGTTGTACAATGGGAGACATTAACTCTGTAGCACATTTCATGCTACAAACTGTTGTTTTGTTGGCTATATATTCTTGTTATAAAGAGAGATAAGTGTAACACACTGTTTTCAAATTCAAACCACTTTTTGTCTTCAATCTTCGTCTTCTGCGAGTACATTGAATATTTATGCGTAAAATATTGGGTTTGATGAGTGGTTGAGAGTGTTCATGTTGATTGGTTGTCTGCCCATGTGTTGATGAGTCAACTCAATGGTGAGTGGAGATAGATCTAGAATTCCTGAGTTTGGGTAAATGTTTTCGTCCTCGAGATCTATTGATGTTGCTTCCATTTGGATATTATGAATAAAAGGACTCGATTGTGTGAAGGGATTAAAATTGATCGTGTAAAAGTTTAGTATCTTTTACAACGAAAATAAACACAATCGACAGAATCCTATATTTCCACTATAAGAAATTGCTGTATTCCACCAAGATCAGATTGGCCCGAAAAGCCCTTCTCTCTATTAGAAGAAAGAAGCCCATAATACTTCTTCCTTTTGTGTTGATGTATACAATACAATCAACTACCATCACATAATCACTTAAAAGTTCTTTTTCCACCCCAAATATTATCAAGAATACATTACCAGACCTAAATGTTTTTCGAAGAAAGCTCGAGACTATTTTTTGGGGCGTCGGTTGGGCCACTTTCCCACCATATTTACGGTACCACTTGGCGTATCTATCGAGTAATTATAGCTCTAACACATATTACAGACCCCCACATCACAATGAGTAGTTTTTACATGCCAAAAAAGGCATGAATGCGAGTCGGGACCAAAATGTGAATGGAAATATGCAGAGATCCACTGGAATGTGAAAACCAACTTATATTGAAAAAGATGCAGAAATATACCTAATTTAAATAAGGTGCGAGCAAATTTACGATCATATTATCTCTTTTCGGGCGTCAACAAGTTAGAAGTAAAAGATTCAGTTTTACCATATAACAACATAGGACTGATTTGAAACATCTAAATGGATAATCACCTTCTACAAAGGTCCGCGAGGAGCAAGTATACATCCAGCAGAAAATTGTAGTGTCCGAAAGATAAGCAAATATCATTCACTAATAAAACAAAATCTGCAGGTAGATTGGTAAATCTGAAATGAGATACATGTGACGCACTTTTTATGCAGTTTCTTCATTCGGCGTTAGAAGCTCCTAACCAAGAAAAGCTGGTATCTTCAGATCCAAGAAACGGAATATACTCCGATCCTCTGACACGAACACTAAAGCAAGCTGCACAATAAGCAAGTTAATTTGAAGGAGATAGCAAAAATAAAATGGTACAGTTATTTCAACGCAAAGAGATGAAAACTGGTACATCACGTAAAAATGTAAAACTCCTAATGCACCGTAACTAAAAATTAAGTCCCTTTTGTTTCTTGTATTCGCCATTCACCAGAAGCAACTTTTAATCTAAGATGTAACTGAAAGGCTTACCGCCTTACCCTCTTATAAATATCTCCAGGATAGAAAAACGATAGAATAATCGAGCAATTTATGGCCACAAGTAAAAATCTGTAATGGCCTGAGATGCAGAGCTTGGGGCACATATTTAAGTAGTTATTACTTATTAGTGTATACATTTTCAGCTTTATAATAATTTACTTAAGTGGTTACTCCTGGAACCACTGCACATGCATTCTATTGAGTCTAGACCCAAAAAAAACAAAATCGAGAAAAAAATACCAATGTCTCTGTAAAAAATATCGTGATCATACCATTTTCAATTTTCATTACACTTTGCAGCATTGTGTCCATCTTCGATTTCATGTCCGAAGAGTCCACCATTTTGGGGGCAATAAGCAACAGTTCTCTATAGATTTCACGCACAAACGTGCAGATTTTCTGAGCATATTCGAGTTCACCGTCTGATATTCTACCTATAGCCAGCCTCATCAGCTCCCCAGTCAAATCAGCAAGCTGAACAAGAAGAATCAATGACTTGTGCAAGAGATATATAGTAAAGAAAAACACATATCCAGTATTATATGAAACACATCTTTGAAAGTAACGTACATGTTGAAACTAATATAGCAGCAGTATTATAAGGCCAATTTTGAAAAAAATAATAAAATAAAATAAAAATAAGCCCACACAAGAAAATTACCCCCAAGAGGTAGTCAAGAACATTAATCTGCAATGGCTCAACGGATGGATCACTTAGTGTTTGCAACGAAGCATTGATCTCATCTAGATTCAAAAGAGCACCTGTCTTGCAAAAGTTACACAACGTAGCTGCTTCAACATATTCTTGAACCTATACATACACGCAGATACAAAATCGAGATTAAAAAAAAAAAAACCTCGTGCAGCCTTGATAAGGTAAATTGGCAGGATATGTTTACCCCGGGAGAGTAGGCTCGCCTTAGCTTCCAAAAGTCAGTCCCCTGGAGCTCTTTCACTAAACGAGAGATATATTGATCCATCACAGCAGCTAAATCTTTTTCTGCTTTTTCTAAAACTTCGTCTTTGTTGTGTTTGCTAATTCTATTATCAAGAAAAGATTAAAGAATTAGCCACTTCCTTTCAAAGTAGATTTTACTGCAACAAACAAGGCCAGAAAACAGAATATGTATGGACATAATAAACTACGAACTAGTTATGCTCAAGTCGCTTATAACGAGTTAACGACAATCACATGCTAATAGCCACAGGAAATAGTCCAAGGGCCTGTCAGTTTTTATTGGATTTTCCTTTGCAACCAACTTTGTATATATCGATGCAAACATTAGTAACACGTGATCTAAACAATGCAATAATTTGCTGAAGGGCAAAGGCATTACTGTAGAAGTGTCAGTTGGAAAGACGTTAATCAGTATTGCTTTATAAATATAGCATAGGAAAGAATATCGAGCACAGAACATTTATGCCAGACATGCAGAAGAACAAAAAAGTTATTTCGTCTTACCTATGCACCTGAAATATGACCTTTTTGCTATTCATAGTTATATCCCGGCTTGCCTTCACCACCCTTTCTCTCTTGTCGTTCTGCAGTGCATACAGAAGAGTAATCAAACATATCCAACAATTGACCATTAAACTTGTTATATACAAAACGAGGAATTAACAATTGCAGCAAATTCATGCATCGTTTCACGGGGCAAAATACAAGTTGATGCATGACTTATACGATGAATAAGAACTTCTTAGTTTCGAGAACAATTCATTAGTATACGAAAGCATCGTCATTTTCATGCATTGAACCTCAACTGCAATTGCAAAATGGTCAAATGGTCTTGTGTAATGTAGTATGCCTTCCATGAGCTAGTGGAAAGGCTACGGCATAATATTATTCATTAAACTATATTCGATTCTTCCAATCGATTTATCAAATTTAAATAGGCTGAAAGTGGAACACTGAGTTTTCTCGAAAGTGCAGCAATGTACTTGTACAAATTGGGATTAACTAGCAAACATGTTTATGCAAACCAAACAAAGATTTGAACCGATGAAGTACATTAAAAAATCACGATTTTCGCAAAAAATCGGTGAGAGCTCTTCATTAACCAACATTAATCCAATAATTAAAAAAAGAAGCCATAGACAAATTGATAGTTTTTTTCCGCTAAAAATTGAAGAAAAATCCCCTTCCCACTGAAATATTTTCAAATCGTAACAAAAGGCCAGTCGCGCAAATAAAAATATGTGTAAAACAAATTTGAGGAAAAAGCACCAGATCGTTGAGGTAAGTAGCATATTTGGAGAAGGCGTGCTTCATGGGATTTGGGTCGGAATCAGCGGCACTGGTGGTTAAACTTCGGTGCTTCTTGGCAGCGGCACCCAGCGGAGTGGTCTCTGCAACTGTTCGATAAAATGCTTCAAAGAATCAGACTAGACTGTTGGTTTCCAGAATGATTACCGTACGTATGTATATATATGAATGTTATCTATGTATGTGAGATGACAAGATTGAGTGGTGTAATTGATAGAAGACGACTTACGATGGCGGAAGCGTTGGGGTTTAGCAGCCATTACAGAGAGCTTTTGGATTGCCGACGAATTGAACATCTGTCGCTCGCTCGATTCGACTATTACAGGTGGCGCGTGGCGGTAGTCTTTAAATGATTATTCTGTACATTAGCTTTACATAATTTTTATGTAAATATATTAATATCCCAGTTGCTGTGGTGTAGTGGTTATCACGTCAGTCTTACACACTGAAGGTCTCCAGTTCGATCCTGGGCAGCAACAAACTACTTATATTATTTTTCTTTTTTTTTATTTCATTAAACAGATAAATAATATAATCAGCAATCAATATACATCGAGTTGCTGTGGTGTAGTGGTTATCACGTCAGTCTTACACACTGAAGGTCTCCAGTTCGATCCTGGGCAGCAACATCACTTTTAATTTTTTTTATTTTGTTATTTATTGTATTACAGTCAAATAATGACATCAGTATAAAATTCATATCATGTTGCTGTGGTGTAGTGGTTATCACGTCAGTCTTACACACTGAAGGTCTCCAGTTCGATCCTGGGCAGCAACAATTCATTATATATATTCTTTTTTTAATTTCTCTCTTCTTCAATTTCATTTACTTTTTTGTTCTTGCATTTTTTTTTCTTTCTTTTTTCTGTTTATTCTCATTCTCAATTCGGGGTAAAAAAAGGAGCAAGAAAAGTCCCAAAAAAACAGCAATCAGCATCAAATTTACTTTTGTTTTTCTCAATTAAAATAATGGTAACACTAGTGGTGGCAACCACCGCTGATCCGGCGTCGATCAACCCCGCGAAAGCACTCCTATCGATGCCCGGATGGCAGCCGGGTCCCACCATCGAAGGTGGCATCAGAAGCTTCAAAAATGGCGACTCCCTCCGTCTACTGGAACAGGACAATTCCATAATTGAAGAAGACGATCTCGACTTGCGATGGGAGGCAGCCACCGGAGAATCGGTGGCCGAGCTCATTTTTCTTTCTCGACACGTCGCCGTTTCCACCCGCCCCGCCCTCACTATCCACCCTATTGGTAAAATCCCAATTTTACCCTTCTATACAATGTGTGTGTATTTGCGTGTGTGTTGTTCATACTCGTACACATAGTTAAACCTCTATAAATTAATATAGTCGGGAGTAGGGAAATTCTATTAATTTAGCTAATTATTAAATTATCGAGTTAATAATTTAACACGTTTTCACCAGAGTGGGGATCGAGAGAAACTATTATTTAATGGAGGTTATTAATTTATCGAGTTTCTGCTGTATATTTATACACATCAATGTTGTTAATATATGTGCTCTTTAATCGAATAGGGAAGAACACCCCTTCGTATTTTTCGTTGTTGGTTTTGCTAATCGATAATTATCAGTGCAGTAACTATCAATTAGCTCAATTTTGCTTTAGAATCGATTGAACTGATGTTCGAACATGATCGTAAAACAGGGGTCCCGCATTTGAAGGATGGAGATGTACTACCACAAGGGGGGAAACCCGGATGGGCGGCGCCACCTTGTCCACGTATAGGACCGTGGCTTATGCTGTTGAACAAAATTGCTCGATCCAACAATTTAGTGCCTGAATTTGAGGTTGTCTATTGTCGTTTTTTTAGCTCGATTGTGAAAGTGTTGTGAAATAGTGAAATTATATGTAGATTGATGTTCTTTTTTTTATTTTTTTCGGTTTTGTTGGATGCAGATAACGTTGGAGGCTACTCACCATGGACCAATAACAACAAAGCCAACGATGTTTATCGAGATAGGTACATTAATTAATTTCTTCCCGGAAAAAGAAAATGCTTACCCTTTTCGTAATTCTCCATTTCGTAAAATTGTGTTACCTGATGTTTGTGGCTGTTTGTTAACTCGACTTATCGACTTTCTATAATTGATTTATTCTTAATGTTATATAGGAAGCACAGAGGAATTCTGGGGGAGAGAGGATGCAGCCCGTGTTATTGCTCTAGTTGCGTACATGCTAAAGCCATTTTTTTTCCCTTACTTATATTCTTGAATTAGTTTGCAAAAAAATAATATAATCAAAAACTTCATTGAAAAGGTTATATAGCAAGAAGAATTCCTTGTCGATTCTGTTTACATGTTTAATACATAATTACTAGTGTATATATCACCACTTATATATGAAAATGAACGGAAGAGCGATAGGAAAAGGAAAAAAAAAACATATATATTTGTACATGTAATGATGCATGTTTGGAAATACGGTAATTCTAACAATTATCTGACAATGGTTCTTGCTGTTGAAGTTAGTTTGGGAAGGCCTTGGTCTTGGAGAAAGTCCTGCTGTTGGAATTTGGAACAGGTTTGCTCACTGCTCGTTTTTCTTTTTTAATGCATCGTTTCTCAATATCTCGCTCGAGTATTATTGATTTGATGCCCACACATTTTTGTTCTCGTATATTTTTTTGATTTTCAATCCCAGTATGACCGAAAGGAAGAAAGTGCTATTCGGTATAGGAGGCGGGCATTACGTACCGCGGCACATGGACGTAGTTCTGTAAGTCAATTGTTTTTTCAATTATAGCATCATATTTCGTTGATTCTAATTGTTAAATCTGCATTTCCATTTTAAAAAAAATTGAAAATACGACAGAAAAGATGGAATTTGGGTGGGGCATCTCCTCTCGGGATATTCTCTACCAATGGAAGATCCTGGACAATCGAAAGGGAAAATAAGTTTCGATAAAATTGGTGGAACATGGAAAGAAGCCATCAAAATTGCATTCGATGCTACTAAAGCAGCTTTTCCCAACGGTGAAATTATTGCGCATCTTGATCATAAGTAAGTTTATCTCGTATATAATTTCTTCTACTTTTTTATTTTATTTTTTCTTATTCATGCAACGCTCGTTATTGGATGCAGGAGTTTTAAGAGCTGGCAAAAGAATGCTATTATAGATTTTCTCGGCAGTCAGAGCATAAAGATCGGCAAACCAGCGGATTTCTGCTGATATTTGTATCAGGTTTTTGCCCGATTATATTTGATTCGCGTGTCGATTTATTTTGCTTATTCATTTCCAATGAACTATACATATTGGTTTCGCTAGATTCTATATTATTGGATCCATTATTTGGATCTTGATTAATGAAACAGTGCAATTAAACCATGTATATTTTGAAAGATTGTACGTAGTTTATTATAGACTTGTTATTCAGGGATCTACAGCTGGGAATTGGAACGGAATTTCCAATTTATGCTGACTCCGATCTAAAATTTACTGATTTTGGAGCAAGTTATTTTATTCCAATTTTCGAATTTCTAATTTCCGATTTTTCCATTTTCTTTTTTTCTTTTTTTGGGGGAATAAAGTCAGAATTAGTTTTCACTTCCAAAAAAAATGGAATTTTTCAGAAAGTACTCATTTCGACCCGATCAGTCCGATTTCCACCCGTATATGTATTGTTGTTGCTTTCAAAAGTATATAATACAAAATTAAACTTGTATTAAGATTGAGAATCCAGCTAAGTATTTCTTGTAGGAATTAGAATGAATTTTTTGAATTCTGGCGATTTCGGTCTGAAAGTGATTTTTTTTTTTTTTAACTGAAATTGAAATATTTTCGGTCATCCGATTTTCATCTATAACCCCATTAAAGTGGTGTTTGCAAAAGCTTATGTAAAAATAAAAGTTAGTAATTGCAATTTAAGTTGGTTATAAGTGCTTATTTCTAGAAGTTGGCGGTGTTTGCATATAAGCTGGAAAATCAACTTAAATTGAAAACACGGGATCAAAGATACTTTTAAAATTACAATTTAAAACAACTTATTTCAAGATAAGCATCGAAAGCAAAAATTGATTTTACATACATCTTAAAACAGATTATAAGCAAGAAAAAGATCATAATCTATTTTAAAAGTTTTTTGCAAACACAAGGTATAATAAGCCAAGTCAGAAGGATAAAATATTTAAATTGGCATGTTCTGTAATTTATATTTTATTTATTGTTCATCTAAATTCTAAACAATCAAAAAAGTTGAGTGGATTATCAAACTTGTAGCTGGAGCCAGAGAAATCACACAAATTCCCTCCCCTGCATGCATTATTGCATACTACTTCCTAGGGGTGGATTCGGTACGGTTGCCAAACATTTGGCTCGATACCGTGTACCTACCGTACATTGTGGTATTGAAAATTTCATACCGTTACCGTACCAAAATGTTCGGTATACCAATGTTTGGTATACCATTATTTTCGGTACGGTACAATCGGTACGTGGTACTCTACCGTACGTGGTGATTGTATCAAAAATTAAACAACAAATGAGCTAACAAATATGTAAATCTCAATTGAAAAAAGTTCTAGTGTATCTAATTTTCTAAGAAGGCCCGAGTGTATAATCATGAATAATAAACATAACTTGCTTCAATGAAACAAGAATATAAACCCAAATAAATGTGGTTTAATGGAACAACGACTAAGTATATCTTAAGTACTTGATTGTACTTAATAATTAGTACATACAATAAATATTTTACTAATACTATACATACATGTATATGCATGTAAAAAAAAATATTCATCCATGAAATATAATAAAATTAGGTTGCAATAGGTAACATACATGACAATTTAACATAATATATATGTTCAATTATAAAATTCAACTTGGTCGGAAAAACAAAATACACTACCACTAACTTAAGGTAAAAATAATTGTTGCAACTCATAAGCTTCCAAGTAAAAAATATAATTACAAAAAATAATATCGAAGTAAATATCTTAATCGAATTATAAAATATAAATTGCGGTACGGTACGGTATTACCGTGGTATTAGAAATACAATACCGCTACCGTACCATATTGTAATGGTACGGTACTAGTACCGTACCGTAAACATTGGTAACCGTTCTTTCGGTAATTTTTCGGTATTTCTTGGTAGGTATACCGTGGTACATGGTAATTGGCATTTTTTTTCCAGCCCTACTACTTCCAATAAAATGTATATATAATATGTATGTATTTAACATAAATACATACAAATTAGTGCAATCATAAGTTGACAGAATATAGTTATAAGTACAGCCAACTTGGGTGCTACCGTTGAATACAATGTGAGTTGCCATTATAAATTTCATTAAATCTCAACAAAAAAAGAGAGAGAATAAATTACAACCAACCATTTAGAATTTTTAATTATTAAAATAAAAATAAGATTTTTTTAATTATTAAAATAAAGTCAAAATCTACATTCGAGATGTTAGTATTTCTAACGCTCCGGTAATTTTAAAGGAAGTATTTGTAATTATAAATACTACAGTGACCTTAGAATTATTATGACATGCTTCACGAGGTTGATTGTAATTTACCCTAAAAACTAATAGAGATGACCACTGTATACAGAATTAGATACACCAAATCATATGCAAGTGTATCTATATAATATATAAAAGTTGAATTGCACACCTAATTGATTGACATTTGGCAAATTCAATTGATGACATGTCCTCAATTTCATCCCAGGTGGCGAATTGATTGGTGGAAATAAATCATCAAAAAACATGTCATCATTTTCCAAAATTAAAGGTAATTAAATATATTTAATTATTTTATTAATATATTTATATCCTACCATTTATAAAATACTCTAAATATATCAACTTTCTTGGAAGCTCTAAACAAAATTTATTTTTTAATTTAATTTTATAATTAATTTAATTTTATAATTAATTTAATTTGAATTTAGTTAAATTCAAGATAGTGTAGCTCAACTGGTTCCGGAGGTGGTAAATTGGAGCAATATTCCCCTATTATAATTGCATGATTGGTGGTGTTACATAAATTTTGTATTTTAATTCGTAACCTTGGATTTATATTAAAATATATTGCAAAATAAATTATTTGATATTACACATTTTACATGAACATGACCAAAGAATACGTTTATTTTGCGAATTTAATATTATATATTAATATTATATCTAAAAAAGAAAGAAACATGTTCGAATTTACTATATTGCGAAAATTGACACTATTTTTTTTTTTGACATGTGTAGAGTAATGTACTTCCAATTATTTACCATATTCAAAAGTACTACATGAATTTCATGTTATTATTTAAACAGTTAATTTTTCTTCACTGAATCCAGTGACAATAAATTTTACAATTGATTTAACTTTTTAAAATTATATAGTAATTAAAATAATAATTTTATCATGATTATACTAATAAATTGAATAACATAAGTTAAGTTTAATTAATTGATAAAAAACGAATTGATTTTATATATTTCAAAATATAACAATGTTATTCTAAATCTTTGGTATTAAATTAGTTGATTCACTTTATTTAATTCCAAACATTAGAAATATCAATTGTTTTGTTTAAAATGTATAATGATTGTATATATTATATATTGTATTCCACTAAGAAGTATTTCATTATAACTATGATAAATATTTACTTGGTATAAGTAAATATCTAGACCAACTCCAACCCAAAAGTATCAAAATGAGTTTGCAAATATTTATGTGCTATTTAATATTTTATTTTGATATTTATCTAAATGTATTAGCTCCAACCATATGTATTAAATAGTTATTAATTAAATATAATTAAATTTATTTATATTTGTAATTGCCACATATTATTTTTCAAAATGGACACTAAGGTGGTTAAATTTATAACTCATATTTGATAATTTATTATGCATGATTGCATAATGTAGTTTTACATTCTGAAAGATGAAATATCAAAATACAACCATGATTTCATAACACTATTGGAATTAAAAATTACTATTTTTGCATATGAAAATGGTGGTTAATTAATGTTTTGATAGCTCATTTAATAACGCCACTCGAGGTGCTCTTGCCGTAAATAGTATATATTAACAAATACAATATCAATCGACAAATAAGTAGTTTCTACGATCCATTTTTAGTTACAAACTCAATAAGATATTTATATATTACATAAACGACTACAATTATATGAGAAATAATTGCATAATTTATGTGTGTGTCTTTTCAAATTGAGAAAGATTGATGCAATATTGTGGTTATGGATGGAAAAAATTATCAAATATTAAGAATCAATCATAGTATACCAACAAAATATTACCTATCAAATACCAACTTAATGGTTATCATTTCATTTGGCATGATATTGGTACCATATCGAACTTATATGAGATTTACTACAATCCTATAGTGTGGGTAAAGAAAGATATAGAAAACCTATTATTGGAAAAAATATGTTTAGCTACAAATATTCTGACTAATTTTTAAATTAAAATTTTAAACCATATGAAAATAAAAGTATTAATGTAGGGTATAATAGCGTAAATGATTATTAAATATTTTAACACTGTATATATTTCACTATATTTTGGTATTAGAATACATGAGTTCTTTTGTCTAATTTACAAGTTATGTATTTAAATTAGTGAAATATTCTTAAGTTTTCTATTTCCCTATCATATATAATAAGTTATATTTATTTTCTTAATTTCCATTTTTAAAATATTTGTAAAATGAAATTATTTATTGTATAATGTTTATAAGAATCTTTGTATCGATTTTATATCTCTATGTTTTTTTTAAGTCACAATATTCGACTGATTTACACAAAAATCCAATTAATTTTTTATTTTTCCATTTTTTATTTATATAAGCATTTTATAGTGACTTTTGTTTACTTGAAATTTGATCTATTTTCAATAACATCAGCCTTTATGTTAGTTTCTAACATATGGTCATACGTGTAAATAAGTTTAAGTTGTATGTAACAAGGATAGCTTATAAAAACCCCCTGAACTTAGGCTAAATGAAGAAAAGCACCCCCACAAATTCGTTATTACCAAAATTCCCCTGATGTTTGTTTCCGTCTTACATCGACCCCCTTATGGTATGATTTTTCAAGGAACTTTTTTTATTACGTAGAATATTCCCCGAAAAATGCTGATTATACCCTGCACACACGACATTTCTTTATGGTACATTTTAAATACAAAAATTACCCTCGTGAGGACTTTACAAGAAATCTTTATTCTTCTTCAATAACACTTTCACAAATTTTTATTATTACCATGACCACCCTGAGGGTAATTTTGGTATTTAAAAAGTACGATAAAAGAAATGTCACGTCTGCTAGGGTAGAATCCATATTTTTTGGGATATTACATGGAATAAAAAAGATTCCGTAAAAAATCACACCATAAGGGGGTCGTGTAAGATAGAAACAAACATCAAGGGAATTTTGGTAATCACCGATAAGTGGGGGTGTTTTCTAGAATTTAGCCTAAGTTCAGGAGGATTTTCATAATTTATCTTATTAACAACGATTATTGTTCTTTTACGTCGTAACGTTTATTTATACCCTTATAATATTTTAAATACTTTTAATGTCAGTTTGATAGTATAATTAAATATTAATTTCTAATATATTTAATATGTGTTTTTTGATGCTTCAGCTACCGCACATAAGAAATTTGATATAAAGATTCGAGATTGGATAGAATTGTTTTTTTTATACAAAATAATAGATCATTGCAAAAAAAAATGATGCAAGATCAGGATTTGTGATTAATATTAGCATTATAATTAATATTCTTTGAATTAGTATCGGTGTTAATACTAGAAATAGGGTTCGAATTGTAATAAGGATTAAGATAATATTATAATTAATATTAAGATTATGATTATGCTTAGTACGATACTTAGTGACATATATTAGTATTAGGATTATAATTAGCATTAGGATTGGGATTGGAATTATAATTAATATTAGAATTAGAATTAACATTAGTATTAGTATTAACATTATTAGTATTAGAATTATTAGGCTTATGATCAGTGTAAGGAATAGGATTATGATTTGGATTAGGATTAGAATTATGATTAGTGTTATGAATAGGATTAAGAATAGGATAAGGATTTGGATAATATTAGACTTACAATTATAATTAGCATTAGCATAATAATTAGTATATCCAGATTAGCATTAGCATTAAAATTAGTATTAGCATTAACATATTAGTATTAATAATAATATTAATAATAGTATTAGTATTAATATCATTATTAGTAATAGTAATATTATTAGTATTAGTATTAGTATTAGTATTAGTATTCATATTAGTATTAGTATTAGTATTAGTAATATTATTAGTATTAGTACAAATATTAGTATTAATATCACTATAAGTACCCGTATCAATATTAGTATCGGTATCGGTATCAGTATCAGTATCAGTATTAGTATCAGTATGTGTATCATTAACATTAAAATTAGTTTTAACATTAATATTAGTATTAATAATAGTATTAGTATTCGTATTACTATTAGTATTAGTACTAATATTAGTATTAATATCAGTATAAGTATCCGTATCAGTATTAGTATCGGTATCAGTACCAGTACCAGTATCAGTATAAGTATATGTATTGGTATCAGTATATATATCAGTATCGATATCAGTTTCAGTATCAGTATCAGTATCAGTATCAGTATTAATATTAGTATTAGTATTAGTATTAGTATTAGTATTAGTATTAGTATTAGTATTAGTATTAGTATTAGTATTAGTATTAGTATTAGTATTATTAGTATTAGTATTAGTATTAGGGTAAACTTCATTTTACCTACCTGAACTATACCCAACGTATAAAAAACCCCCCTATACTACACAATGTACCAAAACGGCCCTTCCGTTTAAAATCCGTTTTCTCTTGCTTACATGGCATGTTGACTTTTTACAATTATTACCTTTATTACAGCTGTTGTTTTTTTTTGACAAATTTACCCCTCTGTTTAATTATTTCTTCATGTGAATAATTTACTTTAATGAAATTAAAAGAAAAACAGATTTAAGTATATAAAATTTGAGAGCCATATAAATGACGTCATTCACCTGCAAATAAACCAACATGTAAATGAATTGAAAATCCACAAATAAAACCAAAAATAAAATAAAATTTGTTACTATCGAAATTTAAGTTCGTGGAATTGAAGAAAATGTTTACAGATAACCCTTCTTGCATCGTTCACCTCTTGAAACCCCACTGCAAAAAGAAAAGAAAAAAGAAAAATTAAATGACAATCGCCCCGCCAGATTCGTTTTCCGGTCGTCAGCCGTTCGTAACGCAGCAACGAGGTTCGACTTCCAACAAAAAGCTGCTCGCACTCCGTTTCGACTGCTCCCCAGTATTCTGTTCGCTCACCGCCTCTTCCAACCGAATCTATGTGTGTGTGTGGGTGTGTGTGTGTGAAGAAAGGGTGAATTGCCAATGTTGAAATTAAATTTGGCAATTTTAAAAAGGCAATTGGTCCATGGAAAATATATATTTTTAATCGGAAGTAAGAGAAGTAAGAAATTGATGCAGTATACATATCCAACCCACCAAACTTCACATCAATTTCCACAGGTCCGGCGATGGAAAATAAAAAAATAAAAAAAAAACGAAAAAATTACGGAGAAGAAAGATGCAGAAGGGAGGAAGAAGAAGATTTTGGGGGCAAAAGTGTAAAATCACGTTAAAACTAACGGTTTCCTATAAAAACTAGCGGTGTTAATTTTTTCCACATATTTAACGTTGACCAAGAAAATGGAGGGGTTGTTTTGGTACATTGTGTAATATAGGGGGGTTTTTTATACGTTGGGTATAGTTCAGGTAGGTAAAATGAAGTTTACCCTTAGTATTATATTATTATTATTATCAACACCAATATCAGTATCAATATTAATATATGTATTAGTATGAGTATCAGTATGAGTATGAGTATCGATATTAATATGAGTGTTAGTATTAGTATTAGAATTAATAATAATATTAATATGAGTATCACTATGACTAGCAACATCAGTATCAGTATCAACATCAGTATCAGTATCACTATCAGTGTCAGTGTCAGTATCAGTATCAGTATCAGTATCAGTATCAGTATCAGTATCAGTATTAATATTAGTATCAATATCAATATTAGTAGTATCAATAACAGTATCAATATGAGTATTAGTATCAATATCAGTAAGTATTAGTATTAGTATTGGTATTAGTATTAGTATTAGTATTAATATCAATATTAGTATCAATATTAGTATCAGAGTATCAGTATTAGCATCAGTATTGGTATCATTATTGGTAGTGGCGTATACATCTTTTCTCTTTGCAATATTTATAAATTGTGTTGTTGTTTGAGTAATGTGCATCACTAATTGAATATTGTTAGTGATAAATTTGCAGGTTATTTGAATATCTATTGTGTTAGTTCTCTGCTACTGTGTTTGTTGTTAAGTTAGTTATTTTGCACAAGATTCACATGGTGTAGTAGATTACATTCCATGAGATAGAGTTATACCATATGTTTTAAAAGATTTCACTTAATCTTCACATCGTGTTTGCGCCCTTCGCGTATTCTTCTTTGTAATATTTATTTGAATTTCATATGTTACAACTCTGAATTAAGAGATATTTTTTCTTTGATGTTCTTCCATTTTGTTTTACTTGAATTGGCATTGTTATAAAGAGATAATCGTTTAAATATTATTATTTCTCATTTTGAAACTGACCTCCGTGCAACGCACGGGTGAAGAACTAGTTATTAATAATCCATCATATGAGGTTGTCATCCATTTAATCAGATAATAATATTAAATCCAGATAGATTATCTCACTACGTACAAGCTGTATTATAGTATTCTTTATTGAATTAGGTCAACCTTTAGTTTTCTCATTTTACATATTTGACTTACAAATTTTCAGATATTTCGAATTTGGAATCATAAATAATCTGAAATTCCGATTTTCAGTCCGAATTATTTAAAAAAAAAATTAAGAGTTCCATTTTGGTTTTTTTTTTTTTTTTCACAAACTGCATTTATGAAACGCAATATGCCAGTAGTTTTGGTTATTCACCCTATAAAGGCATAAATTTTAGGATAAATTGCAACCGTCCCCCTGTGGTAAGGTCTATTTACAAGACAACCCTGATGTTTCCATACTTTCATCCACCTTCAGCAATTTATAGATATCTTACATTAACAACCTTTGTAGGAGGTGGATGTAAGGAATTTACAAATTACAGGGGTTGGATGTAATTTCTAAAAAATAAGGGGATTTTTTTGTAAATTGACTTTACTTCAAGGTGGTAATTGTAATTTACCCTAAATTTTATATGAAATATATACATTATTATTCCTACAAAGTGTATGTACTCATCATGTGGCATTGAATAATTGAATAGCTTTTAATAAGTGAAAGTTCAGGGTATAGTGAAGCATGTGCCACTCATTTATAACTGAGTAACAATGAATGCAAATAATACCCAACTTATTAGTTCAATTAATATTTAACACTCAAATATCAAAGATTTTGATAAGAATTAAAGTAACAACATAGATGATGAATATTGTCAATAGTATTTTTTAGCTTCTATCTAGCTCACCAAACTAATTCTTAAAAATATTTTTTTGTGATTTGTCCCGTAACCAATACTTAGCGATTGGAGCATGTGGGCTCGTGTCAATTGAGCCAAGTTCCCATTCCCTCGTCAACAGTCGTTATGTCGAGTTTGTTACAAATGATTAGCCTAGTGGGGTTTATGTCTCTCGTATGATTTACAAGTTAATATACGAGAGTATAAGTTTACTCAATGCACATATATAGTTGGTTGCACCTTCCTTCATTACTAAAACAAAATATTACATAATTTTATTCTTTTAATTTTTCTATAAACATTTTTATTTGACACTTTTATATATCATTCGAGTGTTTTTATAAATTGGTTATACTCAAAGTAAAAATAAAAAAAATAAAAAAATAAAAAAAAAACACTGCCCTTTTTTTTTTCTTTTTTTTCCAAAATATATCTTCAAAATAGAGCCAAACATAATATTCTGGTTTGAATGGGGATAAGAGCACACAGTAGTGCTGCATCAAACGGGTGCACCAGATCACGGCGCTCGTTTAACGGATACACGTGGGGGACCATTGGGCCAATCGATCTTCTGCTAAAAAAACTCAGTGGGCCCCACAAGAGCTCACTCTGCAGGCTGTGATTCTGTGAAACACAGTTCCACTGTTACAGATGGTACAAAGCTCAGGGTCGGAAGAGGAATTTTAGTATTTAGTAGTATTATTATATTATAATATAATTTTGGGTAAATTACACTTACAACGCTGTAGTATGCTAAAATAATTTTAAGGTCCATGTGATATCGATAATTACACTCACCCTTGAAACATAGTTAGAAATTCTTATGGGATAATGCATTGGATACGTTATTCCGATAGAGTTCTAACGGACAATTAGTTTAGGAAGCGATGGAGACAACAAAGAGCTATGGGTGATTTAAGAAATGTTGGGGGAGCCATGTCACCCCCTAACTCTATGTTGTCTCCACCACTAGCTAAAAGTAATAGTCTGTTACAATTTTATCGGAATAACGTATCCAATGCATTATCTCATTAGGATTTCTAACTAAATTTCAGGGGGTGAGTGTAATTATCGATACAATAGGGACCTTAAAGTTATTTAAGCATAACTCAGGGGTGTCTGTGTAATTTACCCTATTTTTATTTGTAAATTACAACCATGTAACTCAAATATATCTAAATTACAAATACCCCTCTTGTTTGCAAAAATTACAATTACTATCTATATGGTGAGGGTCCTGTTGTGCTCTCGTAAATATACGTAATTTGCCCCGTCTACTCTCCTTAGTTCGACCCACAATGAATTGTCTGGTGGATTATGGGAACTCTTATAAACCGAAGCAGCAAAATCCTACATGAAAACACAAAGTGAATCTAGGTCAAATTTCACCATTATCTATAGATACAAATTAAAATGTATGTTTTACATACCTTTACACATGTCTCTCTCTTTTTTTCTTTGTCTTGAACTGTTTTCTCTAACTAACTTGAGTGTCAGAGTGTCCGCACGAAGCTCAAGCTCCAAGATATCTTGTGAACAGAGTAATTTTTCGACGATCAAGGGTCAGAAAAAGTGTTCGAGAAGAGCGGATTTTGATGAGCCTTCAACCCGACCTCCATCAAACGGCGCCCATTACGATGTTAAGACTAGCAATATCTTTTGGGTTCTATGAATATCCGTTCAAGTATTTACATTTTACTCTTATAATTGTTAGGGGTGTAATTGTAAGATTTTTAGTTCATTAAAGGGTCATTTGTAACATTAGTAAAAACTAGAACACAAATTCAATACTTCCTCGGTGCAATAAATTGAAAATCTGAAATTAATTAAAACTGGTTATATTTTCTTCCCAATAACTCATACTACAAGGTGTCAATTCTGAATTATTGATGTCTACACTACATAAAAAGTAGCACTGAATTGAATTGACCCTCCAATTTTCGTCTGTCACAAGTGCAAATTTTAAATTTCTCTAAATTTTTTTTCAAGCAATGCCAGCAAATTAAATGGGATTGAAATGCTATTTATTGGGCAGAAAATGACTTATTGACTATTATTATATGGAATTTCATTTTCATGCAATTAAATATTACGAGTCATTAATTGGTGAAAAACGGGGCAACAAAAATTGGACTCATTATTTATTATATGAATGTGGTCATAAAGACATAAACATATATATATAATTGTTAGATATCGAATTTTCGGGATAAATCACCAATTAATAGCCAATTTACTTGATTATTAATTCGGATCTCAAATCTAATTCCATAACATATACGGGCTTTATAAATGGATTAATTCTTAAATGGGTAATAAATTCTTAAATGACAGATATCCAAGTCCACTGGCCCATGTTACAAGTCAAAACACTAGCTCGTGCTTATAGAAAGACACATTCTTTTTTGAGAAATATAGAAAGACACATTCGATGCATATAAAAGATAGACTCACGCATACACAAATCGAACTCTCAAGCTCAAGTTTCGAGCCTTTGCCGCAAATTCATCCACTTTCGTTTCATTAATAAATTTATTTGTTCTCATTTTTCCTGTCTCGTATTTATTTATATATTATAAATTCAAACATTTGCGGTTTACAATAAATATAATAAAAATCACTCTTTATAGTGATGCAACATAGAAAATTAAATATTTCCAATTATCATAAAATCTAGTTTAACAAGTCAACTGATTTGTTCAAAATTTTGTAGTGGTCCCTAAAAATCGAAATTACTCAAATAAATATAAAAATAAAAATAAAAACATATAAAGGGACAAAAAAAATAAAATAAATGTGAATAAAGGTAAGTACAAAGTCCACCTGAATGTATAATTTGTTTGTCATGAAATAGTTTTTTGTCAGAGTCCAAACAAACTCCCACCAACTCTACACAACATTTTGTGGACTTTTTACTTAGGCTTAATTTTTTATAAATACCACAATTACCCCAAAATTTATTTATTGTCACACAAAAAAAAATGTATTTGCTAATGCATAAATATAATGTATTTTTTGTGCATGAATATATAAAATATTGTGCTACAATAAACCCAAAACTACCTTTTTGACCTCCAATTGTCACCCCTCCAAAGGAAAAAAAAAATAGAAATATAAATAAATTTAATTTTCTTTTGGCTTTTATTAATATTTTAATATTACAAAATAAGTGATTCCATTGTCAGACTTTTCCCCACAAACCCAATAAACAATTTACCCAATTATTCTACTTTCTATCAATCTTGGGATCTACATTGTATAACTAATCACAGTTCCAAAAAAGCAGTTCAAAACGCCACCGTTTTGGACACAATGTAAAAAAAAAACATTTTTTCTGAAAAAATGTTGAGAGAAATAATTAATGCATTCCGAACCGTCTCCGCCTCTCCATTTATAATCACCACACCCACATTTACGTACACACAAACTGTATGTATATGTAGAGAGAGAAAGGAAGAAGTTGACTATATAGGTTTTTTTTTGTTTTTTTTTAAGAGTGAGAGAGTGTTTTTTTTTAAAGCAGGTGAAGATAACGTACAACGCATAGCTACAAAAACCGCTCCTCTTTCTCTCTCTACGAATCTCTCTCTCTCTCTCTCTCTCTCTCTCTCTTTTCTGGCAGAGGATGTGTATTTGTCTGTATCTATAGGTCTATTATCCGTATATTTGTTGTCTGAATGTGTAAAATCAAGTCAATCGCCGCTATTGATTGATGTGTCGTTTAGCCTGCTGAGATTTCGTTCCCAATTTTTCTTAATTTTTTGTTTGTTCTCTCTCTCTCTATATCTCAACGGAGCTGAAGCAGAGAACTGAGGTTGTTTCTCTCTCTAGAAAAAGGTATTTACTATTTACAGATGTATATGCGTATAATAGCCGTATGCAATTTTGTAGAAAATTAGTGTGTGAAGTATTTCAATTAGATCTTAGGCTGGTCTTTTGTTCTTTCGATTTTTCCTCAATTAATTTCAGCTTTCCCCTTTTCTGATTTTTAAATAATTGAAGATCGTCTTTCTCAAATGGTGCAGTGAAAAGGGGAAATTTGCAGCAGGTTGATCCAATCCAACGGGCATAAAAGGTATTTAGCTTCCTTCTTCTTTTTTTAATTAACTAATTTTGTTTGGGAGCAGATAAAATCAAACATTTAATCGTATTATATTTTGAATCAAGTTTATTTAGAGGTTGAAAGTGTGTTAATTACAACGATAGGATTAGATCTGAAAGGTGGGAGAGTGTCGAATGATGTAGTGGGCAGAGTGTTTTGACTTTGGAGCAAGAAATCCATAGCTTAAAAGAAAAGTGATTATACTTTTAACTGCTAAAGGCTTGTTTGGATGTTTGAATGGTGGTGGCTTTTATCTTGTCCTCTTTCTTTTGCTTTAGACAAATTGAGAAAATTCCGAAGATTAATTTACTGATTATGCCCAAACAAAAGAAACAAGGTTGTTTTGTGTGTATTCATCTGTATTTATTGGTAGAGTTATACAGCTATATTTGAATTATCTCTTAAGTTGATCTTTTACATACGAAAAAGTAATGTGATCCGTTTCGAGGATTTTATTTCCCCATCTTCGATTTTTTATTCCAAAATGAGTCGAATGTAAATGGAGAGTAATGGATTCAGCTGGAAGAGCAATCAAGAGCAAGAAAGCATTTATTATTTGTGAAATCTGCAATTAATTGTTCTTGATTTGATGAATTGGACCGAGATCTTTGCTTTTCGTGCAGATTTCGCCAGCAAATACCTACTTGTTTTAGATAATGGTTTTACTTTGTTTTTGCAATCATGCACTTTACAAACATGTAAGCATTATCAGTGGCATGTGAGGTCTAGGATCGTGGTTTTTATGAACTGGATCCAGCTCAATAATTTCTTTTTAATGAGAATAAAGATGGTTCATTATTTCATTCCAATGTTTTCATGTTTGGCAGATCTGTTCTTTTTCATTTGTATGGAATATAATTCTTCGGTTGTTCCTTATCGTATTTTTTCGGGATATCTTTTTCTTCGGTCCAGTATCTCTGTTACAAACATTTTAAGTAGTGGTGGTTTGTTTGTGTAGACTTAACTTCTTTCATGTTATTTAGTTCATCTCAAGCTCGTGTATTACGATTCGAGTGCAGTGTTTTGTAATTATTAACTTGTTTCTTTCTTGTTCTGATAGGCCACTTGGTTTAAATTTATACCTGCCTAGTGGATGTTCGATTCACAACTATCCCAAGTGAAGCATGAAAACTGGTAATTCCGTCTTTTGGTTGTGTTAAATGCTATCGGTGTTCGCCTGATTGTCTTTGCTCCGTCTTCATTCATTCGACAAACCTTAGTTGTAACTGATAGTACCATGGTTGCGTTGATTGATTAACTAAAATAATTTGAAGCTTTACAAACTTTTCCATGCAATTAAGTTGTTAAATGCGCTCTGAAACCTTTTGAATGCAATGGCAGTGTATTTGATCCTGGTGAACGAAACATGACTATGAAGGAAAATCAGAATGCAAGGTTTTATGATTCTAACGGGTTTGTGAAAGAGATTGATCCTCCGACCTTCGGAAGTAAAGAAATATACGAGTTAAATGATTCAAAAATGGATGCCAATCTTCTAGAGACAAAAGATAGAGATGAGTGTTGGCACCATAAAGTTATGGACGACATCTCCGAGGATAGTGAAAGTGGAACCGTAGATTCTCCAAAAAAGGAAGTTGAAGATGTACTCTTGATCGATCATCTAAGCGGCTCTGATAAGGATTTGGATTCATTATCTTCCAACACGTGTGATAAAGACAAAGAGAGACAAAATCTGGGGCATGAAAATATGCCTTGTAATGGAAATGAATCACAAGATTCTAGTCCTCCATGTAATAGTGCTTCGGGTTTGTCTCAAACAACGGATGCAAATTTGTTTACCGATAAAAATGTGTTGGAATGTGGAATGCCAGAGTTCGAGGTTTTCTGCAAGGAGATTGATTATCAAATTGTGAAGGATATATGTGTTGATGAAGGGAGGCCTGATAATAAGGACAAAATTACCGAAAGTTGTAAGGATGATAAATCCGACGGGTTATTTCACCAGCCTACTAACAGCAATCACTCCGAGATTACTATTACTGAAGCTAATCAATGTGGGACCAAAGAAGAAAACGATGGCAAATCTCCCTCAGACACCTCATTTGATGAGGATACTGCTAAGAAGGATTGCGATCCAGCAAAATCGGTGCAGACAAGTGAAATTACGGATAATCAAGAAGATGACTCTCTTGTGGGTATAAAACCTCCGGTTCAAGAACTTGTGACTCGAAATTCTCTCAGATCGTTTCTCTACCCTTTAGATGGCGAAGGGGGAGTAGTTACACAACCGCCCGATCAGGTTTAGTGTCACTAAATATATATATGCTTTCTACACCATTACTCGTATAGTATGTAGTGATGCTTTTCTTGATTGTTGAAGTTGATATAGATTGCTATTTTGTGCTCGACAGATTCTTGACGAAAAAGCAGCTTCTCGTAGTTCTGCTGCCACATCATCATCAGCAGAAGCAGAAGGGGCGGAGGAAGATGTTGAAGCTAGTAGCAGCGTGTTGTACAACAGTGAAGTAGAAAGTGGAACCATTACTTTCAATTTCGACTCCACCGTAACTGAAAATATGAAACCACAAGATTCTGTCGACAGTTCTTCTGTAACCAGCAATAATATCGACTGTGTTAGCAGCAGCAAAGATCGGGAAGATGAAAACGAAAAAAATTTGGAACAAAACGAAGGCAGTTCTGCTATTATTTCAAGACAAATGAAATATGAAGAGGGAGAGACGAGTTTCGCTGCAGCAAGCCTTGTTACGTATTCTGGGCCAATAGCGTATTCCGGGAGTTTGTCGCTAAGATCCGATGGCAGTGCAGCAAGTGGAAGATCTTTTGCTTTCCCTATGTAATAAAACTTCGTTTCATCCTAGCCCTTTTTGTTTCCCAATTTAAATAACTCGTCCCTTATTTATTGTTTTTATTTTTTTTTGTTTTTCGGTTTTGCAGATTACAATCGGAATGGAATAGCAGCCCGGTGAGAATGGCGAAAGCGGACAGGAGACATTTTCGAAAGCACAAGGGGTGGAGATCAGGGCTTCTTTGCTGTAGATTCTGATGAATGCTTTATTGTTATGGAGTAGGTTATATTTTATTATTATAGTGAAAGTATTTTGTAAGTATACGTGTCTATATTCTTACAACCTGCTTCAGATGCAATATGGAACAAGTGCAGTGTGTCTGAACTTTCGATTTATTCCTTAATTCATTGATTGATGATAAATCTATTGGTTTTTGTTTTTACCCAATTGAGCATTATTATTTCTTTTATGCCATTTGGGCTTTTCGAAAACGAAGGCCCAATATTTTATACACCTAATTTGGGCTTCTACGAATTTATTAATTTTAATACCTTGTCTGTTTGAATTTCTGAAATTTGAATTTAAATCAATGTTTGTAAGATTCAATCTCAACAAATCTCTCATTGAAACTATTTGAAATGCACTTAAGTTTAATATTCGACTCGTGTGACGGGTCGGTGAACAATTGATCATTAACCGACCTATGAATCAAACTATGTAATACGGGTCGATTCAGTTTTAGGTGGTTAAACTGTAAATTAGTAAAAAACGACGAGTGTTACTTGACATCGAAAAAAGAGAGGTGTATTTTGTCAACAAACCTAGGGGCAAATTGGTCCTAACAAGGTATAACAAGGTGACAAAAGAAAATAATAAAATGAACCCAAATTGTGTGAAGGTTCCTAAAAAGTGAATTATAAAATAAGGGTTTCTGTGTACTTAGTTTCGAAACTCTGAATATTGTGCTTTGTGTATGTTCTTGAATATCTTTCTTGTCTGTGTGCTTTACTTACTTAATTACCCCTCTTTTTATTTCTCTGCATTTGCATTGTGGTCCTTATAATATTCCATTTCTTGATCTATATATACATATATTATATCCCAAGTGCAAACAAGCAAAAAATACATATATAATTTTCTTGTGCAAAAATCCAATCTTGCTATAGCTATGGAATTGTTAACCCTAATGGCTGCACTTTTCGTCGCTACCTCGTTTCTGTTTGCACCCTGTGCTTCCGATCAACCCAATCTCCAAAAATCCCTTCATCTAAAAGGTAATTAACTAATGAACAATATGTTGTGTGCATTTTTCATGTGTGTGTATAAATATATATAATGTATATATATGTTGAGTTTGTGTTTATATATAGTAGTATTAATTATCATATGAGAATTTTAATTCTTGTGGCAAATTATGTATATGCAGTTCATGATCATGCCAAGTTTACTAATCTACCTTCACTGCCAAGGAAGCTCAAACTCAATGAAGAGGAAACTGTACGTATTTTTTATATGTATCTTTCTTTCTATATATATATATATATATATATATATATATATATATATATATATATATATATATATATATATATATATATATATATATATATATATAACATCCTCCATTTCTCGAATTTTTGCTGCGGCCGACATAATTAGTTTTTTTCTCACCTGATATTCGGACTTTGGAAGTGTGTATATATATATATATATATCATATATGTGCTGATTATTGCAGGTGAAGAATTTATACACTGCCAAAGATTCGATGTCGTCGCACAAGAAATTCATAGACGACCCCTCATCAGGTTATATATACAGAATATTCTTTAGCATTGTCATACACTTTTCATTTTACATTATCATAACTTCACGAATGGATACATGATATATATGATCATCATATATTATATTATTCGAAGCCTAAGCGAAAAATATGATCAAGAATCCATAAGGTTATATATACAAGCAGGAAAATCCAAACAAGAAATATAATCCATTAATTAATATAATATTCCATGGAGTTGCATTAGGTTAATTCTTGGATTATCTTAATTAATATATATTATTTTTTCTCTGACACTAAGTTTTATGTGTGGGCATGTTCAGTTACCAAACAACACGAATACGAAGAAAATACGATTGTCGCAGCAGAAAAAGGGAGATCGAGAGAACGGGTCGAAGAAGAAAGCTCCAACAAATCGGAATATTTTACTATGGATTATAATTGGGTCCGAAAGCGACGCCCTATACACAACAAGCATGTCCCATTTCTCCCTTAATACTTGGGGGGTTTGTGTTAACGAAATTTTGCATGTAACGTAACGAAACAAATTAAACCAAACTTTTTTCGTAGTTTTCCTTTTGTTTTTTTTTTTGTTGTTTTCATAAGTATAGTTTGTTTTTCAGCTAATTAATTAGGGAAGGAAATGAGGAATGTGTCTTCTTGTGTACCTTTTTCTGTTACAGTTATCCAGCAAAATACCCTATATTCTGCTGTGATGATCAAGGAATTATTTTTCACTTTGTTAAATTACATGCCCAATTTTTTTTTAATTTTTTTCTTCTTTAAGTTATTACTATTTAATTATTATTATTTTATTGATGCAATCAAAGGGTATCTCAAACCCAAGTGTGAAAAGAATCTGTCCACAACTCGAGTTAAAAAAAAAAAATTGGTGGTCACGTTTGCATGTGGTTAATGCACTATAATGCTAAGCATTGCTAATTTTGAATATATCATAAACTATTTTTTTAGGGCAAAATGCAAATTACTTCAAAATTCAAAATATTTGATGTGGCATTGAACCAACGTTTGTTCATGTGAGGAGTAGGGCCAAATGATTTATTCATTTCGGGAATCGGCCGAATTCCCAATCCATTGGAGGCGGCACAATTTTGGTGTCAGTTCAATCACTTATGGACAATTTTATCTTGATCGCACATCTTGGGTAGTCAATCATGTCCGTCCATCTCATCTATTTTTCTATTAATTAGAGTCTAGAGAGAGAGAGAGAGAGTGAGGCGTTAACACACATAGTAGTTATTTTCCTCTGCTTAAAGTAGTCATTCTTCTATAATTGTGTCCTGAGCTGGTGAGTCAGACCTGGGTGATTGGGGGTGATTCAGTCAGTATCTGAGTTGAGTGAGGCGAGTTGAGTCTTAAGCTGAGTGCTTGACACCTATCAGTAATAGTTAATTCGATTTTCTTGATATTGTAAGAAGTTATGCAATATTCAATCAAGTACAACCCAACAATTCATAAATAGAAAAGAAAATTACATATATAGATGGTGTGCTGATCGATCATCTAGATTTCTGTAAAATAGATATATGCATGTATACATATATATTCATTCCACTGACAATAAGAAAAAAACCTAGTTAACAATAATTAATTCCAACGTTAGAGATTAATTTAGAATATTTGGAAATAAGTGGGGTGGTAGTAGAGTAGTTCAAAGTGTCCGTACAATTGGGGGATGCAAATTGCAATGTATCACTTTGGTAGTGCTGCTGCCACATCGACCCTCGGGTCAACATTTTGAACACTGCAATTTATTTCATGCCTACCAAAGACATTGCCCCCCCTAATCTAATTTTCTATACTAATATCTGTGCAACACCGATACAGAAACGGTGATACATAGAAATAGAAAAACCGCATATTCCAAGAATGGGGATGCGGGAGTTTGGGGGAAATGTGTAAATACTAAAGTTGTAGGGGTATATTTATAAATATACTAACATATATAAGTTGTTATTTATATATAAATTCTTTTTATATACTTTTATACAAGCATATTCTAAATAAATTTTACTGTCACTTATGAATTTGCAGTTGATCACTAAAAATCATATAAATAATTAGGGAAGCAACAAAAATATTTGAAAATTTAAAATTCAGACATGTTTCTAACTTTTGTAAAATTACAAAATGACACATAAAGGTGTCCGACAAGTGTCTAGCACGAAACGTGTCCGAAATGCAAAAATGTTAAGACGTTGAAGTGTCCGTGCTAATATAAACATCAATACCTCTAACTCAAACACAGTAGAAATTCAAGCAAGCTGATCAAAGAGAAATGAAATAACATCAATTTATAAGTAAATTATATTTACATATAATTAAATTAAAATTATTCTTGAAATAAATCTTGATAATCAAATTGGGCCTGAAATTCAACCCAAAAGTCAAACTCACAAACTTTTCTAAGTGGGCTTTAAATCATCTGTGACTTATTTTGAGTACCCGCTCCGTACACTCACAACAGTCTAAAAACATTCCGACCATTTCCCACCACCACCGCCGGTCCACCGCCGTCGTCATGGCGGCCGGACTCCTCCTCTGGAGGGCGTCAACCAAAAAACCCCTCGCATTCATCACTTCCCACTTATTCCCCAAACTGCCCTCCCCCGCGCTCTTCTCCACCCTCTGCAGAAAAACCAAACACCTCCACTCTACCCCGACGACAACCCCCCACCTTCCTCCGCCAGCGGCCAAGAAGGTTCCTTTCACGGCAACCGCTCACGGCGCCACGTGGCAAGACCCGTACCGTTGGATGTCCGACGTCACCGACCCGGATTTCATCAGCTACGTCGATGCAGAAAACTCGTACGCCGATGCATTTATGCGAGACACCGATGAAATGCAGAGGATCCTTTACTCTGAGATGGTTTCCAAAATGCCCTCGAACATCACCACCCCTCCCGAACGTTGGGGCCCCTGGTTCGTAATTTGTGATTTGAATTTTACTTAATTTTATGTGCTTGCTGTGTTTCGATTGGGTAGAAACGATCTTCTGTAATTGTGCATGTTCGACATGGTTTTTTAATTGAGCCGAAACTTTCAATGTATCGTTGAATTGTTGGAAGGGACAAATTGACAAACACCTTGTAGTATATGCCGATGACATATGTAGAATGCAGCTTTCTTTTATGGGTAAATTACGAAAACTCCCCTGAACTTAGGCTAAATAACGAAAAAAGCCCCATCTATCCGTAATGACTAAAATCCCCCTTTGATTAACTGTTGATCGAGTTTTTTAACAAAAAATAAATGTGTACGGTCTATTAATACCTTCAGTTAAATAGGTGAGGAATAAAAGAAAATATCTGAAATTGTGTAAAGTCTATTCCTTGAAATAAAAAAAAAATCCGTGAAAAGTCACACTGGAAGGGTTGGTGTAAGACGGTAACAAACCTCAGGGGGTTTTTGGTAATTAGAAATAGATGGGGGTGTTTTTCATTATTTAGCCTAAGTTCAGGGGGGGTTTTGTAATTTACCCTTATTTTAAATGGAAGGACTTATGGAGTGATAATGCGGTTTATTGTTCTTTGACATATTGCAATTAATAGGTTGTATTACCAATGCATTCCAGAGGGGAAGGAATATCCTGTTCTATGTAGGAAATCTGCATCCGAAAACAAAAACTGGTTAAGCACCGTTTTCGCCTCTTTCAAAGGAGGATTCCGCGCGGAGCAAGTTTTGCTCAACTGGAATGAAATTGCAGAAAAAAACGGCAAGTTTTGTTACATTACATACAGAGGTTTCTTTGAATAAATAATGCACTAAACAATTGCCGAATATATACATTTTTATATAGGATATGTACACGTCGGTACATGCAGAGTGTCGCCGGACCACAATTTTCTTGCGTACACACTCGACACTAAAGGAAACGAACAATTTCAGCTTCAAATAAAGGACCTTCGAAATAACTCTATTAGTTCACCCCGAGCTGAGGGCGTCGTGAGTTTGGCTTGGGCCCACGACAGCTGTACTCTCTTCTATACACTATGCGACCAAAACCAACGCCCTCACAGGTAAATTCTATAACTATTCGCGTTTTTTATTATTTCGTTATATCCAGAATGTTCTGTTCTCTTAGAACAATATGCATGTATACATATATATATATATATATATATATATATATATATATATATATATATATATATATATATATATATATATATATATATATAGAATTAATACCCTTGATTAAATAATAGTTTCTCCCGGTCCCGATTTGGTGAAAAACGTGTTAAATTGTTAACTCGATAATTTAATAATTCGCTAAATTAATAGAATTTCTCTGGTCCCGACTGTATTAATTTATAGAGGTGTTTAACTGTAAATTGATATCAGGCTAATGCGCACTGAGGTGGGAGCGCATTCTGGAAATGATGACGTCATACTTACGGAAAACGATACTCGCTACTGCTTAGATATTACAAGTACGAAAGATGGGAAGTTTGTAACAGTGAATTCTAATTCAAGGACTACATCTGAGGAACGAACTTTTGCTGTTTCGATTCTTTGTCTTAGTGTGAAATTCTCGAAAGGTGATTTTTTGCTGGTTTAGTTTATCCGTTTTCGTTGCTAATTTCTGCAGGTTTATGTCTTGAATGCAACCAATCCACAATCCGAGCTACAAAGATTTTGCAAACGTGTATCTGGGGTACAGTACTTTCTAGAGCATCACTCGGGTTTTTTTTATGTTCTTACAAATGCTCCCACAAGTGAAGGTAAGAATTTCTCGGGTGACGGTTATTATTTAGCCGCATGCAGAGATGACGATGCTCAGTCGGCTAATTTGAAGGTAGTTAATACAGTTAAACCTCTATAAATTAATACAGTCGGGACTAGCAAAATTCTATTAATTTAGCGAAATATTAAATTATCGAACTAATAATGTAGTAGGTTTTTACCGAATCGGGACCGGAAAAAACTATTATTTAAGCGAGGTTATTAATTTATCGAGTATTAATTTATCGAGGTTCTACTGTGTTTATTTATGAATATTGACCTCGTACTATAGTTATGAATATCGGATAATTCTATCTGTTTTTTTATATTTTTTTTTATTTGGTAGAATATAATTATGGCGGGTGACGGTATCTGCTTGGAAGATATGGATATTTTTAACGGACACTTGATTCTTTTCGTTAACAAAGAGGGTTCCCCTTCAATATGTTCGATCGACATGCCTATTGATTTTGATCCTGAGGTACAAACATTTTTTTTTCTCGTCCGTTCGTGTGTTACAGATTTGTGAAATATAATTATTTATTTTTGTTAGAAAATACAAATTGTTGAATTTGATGTTTGGTGTTCGTACAGAGAGAAATGGAGATAGACGATTTCAATCCATGGTATTTTCCTCTGCCTTCAAACATGTGCACAGTCACTCCAGGTTCAAATCACGACTTCGGAAGCACTGTATACCGTGCTGTACTCTCTTCGCCCGTGGTAATATTTTCAAATTAAATACCCCTTACAAATTTTGATTCTTGATAATACTATGCTAATCATTAGTCCTTAATATTTTATATATTATATTATATATATATAGGGGTAATTTCACTTACCTCCCCTAGAAATCTCATGATATTACATTCACCTCCTCATATAAAAAAAAATATTAAAATGAGGGTAAAAATGTCATTTCACACATCCCGTGAGACATGGTAAGAAGAACCATGTAACAGGGGAGGTTTGAGCATTTTTTTAACTAAGAAGGGAGGGGTCTGTAACTTCACTATTTAATAGGGGTCCAAGTGAAATTAACCCTATATATACACATATATATATATTGTAAATCACTTGAATTATGGACTGGTTTTATGCAGACACCTGATCTAATTGTTGACTACGACATGTCGAGGAGAACGTTCTCCATTGTTCAGCAAGAAGATGTGAGAAACATTTCAACAGACGAACTAAATCACGACAAGGACAATAAGAAGCTTCTAGAAATGACACACGAAAAGGAAACAAATGTTCCGGATAATGGAAGTTCAGTATGGAAGGATTTCTCGGAGAAATACGTTTGTGAAGAGAAGGAAGTGGTTTCACACGATGGTGTTAAAATACCGTTGACTGTTCTTTTTTCTCGAAGTGCGTATACAAAGGGTCAATCCCCGGGTCTTCTGCATGGATACGGTGCCTATGGTGAAACTTTGGATAAAAGCTGGTGTTCGGATCGTTTGAGCTTACTTGATCGGGGTTGGGTTTTCGCATTTGCTGATGTCAGGTATATTTTTATTTTTTTCAAGTCGTCTCGTTTTTTTATTTTCTTGAATTTTCAATTATCTAGAAAAAAATTAGCTGGTATTGTTTTGTTGGATCATCTATTTGGTTTTTATGTTTGTTTTGTCTTTTCTCGTTTGCTTTAGATATATCGGATTTCCCTGCTAACTAACTAATTATTTAGCTAGTAAGATGTTCGGTTAATTGTATTGGATTTAGTATTAAAATTGTTAATATCTGGTATTAAATTATTTTCAAGTAATATCCCTAATTTAATTATACTAATCATATCCTAATTTATAGTGTTTATGGACAAAATCGTCCTTTTCGTATTTAGTCACGACCGACAAAATTAATCGCAGAGTTAGGGTAGCTACTAATTTTATTGGATAGAAGCAGTTAATTGCGGGCTTCAATTAGTTTGAATCTTGTCAATCAAATATGCTACTAAATCCTACTATTTCTATTTAGTCAGTCGAACTTAATAACGGTAACCAAACGAGGCCTGATCCATAAGTTTAATGAAATTTACATTAGTGCCATTCATTTCCGAACAAAATATGTCAGTACAATATTTTCTTTGCTCAGGGGTGGTGCTGGTGCCGATCCTAGTTGGCATAAATCCGGGAGTGGATTGAACAAATTAAACTCCATACATGATTTTGTCTCGTGCGGTAAATATCTAATTAACGAGGGGCTTATCCATAAATACCGGTTGGGTGCTCACGGTGTCAGTGCTGGTGGTCTTCTTGTGGGGTCCGCAGTCAACATGTATCCAGAATTATTCCGCGCTGCCGTTTTGAAGGTATGCATAAATTTCTAAAAAGCCCTTGTTTTTTTTTGTTTTTTTACTTCTCGGCGGATAAAAATACGTGTGGTTGGACTGAGGGCGTCTTTGTCTTTTCACGATAGGTTCCTTTCTTAGACGTGTTAACCACGCTACTGGATCCCAGTTTACCCCTCACTACTTTGGATTATGAGGAATTTGGAAACCCTCAAAATCGGGACTTCTTTAAATACATTCGCAGCTACTCGCCTTATGATAATATACCTCACGGAGTTTGTTGTCCTTCGATGCTTGTGTCAGCCTCGTTTAACGATTCCCGGTAATTGATTGATTCTTTTTTTTTTTTTATTGCAATTAAATGTAGCATAAGGAACTAGAACCGAACAATTTACTGACTAAAGAATTAGTTAGTCAATAAGGAGTTGACTTAATCCGACGCATTATATGTGATTTTACGAAGTGTTGCTTCTTTTTTTTTTTCAAATCCGCAGCGTTGGTGTTTGGGAAGCTGCAAAATGGGTGGCCAAGATTAGAGATAGTGCGTGTGAAAGGTGTTCGTGCGAAGTAATACTGCAGACGAATATAACGGGAGGGCATTTTCGTGAAGGTGGTCGTTTTGCTCGTTGTCGTGAAACAGCCTTTGATTATGCTTTTTTAATCAAAGTTATGGCCCCAACTCAGGACCTGCAAAAATAATTTCAAGTATAATTAGAAAATAAATTTTGCTCCAATTTTTTTCTTCTTCTTTTTTTATATATTTATTTTAGTCAATTCTTTGTATTTTCTGAGTTTAGTATATGCACATTTAATTTGTTGATTTAATGGAAATTTTTAATATTAACATCAATGAGCCAATGACTATGGCAGTGTATGACATGCTACTCTTTCATATTGAATTTTTTATTGGCTTAATTTCACTTTGCACCCTCAAGTTTGCACCATATGCACATTTGATACACATGTTCACAAAAAACACATTTGGTCCCTCATGTTTCAATATTTTAACATTTTTGTTATTTTCGTCAATTTACTGTTAGTTCGTTAGCAAAAGCAGTCACGGGCACATGCTTGATTCCGTTAGCACTAACAAAAAATTGACAAGAATGACTAAAAGTGTTGGATTTTTTTTAAACATAAAGGATCAAATTTGTTTTTTGTGATTTAAAATATGTGCAAAATTAAGGGATGAAAACTCTATTTTTCCCTTTTTTTTATTTATTATGTTAAAAGTTTTGTTGAAATAAATATATATACAAGCTTTCTCAAATATTGGATTTTATTTTGTCAAGCACTATGGATATATTTAATAAACAAATATTTTTTACATAAGTTCTAAAGGACGTGGATTTTTAATACAAATATCATGATTTACGATTTTGATCGTGAGTTGAAGAATGAATCGTAGTAAATTACGCAAAGAGGTATCCTAGTTCAATAATACTTTTACGTACACCAGACAACCTTAAACAACCTTAAACACTTCAAAAACAAACAACTGCATATATGTATATATATATACTTTGAGTTCAGGTTGAATTCGTAGGTTACATACTGCATGTTTATAAATACCAGGAAAATAGGTTTTGATAAATACATACATCTATTGAAGCAGGAAATAAATAAAAAAAAAACTAACACATGGATTTCAAGAACGAAAAACTGCTGAGGCAATCGGCAACGATGGGCGGCGGTCGAGCTCGGAAACCCAACCCTCACTTTGCAATGGTGGCACAGACTGCCCTGGCGGTGGCGGTGATCTGGGTTTTCTGTGTTCTGTTGGTACACGTATCCCACTCCCGGCGGTTCTATGCCGACGCGCCGCTTGCAACTCCTTTAAGTGAGTTTTTATTATTAATTCGCTTAGCTTCTTAATTATTTTTTCCTTGTGTTTTCCTCTGCATGAATATTTAAATTTTTCAAATTTCTTGTTTCATGGTTTTGTATGTACAGTTATTAAATTATTACAGTTGATAGCAGCCAAATCTATTAATTTTGCGAAATATTAATTCATTGAAATATCAAGTTAGCACGTTGTTCTCGAGTCGGGACCGTAAAAATATATTAATTTATCGAGGTTTTGTTGTACATGAATTTTTTTTAAAGATAATTCTGAAGGTTTCTTGGCAGAAAATTAATTTGTTATTGGAATTAACAAATTTGATTTTTTTTGCTAAATATTTTATTCAATGTTAATATAAGTATCTGGCAATTCAGTTATGTGAATAATTAAAATTTAATTAAATTATTGAATTGTGTGTCCACAAGCTAAATAAGATGTGGATTAAGAGTTCCTGCATCTGATAAATTGTACGTTTAAAATTATTTAAAACATCTTATAAGCTCCTACATTTAATAAGCTGTTAGATCTTATTTTAAAAATTAAGTTGAACAATATTAAGTTTTTTAAATACATTTAGCATATTGTAACAAGAATTAATAATGAGTTGTAGAATTTATTAATATAATTAACTTCCTACAAAATCTATCTTAATGTTTTTATTTCTCGTATTATATTTTCTCAATATATTTAGCATCAATAAAAATCTAAATTAAATTTCACCTCCTTCTAGGACAATACTACAGCAATGGATACTTAATCGTTTCATCGAACGGAGGATTAAATCAAATGCGTTCGGGGGTAAGATTTTACGTTATTATTAATTTATTTAATTTTTTCGTATAAATTTCGAGATGCTTTAAAGTTTTCTAATTATGAATATTTATGCAGATTTGTGACATGGTGGCTATTGCAAGATACATGAATGCAACTCTAGTTGTTCCTCAACTTGATAATACATCTCTCTGGCAAGATCCGAGGTAATTTAATAACCTAATAAATAATCCAACTTCCCCTTTTTTTTTTCGAAAAAAAAAATCAACGTATACTTCATTTCGTAATGCTGCAGTAAATTCGAAGATATATTCGATGTCGATCATTTCATCAACTCGCTGAGAGACGAAATCGAGATCGTAAAAGAGATTCCTCCAGAAATGCAACAGATACAAATACAATTGGAGATGGAAAAACATCTCTCGATGCCACCGAGAAGTTGGTCCGACATATCTTATTACACTGATCAGGTTCGTTTAATTACGCACGTAATTAACATAATACCGATAATTTAATTAATTAATGCTAATCGGGTTTATGATTTTCTTGATCCCGATACAGATTGCACCAGAAAGACTCAAGAAGAACAAGATTTTGCACTTCGAGAAAACCGACAACAGGCTTGCGAATAACGGCCCTATTGATATGCAAAAGCTTCGTTGCAAGGCAAACTACAACGCCCTAAAATTCACATCTCCGATCGAGAAAATCGGCAACAGAATCGTGAAGATTTTACGCGACAAAGGCGATTTCCTAGTCCTGCACCTTCGTTACGAAAAGGATATGTTAGCCTACACCGGTTGCAACGAAGGCTGCAGCGATGAAGAAGCAAATGACCTGCAAGCACTAAGGTCGACATTTTTTTCGATTTTCTTTTTTTAATTTTATTACTCTAAATTATTTCGCAATATCGAAAATTTAATGATTTTTTTTATTATGATAATAGATACTCAGTCCCATGGTGGAAGAAAAAAAACATAAATTCAACCTCAACAAGACTACAAGGCTTATGTCCAATGACACCCGAAGAAACGGCACTTACACTCAAAGCACTGGGCGTCGATCGAGAAACGCAGATTTATATCGCAGCTGGCAATATTTACGGTGGCGAAAAAAGATTAGCATCTCTCAGAGCAGCATATCCAAATTTGGTTAGTATATTTAAATAAAAAAAATTGAGAACCCTTTATTTATTTTAATTTTATTTACTTATTTTGCTAACTTTTTTTCACTAATTATTTATATTAAAAAAAAAGGTGAAGAAGGAGAAATTATTGCCACCATATGAGCTTTTGCCCTTCAAGAACTACTCATCACAAATGGCAGCAATTGACTACATGGTTTCATTAGAGAGTGACATATTTTTCCCCACTTACGGGGGAAACATGGCGACACTCGTTGAAGGGCACAGACGGTAATTTTATTTTATTTTCTTTCAACATTTTCGAGAACTCGAAACGAAAAAATTTCGGCTACCGGACAAAAACGTGACAAAGATTTTAATGTTGTTCCAGGTACTTGGGATTCAAGAAAACAATACAACCGAATCAAAAGGCACTAGTGAATCTCATCGACAAATACAGAAAAGATTTAAACTGGCGAGAATTCGAAGCTGGAGTTAAGAAAGCTCACGCAAATCGATACGGAAATCCGGTAAGACGAAGAGTCATGCCCGAAAAACCGAAAGAAGAGGACTATTTCTGGTCTAATCCACAAGAGTGTTTAATCTTGTAATTACAGTTTGGATTTTTTTTTTTTCTTGTTATATTTATTGTTACATTTTGTGCATATCTGCTGTTGTAATAACAGTTTGGGTTTTTTGAGTCAGTAGATATATATAAATTTCATATATACTTTTATTTATTTATTTCTAGTATGTACCTTCAAAAGCAATATAATGAGTCAAGTCAGTAGTTAAATGCGGTTTCGGTTTTTCGGTTTCGGTTCGATTTCATCAAATTTGGAAAAGTAAAAAATAAAAAAAATAAAAAATTGACTTCAGATTTCTCGTAAGACAATCGCTAAATTTCAACAACCTCCGTAAAACACAACTAGTATGTACCTAACATGCATGTGTCGAAGCAAGCCATTCTATACGAAAACTTACATAAACTCGAAAAATATTAAGAACCAAAAAAAAAATCGAGAGAATACCACATATACAACGATCAAATACTTAGCCCGATCCGTATAAATTAAATCTTTCGCCTTTTTTGAGCTTGGTCTAGGTTTTCACCATTACTTGCATTTTGGAAGGTTCCGGAAGGGATAGGAATGCCGTGATCCTATAACGATGGGAAAAATAAATTACGAGAGAAATATAAAGAATAGACGAAAAGGGCAGTTTAGTACACAAACCTTATCAATTGATATCCCTGGAGTGGGTCCCGTATTTGCTCGTTTACCGAGATTAATCTGGACAGAAATGCTGGCCTGAGAAAGATCCACGCCCGTGCTCTCGAGTGCTTGTGTTAATGAATTCAATAACCTGGTCATTATTTTCATAATTAATTCATATCCACACTTAAAAAAATAGTTTCAAAAGTGATTTATGAATGAAATAAAGAAGAGACGAAATACATCATTTTTCTTAATAAAAAAGATGTGCATGACAATCAACGGAGCTGGATGAAAGTTGTATAAACATGGCTGATTCTACGAGCGGCGTGTAGGGATGGAAATCGAACATATCAGATCTGAATTCAGAACCGTAGAAAAACTCCATTTTCTTCACAAGTGAAAAACTAATCCCGATTTTGTTTAGGAAAAATCCGAAAATTTGGAAACCGGAATTTCGGAAATTGGAATGCGAAAGCTTGTTCGAAAATTGGAAATTTACAGATCGGAATCCAAGGAATTCGGAATTTCCGATTTTTTTAGTCTACTATAATATAAAATACATAATACCATTGATATTTGAAGTGCAATTTTCGGGGGAGGGGTATTTTGGAATTTTTGGAAATTCAAATCGAATGGGTATATATTCTAATTCTGTTCCAAAAAAAAAAAAAAAAAAAACCGGGATATACGGATCGGAATTCGGAAATCACGTTGCAATTTCCACCCCTGGTTGAGTGTAAGAAACTACTAACCCTTGAGAGTAAACACTCGAGATGCTGATTGTTCCCCCTTCGATTGCCAGCTCATCCGGGCCGCTCAAAGCATCTGAGCCGCTAGGATATTCCGTCGACTGCGCATCCGAAGGCGGCGGCGGCACTTGTAATAACGTATGGACATATGCACCATCATTTGCATTCGGATCTCTAACCTGATCTGTTTCGATAGGAGGGTCCCGCTGCAAGGTCGCGGGGACCGCAGAAACATTATTTTCATCAAATCTGACGGGAAACGCAGACGCGGGACCCGCACCGTTCTTTACCGTTTGTGGCTGGCCGCCAAAACCTTGTACACGCCAGTGACTGTTTCTCTACAAATCAATCGAAAGGAGATCATATTTTATCAGTTACAATTCCAGTAAAACGTGTTCACCTTCTACAGTACTAATGAAATAAATAAAAATCGATCACCAGCGAGAATCAAGAAAGTAGATGCTAGAAATTCGGGTGAAAGTACTTATTTACCCATGGCATCAGCTTTGTGGGCTCTGAACTCCAAGGTTGATACGACCCCTCGTACTTTTGTACCTTCTCCTGTAAAAATTGTACATACTGAATCACCTGCATCGAGATATCAATAGTTAGGGAAACGAATGTTTTACGAAGAAACTCCAAGTCACCACACTACATTATATATATATATATATATATATATATATATATATATATATATATATATATATATATATATATATATATATATATACCTCTAATAGAAAAGATGCGGTGTCTCTCTTCTGATCAACGTTCGGTATCAGTTCTCTCAATATCTGAAATCTGAGGCATACAAAAAAAAGAAGAAAAATAACATCAAAAAAATTTAATTGCTAAACTTGTTACCCGAGAATTTCGTGAATAGGTTCTTTAAAATTAACTGGTTATAATGGAAAAGTCAATTAATTACATAGCAAAACAAGAAGTTGCATACATTTTCCATCAGGATGTGATAAATGTCGTTTCAGTTTTAAAATATACCGTTTTGACTTCAAATGTGATTTTGACAATATTCGAGCCTGGAATTGGCGAAACTTAAAACAAGGAATCTGTAGTTCTTCGAGTTAGCTTTATAATCCAACTTGAATCACCAAGATTAGATGCCGCGCGAGAAAGATATGCATGAATCAATAAACACCACCCACAACTTTGATGTTTTGAGTTGTCTAAAATTTAAAATATAACTCATTCGTGCATAACTATTTCACCCGACATATAATCTAGCAAATTCAAGTTGGATTAGAAAGCTAACTCAAAGGACTCCATTATCTGTGTTTTGAATTGTGCCAAAACCAGATTAGGAAAGGGTCAAAATCACGTTAGAAATCCAAACGGTATTAGTAATATCCAAACGACATTTAACATTTCAGTTTTAACAGACTCCCCGGATAATATAATGAGATAGGCCATCAAAACAATCGGCAGAAGCAAACCAAAATCACGATTCAACCATATCGTAAGGCGATTAACGAATAACTACAACTCTTCATTATCATTTTAACGCAGGCGATACTCCTATACGAAACCAATCGAACATAACACTAGCCTTACACTCTTCTCTAAATGACTAATTCTAATAATACATAAAGAAATCAGTAAAATTTGAATAGAAGTTGATTCCATAAGCAATTCGGCAGTAAATAACACAAAACGAAAAACCTATATGAAACACATACATTTACACCGAACGAAATTAATTGAAGAAACACATTCAAGATATTGGAAAATTCAAATTCAAATACTTCACACACATCCACATCAATTAAATATATTATGAAAAAAATATTCACCTCTCGTTGATTTTGCTCCTCCGCCGCTGCTCGGTGACCGAGTGTTTCGACCTAATAGCATTAGCTCTGTCACTGTTCTTCCCATCTAATAATAAAATTGAAACGATCAGATTCTCAAATTCAAAAATCCAAACTATTGCGCTTCCCCCAGAAAACACAGGCGGCAGCCCCCAACAAAAAAATTAAACAGAAAAAAAAATAGGTACTAGGTTTCAGACGATATGTAATTAGAATTATAGAGACGAAAACAAGTGTATGTATATATACCTTTGGAATTGTTGGCGGATGATGTGGCGTCTTTCCTCGTACTGAAATCTTCTTCCTCCTCCTCTTCCTCTTCGTTATGACTCTTTCCAGATTTCATTTTTCCTGTTTTTTTTTTCAATTTCCCAAAGATTGAATCTTTGAGACAGTAATTCTGCACAAATCGAGTAATTCAACTGACCCACAAGAAAATTAAAGCAAAAGGGCGAAAAGATCTAGGTTGAAATCAAATTGACGGGGAAAGATTGGAGCTTTTCTTATGTGGAATTCGGAGGAGTGGGAATTTGGGGGTGATTCTGAACAAAATAGCAGTGACCAATACACCCGTCTTTATCGTTCGGTATATGGATACACAAAATGAGCTGGTCTTTTTATTTTCACTCTATTATTTATATATATATATATATATATATATATATATATATATATATATATATATATATATATATATATATATATTTATTTATTTATTTATTTATTTATTTTCATTTTGATTTTATAATTAATACTTATATATTTACTCTACTTCTTTTTGGCTTTTTTATGAATTTTTTTTTTCTTTTTTTATGTGTGTGCGGTGTTCCCTTCTAAAAAAAATATGGGTAAATTACGGTCAAATTATGAAGAAAAAAAAATTATGTTTGAGTAATTACAATTATCCACTCAAGTGTGAATCTTTTTACATGTCGACTTTTACGATCTCAAATTCAACAGAATCTTCTAGATACGGTGAAATATTCTCTAATTTGTACTTGTTTCGTGTAAAATTGATTTTTTGATGCGCAACGATTGGTATGCTCAAGTCGAGAGACATTTTATAATCATTTTGTTTCAAAATGTGAAAACGGGTACAAACTGGAGACTATTCTACTATAAGATTCTAATAAATTTGACACGGTAAGAATGCACGTGTAAGAAGATTCATAAATTAGGGTAACTGTAATTATCCAAACATGAGGTTTTTTTTTTTTTTTTAATTTGACCTTACCTCCGAAATGGGCGTAATTTACTATTATAGGGTTCAAATTTTCAAATATAATATTAATTTATTGTTATTGAGGAATTTTAAATTTAATTGAAATTAAACGTACATATTATCTAACCTTACATATTCTTTTAAATGAATGACTTCTTTAATAAATTTAAATGACGATAGATAGTTCATATGATATATCATACTATGGGCTGGATTTGTAATTTAGTGGGCTAGCTCAAAACGATATCACATAAGAAACCAAATGATTTCGGTATATTTGTCAATTCCAGAAAAGCAACGTTTTGGAACTGGTCGGATCGGCCCGTTGAACGGCGAACCGTTTTCTTGTCTTGCCCGGTTCGGCCGATTGAACCGTAAAATTAGGATGCGGTGGAAAGTCGAGTTTTGCCCAAAATTGTGCATTTTGTTTTAATTTAAAAAAAAAAATACAAACAATCAAATGAAATGGCTAACACGATGTTGTTTTACTGTCCAATTGAAAAATGGGCAAATGGCAAACAGGCCCATGACAAGGCCACTTAATTAAAAGATGGACATCTAATTTTTTTGTCTTTCAAATAAATCCAACCCATTCAAATTTATTTGCAAATAAGGAAAATCATTTTATATATACCAAAATTACCCTCAATTCATTGAAACCCAATTCAACTTCAATTTCATGATTTACCCCTCAATTTAGCCCAGTTTCACCAATTAACCAATTTTAATCCTAATTCAATTTTGACCCGCCACCACCGGAGACCGCCGGTCTCCGGGGTTGATTTTTCTTTTTTTTTTTTTTTTGAAAACTTTTTTTTTCCTTAGGTCATCCGCCGTTGACCGCCGGGTCTCCGACGTTGCCTTTATATATATATATATATATATATATATATATATATATATATATATATAATTTTGTTTTTTCTTAAAAAAATATTTTAATTAATATTACTATCTTGGCTGCTAAAGTACTGTCTCTAGCAATTATTTAACTGTCGGAGACAGTAATTTAACTGTTAATTGACTCTTTTTTTTTCTTCAAAAATATTTTAATTAAAATTAGTGTCTTGGCTGCTAAATTACTGTCTCCGACAGTTATTTAACTGTCGGAGACAGTAATTTAACTGTTAATTCACATTTTTTTAATATTTTAATTAATATTATTGTATTCGTTGCTAAATTACTGTCTCCAGCAGTTATTTAACTGTCGGAGACAGTGATTTAACTGTTAATTGACTTTTGTTTCTTAAAAAAAATATTTTTAATTAATATTACTGTCTTGGCTGCTAAATTAATGTCTCCAGCAGTTATTTAACTGTCGGAGACAGTAATTTAACTGTTAATTGACTCTTTTTTTGAATTTTTTTTCTTAAAAAAGATTATTTTAATTAATATTACTGTCTTTGCTGCTTAATTACTGTCTCCAACAGTAATTTAACTGTCTCAGACAGTAATATTCATAATATTACTGTTCGGGAAAATAATATGCATATTATTACTGTCCCAAACAGTAATATTACTGTATGAGACAGTAATCTAGTAGCCAAGACAATAATATTAATTAAAATATTTTTTTCTAAGAAAAAAAAATTCGAAAAAAGAAAAAAAAAATCAACGCCGGAGACCGGCGGTCACGGTGGTTGACCGACCGGAAAAAAATTTCAGAATAAACAAATTTAAAAAAAAAAAAAAGTCAACGCCGGAATCTGGCCGGAAAAAAAATTCAGAAAAAAAAAATTTTTTTTCAAAAAATTATTATTTTGGGGGTTAATGTAATATATTTGTTTAAATTCGAGGTCAATGTGTAATATTAAGGAAGTTAGAGCATAATGGATGGAATTGATAAAAATTATATTATGGAGGATATTTTGGACTAAAGACATGGGGATGGGTATATTTGAAAGACTGTTTTTTTTTTGTGGACCAATGTGCATTTAAGTTTCATGTGATGGGCCTATTTGCCATTCGCCCTTGAAAAAAAATATCAAAACTTTGAAATTGGAATTCGATAATCTAATAATTATCGGATCATATAAAATTGAAAAGTAGCTGAAATTAATTTTATTGGAAATTAATTAAAAAGTAATATATATTGTAGATTAATTTATTGGAAATTAATTAATAAGTAATATATATTGTATACACTCTAAATAGTGAATGAAAAAAGTAATTTAAGAAATTAATGAATTAAAATAAATTTAAATTCTTAAGATTACTATTTGTTATGTATTGATTTCTTAAAATTTATCGATATGAATATATTCGATTAATTGGTCCAACAACAATTAGATGTTATTTATTAAACATGTACCCAACGCAAGATAATATTTTTAAAATTTAAAATATTGCACTTTTCACTAGATAATTTTAGTTGTATAATTTAATTATCTTTTAGTTATTCATTTCAATAAAAGAGAAAACTATAATGTATTAAAATTTAAAATACAAATTAAATTATACTTAAGAAGGTGAGTGTTACAAATAATACGTTAAGAGGGTAAGTCTTACATAGAGTATACCTTAGGGGTATAAATTGTATTTAACCCATAATTATATTATAGACAATTAGACATGACCTAAATTATTGGGCCTAAAAAATAGAGACAACCACAAATTTGTGAACAAGTGTTCGTTGTATACTACAAAGTCACATGCATGCCCAATTTTTGAACCGCCCAAACCCAGGCCCTGACCTGCTTCAACTTTCCCATAAATAATATAATTAAATTATTATTATTATTATTGCACCCCATAAGTATTTAATAATAAAATATAATAATTTAGCTCTTGCATCAAAATATCTTGTACGTACACTGTATGATAATCTGACACTTGGCAGCCACTGCTTAGGGTTACAACTTACAATAATGTTAGGCGCCAATAAAGATTTGTAAGTTTATTTATTTAAAATAATAATAATAAGATATTTGTTAGGCTAATTTAATTAGTTGCAGACCATTTTTTTTTTTAAATATTGTTATCACGAAAATCAAGATATTATTGCCAAACATATAAGAGAATCATTGAACATGGGTTTACATTTATTATTGTCTTTAAAAAGGACACCCACTCACAAAGCTTCATTTCCTCCTTTTTAATTATGACAAACTCAGATATTTATTTCTTCGACCATAATAATTAAATCATTTCATAAATTACCTCAAGGATTAAATATTTAAATTACTCAAAAAAAAAATTAAATAAATATAAACTCTATAAAAAATTACAATTTTTTTTTTTTGATAGAATTAAATTAAGAACAACGTCAAAGCAAAAGAAAAGGGTCCAGATCTGAGACGTGGCCCATAATCAGGATAATATCAACAGGTCAGATAAAAAAATTAAATAAATAATTTAATTTTTTTATTTATGTGTTTGGAAAGGGGGGTGGCACGAGCGGGTATCACGTGCATGCAGAATTTAATTTATCAGTCAATTATTTTTTTTTGATAAATCAGTCAATTAATTTGGATGGGGTCTGTCCTTTTGGGGTTAAATTGTTTTTAAAGTTTACTGCTGGGCCGGGAGGCAACGGGCTTTTGAGATCCTACACCGGGTGAAATACACCGGGTAGATCTTTACCATTAATATACACACAAACACACACACCCACATTGGTGTGTGTAGATAAACGGTGAAAAATCACCCGGTGTAACCTTCACCGGGTGTAGGATAGATAAAACCGGAGGCAACGTGCTCCATCATTGAACTTTGATTTTCACTAATTAATAATTTAACATCCTTTTTTTATTAACATAATATTAAACATTTTAATCACACACACTCATGTGTATGTGTGTTTAGGGGATAGTTTTAGAAATTCGTGTCACAACTTAATTATTGTTAGTATCGATGATTCAATAAGCACAGTATTGGTTACATATATGTCATTTCGCTATCAATATATATAGTTAATTAGGTGAACAGAAATTGAAATAGGATTTCAATTATTTTGATTAGACTAATAATGAAGGCGACATGCTTGTTTAGTAAACCTTATGGACCCCCATGTTTAGGAAGATAATGTCTTGTTCTTGACATGAATTGTGCACTTAAGTCAAATAGTATTTGGTCAATCGATTTCTTCATGTGTCGACCGTACATTTGTCATGATAGATTTTTTAGGAAAAAATACATTTTTCATCCATCGAGTTTGTACTGATTTTATATATAATTTTCTATGTTCAAAAGAATACTCATTTGGTCTCTAATATTTTAAAAATTCAATAATTTTAGTCTTTTCCATAAATTTGTCGTCGGTACTAATGGAACCAAGCATGTTCCATGACTGCATTAACTAACGAACTAACCGATAAATTGATGGAAATAACCAAAGTGTTAGATTATTGAAACATGAGAGATCAAATGTGGTTTTTTATGGACATGAGGGACCAAATATGGTTTTTTATAAACATGAGGGACCAAATGTGAAATCTATACAAACTTAATGAATAAAATTTGTAATTATCCTGATTTTGAACAAATTCTCTTATTTCATTTGTTCCATAATATGTTAACATCTTATTATTTATGATCGTTTAATCTGCTCAAACATCTTATTATTTAAGATCAATTGATGACAACATGTTACTCCATTTGTTCCATAATATTTGTTTCTTCTTAAAAATATTTTTGTTTTATATTTCAAATACCGTATTAAATAAATGGTTTCCTATTTTAACCCTATCAATTCAACTATAATCATTAGTTCTCTCTTACAAATCATCAAATGATAAAAGTTAGTTTAGTCTTTTTTATGTATTCTTCTTAAAATCAAGACATACGTGTCGAATTTCTTAATATTCGTGCAAAAATAAAAAAAAACGACAAATATTTAGAAACGAAGGAAGCAACATCTAAATTTATTTGAATTACCACTTGTCCCTACAAGTTAATTAAATTAGAGTTCTGTCTGAAAACAAAGCACACAAAAATTTACATTGATTAAGGTAGACCGAATCATGTGTTTCCAAAAGCACCCAAGAATTATTGACCTTCCACTTATTACATTGAGCTACAATGACTTCAATTGATTTGAATTAGTTACGTTTATTCAAAGCAGGGAGCGACACTATAATTAATATGATTCATAAAGTCTTTGGAAACTATTTTTTTATATTATTTGTTGGACATTGTCCGTAACTGTGTTTGTGTGTTTTTTTACGCTGAATACTCTTTAAAACGTTTATCTTCAGCTTGCAAATGTTTTGTTCTTGTGCGTTTGTAGGAAGAAGATCGAGCTAAGGCTAACTAATTTACGAATAAATCAAGCTGCACGGTAAATAAAATTGCCGATTTTTTTAATTTTTTATATTTATATTTTACATTCATTAAATTTCACCTATTTTATGCTATAATAATATATATATATTTTTATAGATACATACATGTCTACAAGACCGACTTACAACAATCCCAAAAGAAACAAAGTCAAAATCACATAAATTTAATGTATTTTATTTTGATTATATAATATTAAACTATTAATAGTCCCCACTCGGCCACTCCCCACACACACCAAGAAAAAAGAAAACCAAAGGAGGGGCAATTATGTCAATCCGCATAAAGCATAGTCAAAACGGTAAAAATTGAGCCCCTGGATTCGCTGACCATGACATACCATTTTCCAATCACTTATCTCCACGTCACCAAAAACAATTCGACGATTAAGATCACTTCTCAATTCTCAATCGACGGCTAGCATTCAACATTCTGGACCTTTCCACAACACCGAGCCAATCTAACCCCGGTCGGCTTGAACTAACCGCGGTTAACTTGTAAACCCCAGTTACTGTAGGGTTAAATTAAATAGAACGTTCTAAGAAGAGGCAGCCGAAGGAAAAAATAAAAAATAAAAAGAAAAAGAAAAATGGAAAAACGAAAACTCTTAAAGAAATAATTTTTATCTATATATATACACACGCAGGTGTATCCGCATAAAGGATTTCTAGAGAGAGAAACTAGAAAGGAAGACAGAGAGAGAGAGAGAACACTCGGATCATATCCTAGCCGTTAATCTTCTCGTTTTGCCGTTGTTTCGGCCGTCGGATTGTTCGAATTCGTCCAACGTTCATCTCAACGGCGGAAGAAAAGGCAGGACTGTATTCAGATCTGAACTTCCGGTGAGTTGATTTGCACATTTCAGATTTCACGGTAGATTTTTCTGCCGTCGACTTATGTTAGGTTTTTATCGAATTGATTCGATTCTCTTTTCCGTACTGAAGAAGGCGAGTTCTTACTTTATATTGATAGGATTAAGTTTTGCGCCGTTAATACGTTGAAACGGTACCGTATTGAGCGTGACTGAGGTTTAGAGTGTCGATTCGATTAATTTACTAGTTCAAAGATTCAGTGTATTTCATGTGTGTTGTGTGTGCTAGCTGATTTTATGTATATTTTTTGAAAATATTTTTCTGTTGTCTGAAGTTAATTAGTTGTATTGAAGTTGTTCTTGCTTGCTAGGGATGCAATTCGGTGTATATCGTTAAATTTATTCGATCAATTAGGGTTTTTTTTTCCCTGAAGAAGTAGTGAAGAAACCTACCAAATCATTTCTTGTTGGTGCTTTTTGAGTTGATGGATAAATTTAGGTTATCTGATTTGGTTCCCTTTGCATTTTCAGATTGTGGTTTGAGGCTTAATTGGAATCATCACATCAAATGGCTCTCTTGATGTACTGATTGCATACATCTTCCTCTCCATCTACTTGGATCTTCTAGTAAATCAGTGTTGTGATTCATTTTGGTTCATTAGTTTTTCCTAGTTTAGAAATTCAGATCTTCGATTTTTCGATTGATGATCGTTGTTGATACATATATATTCCCGGTTCAATCGCATTCCGCTTCTAAGTTTGGCGTTGAACTGAGAGTGAGGGGAAATCTCTCTCCGGTCGCCATCTTGGTTGCCGGCTGTGAGAAGAACCACCTCTGGTCATTTCCTTCCTTTCATGTCTCGTAACTTGGATAGCCCTGTTCAGACACAGATGGCTGTAGCAGCTTTCAAGAGCCCGCTTGGGAGTGGTGAGTACCATGGAACTAACAGACTCGAAGGGAAAGCGAGCTGCAGGAGACGCGTTTTTGTACAAACCGAAACAGGCTGTGTTTTGGGTATGGAGTTGGATAGGAGTGACAATGCACATACTGTGAAGAGGAGGCTGCAGATTGCCCTCAATTTCCCAATTGAGGAGAGTTCTTTGACGTTTGGAGATATGATTCTCAAGAACGATCTCAGTGTCATTCGAAATGATTTTCCTCTTCTTTTGACAAGGAATCTGATGCACAGAAGTTCGTCAACTCCATGTTTGTCGCCCACTGGCAGGGACATCCAACAGAAAGACCAAAGCGGGCCTATCGAGCTATTAGGCCACTCGAATCGCTTTGCCAAGGCGAAACAGCTTGTGAAGGAGATCGCGAAAGCAATAAAGAATGGAGTCGATCCAATCCCTGTTCATGGCGGGCTTGGAGGAGCGTATTATTTCAGAAACGTCAGAGGTGAGAGTGTTGCCATTGTGAAGCCGACCGATGAAGAACCGTTTGCACCGAACAATCCAAAGGGATTTGTTGGTAAAGCTCTCGGGCAACCAGGCTTGAAATGCTCTGTGAGGGTCGGCGAAACAGGATACAGAGAAGTCGCTGCCTATCTTCTTGATTACGATCATTTTGCAAACGTGCCACCTACTGCGCTGGTCAAGATCACTCACTCGATCTTCAATGTCAACGATGGTGTGAAGGCAAACAAGCCACAGAACAAGAAGCTGGTCAGCAAGATTGCATCCATGCAGCAGTACATTCCGCACGATTTTGATGCGAGCGACCATGGAACCTCGAGTTTCCCTGTTTCTGCAGTGCACCGAATCGGGATTTTAGATATTAGGATCTTTAACACAGATAGACATGCGGGTAACCTCTTAGTTAGGAAGCTTGACGATGTAGGAAGATTTGGTCAAGTAGAACTGATCCCAATTGACCACGGCCTCTGCTTGCCCGAGAGTTTGGAGGATCCATATTTCGAATGGATTCATTGGCCACAGTCTTCAATCCCTTTCTCGGAAGACGAACTCGAGTATATAAAGAATCTCGACCCGGTTCGTGACTCGGCTATGCTGCGAAGCGAGCTCCCTATGATTAGAGAGGCTTGTCTGCGCGTGTTATTGCTCTGCACAATCTTCCTCAAAGAAGCCGCTGCGTATGGGCTGTGTCTTGCAGAAATCGGAGAAATGATGAGCAGGGAGTTCCGTAGTGGAGAGGAGGAGCCAAGCGAACTCGAGGCTATATGTATAGAGGCAAGAAAGCTTATTATTGCCGAGGAAGTATTGTTGTCTCCCAAGGCGGAATCTGATTTCGACGAATTCCAATTCGACATAGATTACGAAGATTTAATGCCGGTCCAATTCGGATGCGGGAGTGTGAATGGCCGAATCCCGCTTTCGAAATTGGACGAGTGTAGTGACGAGGAGGAGGAGGAGAGTGAAGGAGAAGAGAAAGCTGGGTGGGGTGGCGGCGGCGGCGGTGTTTCGAATCCAGCAAATGAAAAACGCGTTTCGAAGCTGTCTATGTCGTTGAAGAGCACTAGCTTGGGCAAGAAGATTTCGAATCAGAAATTCGATGGAGCCAAACGGGACCTTATCGGATCGTCATCGTCCGGACACAGGAGTGCGAGTGAGCAGCTCTCGACAAGTGTGGGCTTCGTGAAGTTGGCGGATATGAACGAGGAGGAGTGGGCGATGTTTTTGGAGAAGTTTGAGGAGCTGCTTTTTCCGGCGATTGCTAAACGGAAGTCGATCACTCTTGGCCAGTGGCAGAGGCAGAGGCTCGGGACTTCTTGCCAGTTTTGATTGAGGTAATGGAGAAAATAAGACTTTTAGGGTTCTTGAGTGAGAGTCAAAATAGGTAAGATTTGGTTTATGCAGTTCATATATTTGTAAATATTCTTTGTAAGGCAGGCAGAAGTGGGAACAGCTGACTGACTTTTAATTTGTTTGTAAATTTTTTTAGTTTTTTTTTTTTTTTTTCAGACTTAGACTTCACTTTTTTGGTGTCTCTCTGAGCAAAACATTGTAGAAAAAATAAGTATTGGAAAATATATATAAAAAAAAAAATCGATCTTTGTACATACATAATTATGTACTGCCTTTGTATCTATAGATTATTTTTGTATTTATATTTATGCAATAAGGACACGGAAAATTAATAGTGATGCTGACTTTACAAGAAAAAAACAGACGACTAAGCAATAAAATTATTAGGAGGTCCCTAAAGAAAAGTGGTACGTAAATCATTTGGCATGGTGTTTTGAGTGTCCCATGTTGTCTTGATCCTGAATCTTATCATTACATTATTGAGCATTATAAATGCATTGTCTCCTGGTTGAGATATTTACCAAAACTATCAATTATTATTTTTTGGTAAGTTACGGCCACTTCTGAGATAAGTTTAAACTACGAAAAAAACCCTTAATGTTTGTGGTAATTACAACGACCCCTCAATTATGAATCTTCTTACACGTCCATCTTTGCAGTATCAAATTTTGTGGAATCTTCTAAACTATACGAAATATCTTCAGTTTGTACCCGTTTTATCACATTCGAGCTCTACATTTTGAAACAAGATGATCATAAGATGTGTTTTCTTGACTTGTAAATATCATATTGTTGTGACATCAGAAACTGCATTTTTATACAAAAAGAGTATAAACTAGAGATAATTCCACTGAATCTAGAATATTCTGTTGAATTTGACACAATATGGGTGGCCGTGTAAGAAGATTTATAGTTAATGGTTGGCTATAATTACCCAAATAAGAAGTGTTTTTTCGTAACTTGACCCTAGCTCAGGGGCCATAATTTATCCTAATGTTTTTTTTGAAAAGTGTAGAATTTGCAACAAAAAATTGCTATCTGGTTTCTGAAATCTGAGTAACAATTCTTGATCAAGAACTACAGTGACAGCTGATAATTAGTGTGCAGTAGTTGTGAAGTATCCAGATTTTGATGGTAAAGTTATTACTCAATTATTTAATTTTGAACATGATAGAGGGGAATACATTATACTATGTAATAAAAGGTGATATAAAGTTTGGTGAAAGTCCCCATCCTCAGCACTCATTGTTTGGCAAACAAAGACCTACCCATCAATCAATGAAAACTTGCTATAAATAATTAATAAATAAATAAATATAGAAATAAATATTTGGAGGTGTATAAAATGACTAAGTGATGATATGGCATGGATGGATACAGATGTGTATATATATATATATATATATTATATATATGTCTTTTTTGCAGGCTAAAATCAGTGCATTGGACCTTGTTTCTTTTGTAAATTTGTAATTTATTGCAACTTGTTGAGGTGGGGCTCCTTTTCTTGTAATGGAATTTTGATTTTTTATGTTTTAATGATTTTGTATTTGACCAAGTTGTCTAGTTGTTGCCTGGTGTTATTGTGTGTTTGTGTTTTGTTATGGTTCGTTGATCCAAGTTTCAAGAGAGAGTATTTTCTTTGATCGTCCGAGCTTTTCCGTTAAAATTTCTTCCTGACTTGATTGTCGGAGCTTTAATGTCAGAAAATACCTCTCGAAGTTGCAGGCACGACGGCCGACCAAGATTCTGGTAGAAGCTAAAGACGGGGACGTAAGCAAGAACCAAGCTGACATTATCATCCCGACGAACCGAATCTAACCATTTTTGTACTCAAGAAGTTATATCACATTATCATATGAATAAGAATAAATCTAAAACTTGTATACAAGTCTTTGTAATTTGACCAAATTCCAGGACGACAATTCTAATTTCTATTTGGGACTACCATTTTTTGCTTAGTGTAAGATCACTCACAAGAAATTATACTATTACACTTGAGGAAACACAAGATCACAAGCAACAACATATTTGTGAGTTGTGGTGACTAAACAAGAAAAAAAAAAAAAAAAAAAAAAAAAAGGTATTGCAAATAGTCACCCCTTTATTTTTTAATTGATAAGTTATTTCACAAAAAAAAAAAAAAAAAAGAAAGAAAAAAGAAAAAGCAATTAAAGTGGGATATCTTTGGTTACTTGCTATCCAGAACTTCTAGTTCGCAAGTCTAACATACATTCTAAGCCCAAGCCCTATAAATAAAGCCCATTTAAAAGTGTATCGCAAACTCGAGAAAATTGATTTAAAAATAATTTGGGTAGAACAATTTGTATAAGGGGTTTACTATTCATAGTGCAAATTTTTCCAGTTACAGTGCGAAATAGTTCATTTATCAAAAAATCCTTTAATTTTTTTTCAAATTCTCTCAACCTCCTTTCTAAACCGTCAAAATTTTCCGATAATATCAATTAGAACACAATAATTATGAATACGGAAAAACCTACTTCTATTTTGAGATAAAGAACGTATTTTTTTTAATCGAATTTTGATATTTTTTATGCATTTTGTGTAGTATTGAACGAAATGAAACACTGCATTTCGTGCAATACAACACGAAATGCCCTTTTTTTTCATAAATGTGTTTTATTTCGTGTAATTTTGCACGAAATACAAGCTTGTATTTCGTGTAAATTTACACGGAATAAAACAAAATTCTGAAACAAAAGGCATTTTGTGCTGTATTGCACGAAATGAAGTGTTTCATTTCGTGCAATACAACACGAAATGCATAAATAACATAAATTTATGATTTCGTGTATCGGGAAAAAAACACTATTCCGTGCTTCTTTGCACGAAATGCCTTCATCCATTTCGTGTTAGGGAATATATATGTTCATGCACGAAATATAATTGGAAAAGGGTTTGAGAGAATTGTGGTTTTTTTCTTTGAAAATTACAAATGAAATAAAGTCGCACTACAACGGTAAAATATGTTTTATGAACAGCATTTTAGTTTGTATAAATTACTTTAACTACTCGAAAAATAATTGAAAATAGGATGAGAGTGAAGGTTTACGCAATACCCCTTTATCAATATTATTTGATTGCGTTTTCTTCTTAAGAGATTACTGCATTTAGTACTCTGTATTCTACCGAATCGCTAAAAATACTTTTTTTCAGGTCCGGTTCTATAATATTATACTACTTGCTACTAGTTTGACAACTAGTGTAAATACAAAGATTTTACGACATCATTACTCGGAGCTTATGTGGAAGACTGCTTAATTTTAGCGTCTGATTTTCAGCATTGGTTTTTTGCTTTTGTACAAAGACCGGGTAATAGTCCTGCGCATGCGATTTCGAAACATCTTGGCTATTCTTGTAACGAAGGTTTAATCCTTCCTACGAATTTGGCGAACTTCGCCTAAAAAAGTAAATAAAAAAAATACAAGGTGCTAAACACAATAAATAATTAATGACAATTGAAAGTTGAAATCCACAACCTTAACAATATATATAAATAAATAAATAAAAATTCACTGGTCTGTACAAATCAAAAGCCAGTGCAAAAACCCTCTTCAAGAAAAAAAAATGAAGAACAATTCATCCAAACATAAATAAAAATAAAATAGAATAACATTATGTAACTTATATAAATTTATATAATATAAATAATCCTCTTATTAAATATATATATGATCAATCAAACATGTCTCCATGGCCTTTCTGCAAGATTGACACACTCTCCATGCCTGAAACAGTCAACAAGATGGTCAATGGTCAACCCGGACGCTTGCATGAACGAGTACACGATAACGGGCCCCACAAAACGGAACCCGCGTCTCACTAGATCCTTGCTCATGACTTCCGCTTTCGGACTTCTCAACGGAACATTCCTCGGATGCCTAAACTTGTTTATCACTGGTTTGTAGCTCATGTTGTCCCATAAATAACTACTGAAAGATCCATATTCCTCTGCAACCTAATATATTAATTAAAATTAAATTAAAAATTAAAAAAATTGGGTTATTAATTAAATTATAATATTACAATAGTTAATAACTTGCCTTTGTTATGCATTTAGCATTGTCCACTATGCACCTAACTCTGTTTTCAGCTAGACTTAGTTCTTTGTTCGAGGCAATGTCGTTTATTTCCTTTTCGCCCATTTTTGCCACGTTGTTCGGATCGAAACCAACGAAAGCCTCTCTGTGCAAATTATAAAATTATGGTAAATATAAATAAATTAATTAATTAATTTTATTTAAAGAAGTATATATGAAGAAAAATCTGACAACCTGAGAAGTTGTCTCCTTTTAAGTATTTCAGTCCAGTTAAAATCCATGAGCATTCCACACATTGCAAGAAGCTCAAACAGCTGACTGTACGTCGACGCAATTTTTTTATTTTGCGAATTATTTATTTATTTATTAGGCGATAAATTTGATAAATAGTGATCGTTAATAAGATAAGACGAGATAAACTTACTTGTCATCATAAACCGGAACTCCCCAGCACTCGTCGTGAAATTGCACGTAAATTTTATCTGTTATAACGAATTTTCGATTACTTTCAAGAAAACACTATATTATAAATAAATTAAATATACATATATATTTCAAATATATACTATATATAATTGCCCGGGTATATTAATCAGTGTGGTTGTAACAACCTTAATATTAATTTCCAGGTCTTAAATAAAGTATGAATTTTTGGATAAAACTGTCAATATGGAATCATAACCATTATTAAGTAGTTTAAATTACTAACCTAATCTTAAATAAAAAAGATTCTAAAAAGAGGCATCAAAAATATAGTTAAGAAAAAAATTCAGCAATGATTGGCAATCCCTTCAGAGTAGTTGACCTTGACTTTTCTACTATTAGCAAATATCATTACAGTAGGATGTGAACAAGCCGAGCTCGAAAAACTCGAGTTCAAGCTTCTATCAAGTTAGCTCACGAGTCTGCTCAACTCGTTTACCGCCCCTAATTGCCAGGGAATTAATGTTCATGCAAAATTATCTCACAAATTTTATTTCTCACATATTCTAGCAAAATAAAAGTTCGATTTTTCTAAGCTAATTTAAAATATCCAAGGCCAAATAGTCCAACAATACCAAAACGTAACGTTTTTCGAACAAAAAGAAACGAATTTATTAAAGAATTTTTTTTCTTCTCACCGCTGTTTTTCGTAATCCAGTTACACCTCCTCGTCGTACCTTCTTCATCGCCAAGAACATCTAAATTCTTTGAAACGGTGGGGTCCACTCTTCGTTTGATAGGAGGGGACGTGATCAACCGAAGGGCCAACGATATTTTCTGATCGAGCGGTGCGGAAGAAGAATCGGTTAAGGAAGAATCGGTCGAGTTTTGCGACAAGGATAAAGATAAAGAAGATAGTGAGAGAGGTGAGCAAGTTCTGTGTAGGCCAATGGGGTAAATTTTCTTCAGGTGCCTGGAAAATATGTTACTGCTGTTTTTCTCAGGCCTGGAAATAATTATACTGTTGTTGTTTTTGCTGCTTTTTTCCAGGGCCTGTTTTTTGGCATACTGTTTGTACATCCTGGATAAATTAAGTTGTGGGGAAAAAAGAAAAAGAAAAAGAAGAAGATTGTGTCTTAATTGGGACAAATGTTTGAGTTGTAGTCAAGTGTTTATATAAAGGTGGGGGTTTCTATATAAGAGAGTATGTCAATTGGTTTGGTGAGGGGAATTTTGTGGATTTTTATTTTATTTTATTGGGCAAATTACGGCTAACCCCCTGAGGTATGGACAAATTACGAAAAAACCCATCTTGTTTTGCTAATTACAACCACCCCTCTTTTTAAATATTTGTTTACATGAAATTTATGTGTGTAATTCGGTTACTTACCGAACCAAATCGTATATTCAGTTCGGTAAACGGTATGAAATGTTGGCGTACCGAAATTTCGGTTTGGTTTTACATCCAATTTAACATCCAAAATTTACCTCTGGAGGGGTATTTTTGTAAGATAATACATAGTTGAGGGGGTGACTGTAATTATCCTAACAAGAGGGGATTTTTCGTAATTTAACCATAAGTCATGGGCTGACCGTAATTTGCCCTATTTATTTGAAGGGTAAATTACAACCACCCTTGAGGTATGATCAAATTATGAAAAAATCCCTCATGTTTGGATAATTATAACTATCCCCATCAACTTCGAATTTTCTTACACGTTCATTCTATTGGTGTAATTCAGCATAATCTTCTAGAGTCCGTGGAATGTTCTCTAATTTGTCCTCATTTTGTGCAAAAATGCAATTTCTGATGTACCACAGTCTGAATATATAAGCGAAAAATCACATTTTATGATCATCTTGCTTCAAAATGTGGAGCTCGAACGGGATTAAACGGGTACAAAATTGAGAATATTCCATATAATCTAGAAGATTTCACTAAATTTGACACCGCAGGGGTGGACATGTAAGAAGATTTATAGTTGAGGGGTGGTTGTAATTACCCAAACATGAGGTTTTTTTTCATAATTTGACCATAGATCAGGGGTGGTTGTAATTTACCTTTATTTAAAATTTTAATTTTTCCTTTTTCTTTTTTTCTTTTTTTCTTTTTCTTTTTTTCTTTTGTCTTTGTACTTGGTATTTAAGCAAGGACTAATAAAAAGCATGTTGCACTTGTAATAAAATGACAGTTGAATTTCAAGGATGAGAGCTATTTTATACAAAATAGCAGAAATATTCTTATTGGGGAAAACTTATGTCATATTTGTATCACTATAAAATTAAAGAAAATTAAAATAGTAAAGTATCACTATCCAAAGAAATTATGATGCAAAGATTTTGTAATACTAAATCACATATCTTATTATGAGCATCCTTAATTAGTTCAAGTGTTTATTTCAATGAGTTGCAACTGCTCATATATATATATATATATATATATATATATATATATATATATATATATATATATATATATATATATATATATATATATATATATATATATATATTATATGCAAACTTAAACCCCACTCATTTTTGTGCAGGGAGACACTTCGCCAAACGACAAAGATATGTCATCTATTATTATTTTCCCTCTTCTTTGACTGTAAATTAAACTACAAATTAGAGCCATAGAATCTTAGTATAAAGTACGAGATTTTTGGAATACTAAAAGTATAACACGTTGATTTATATGTCTCCACAAAATCAATCTTATTAAGTTGTAATAGTTTACTTGTTAGAACTTAGAACATGCTGCAATTATATTTCTAGTGCATATAGATGTAGTTTATAACTACTAAAAACAAAATAAATAGAACACATGAAATCAATGTGGTTCGGCACATAAGTGATCTTTACATTATCGAAAACTTGCAAACAAGATTTCACTAATTCAATTTATAGTGTACATTAATAGAACGGACGTATTAAAACATTAAAAGACTCCCTCTTTAAATCTTTGCTTCGTTCTTATACATAACTCGAACTTCTGGTTTCTTCACGCAACTACTCTATCCGTATCATATTAATCAAACTTAAAATAATCCAATTATTTATTTAGTCAAGTATAATTTTATCTTTATCATCAAACAAGACCTAAAAATGTGATAATGGAAATTTGGAGGGCCTCATTTGGGCTTATCATGGCCCAAATTTGAAATCTATGGTCATTAAAGCCCGAGAGCGAGTTCCACATTCTGGGCTTTTTCCAGCAAAGTTTGACTCGTTGACAAAATATATCCGTCTTTACTTTCTATTTATTATGAGTGTAAATTCCACTTTGACTCGGTATCACTTTACCCCTTCTATTCCCGATTGCATTGATTCGCCTCATGTACTTGAAAAATTGTCTCAATGTGGCCCTCGCCGTTAGTTTTTAGACTTTCACATTAACACCGTTTGATCTAAGTCCGAAAATTACAAAAAAACCATCCCTCGCAATTTAAATAATTATTAAAAAATAAAAAATAAATTGTGGCAGTGTCGTGGAGTTGGATTATGTTTCTCGTTGTCTTCAATTTTTCATTACTTTATTTTTTTGTTTTTTATTTTATTTTTATTTTTTTAATAATTATTTAAATTGTGAGATGTGACGTTTTTGTAATTTCGGAGCTTAGATCAAACGGTGTTACGATTAAATGTGTGACAACTAACATCGATGGCCACATTGAGACAATTATTCAAGTGCAGGGGGCAAATCGATGCAATCGAGAGTATAAGGAGATAAAGTGATACCAACCCAAAGTAGAAGGGGAAAGTGGAATTTAACCTTATTATTATTATTATTATTAATTTTTTTTTTATAACGAAGGAACCCGCAGCCAATCATATGGGGGCTTTCGATAAACCTACACTCTCATATTGTAGTTTTATATTACTTTCTAGATATTGCATTAGGTGGGCTGGTTCATTTATTCTTTATTTTTCATAAAATATACACCGATGAAATTAGAAATTTTATCGTATTTTTCTCGAAAAAGCGTGTGTGTATATATATATATATATATATGCGAGAAAAAATAAATATACAACTAATTTAAATCAGACTTTGAGTTATAACTAAAACTAATTGATCAAAATGTATCTATTCATGGCAAGTCTTTTTCATGTATGTTGAGAAGACCACTTTTTCCAATATGTTTTGATGAGCAAGGAAAATAAAAGTTACGTGGTCAAAGTTATTTAGTTTTTTCAAAAGAAAAAAATTATAATAAGATTTCATAAATTTCTAGGCAGCTTCATTTAAATAATAAAAAAAAACATGATCGTCTTCAACCTATAATAAGCTTAGTCACCAAGAAATCTATGCTTATAAATACCAAACCATCAAACCAGCAAATTTTTAATTTCCAATATAAATTGATTGATCAGATTTCCTAAAAAAATAAATCTTATTTATTTATTGCTGTAGTGTTTTGAAATTAAAATAAAAAGGTTTTGTAGAAAAGAAGAAGCGTGTTATGGGAATGCGACACTGGTACTCTTCAGTTCTGAAATCAATGGGTTCTTGCTTTTATGCCAGCTCATCACATAGTAAAGGTGAAGATGTGAAGAAGCCTTCAAAAACTAATTATTGTGAACCAGATGCAACAATGGTTGCTGCAGCTAAACATTTCTCTGCCAAAGTGCGCCTTATTTGATTCTACTACTCATTTTTTCAGGTTGTTAACAACATAATATATATATATACATATATATATATACATACATGATGATTATTATTATTATTTTTATTTTTTTGAGTTTAGGATATATTAAATCACTAAATCCAACACTTAATTTTCCGTTCGAGAAACGAAATAAGATTTCAATTATAACGACATAGCTCGATCTTTCGATTTTTGTTTCAGGTGTCGAACCAAAATATCGAAAAAACCGGCACTGTCAAAGTGGTGATTATTCAAGGACCTTCCATAATATATATACATTAATATATGTACATATTTTGTACATCTGTTCATTTCATGCAATTGCCAATGTAATTGGACAGAATTAATTAATTAATTTATATATATATATATATATATATATATATATATATATATATATATATATATATAAAATATTGTAATAATTGTAGTATGAAGATGATCATAAGTTCATAACACCAAAATTATTACTTCAATTCATGTCTTTTGTTTCTCTTAAGTTTCAGGTGCAACAGTGAATGAAAAATAAAATCGAATAAAAATATAAAAAAGATAAATAAAAATTGAGGGCCACCACTATATATATATATATATATATATATATATATATATATATATATATAAGCCCAACTGCCCAGAAAACAAAATTTCTTCGTTTATATATATTATATATATAGATAGATACAAAATAAGGAGAGTTTGACAATACTAGGATAGAGTTCTTGATTAATTAGGAAAATAGTTAGAGCAACACATAATCAAGGACAAATTAAACATAAAATGCAAGAATTAAACAAAAAAAAAGGGTCTTTATATATTAATCGATTATTAATGTCAATTATTCTTAGGTGGATGATGCCTAGGGCCCTTGTAATCTGCATTAAAGGCAACAAACCTAGCTCCATAGTTTTCTCTAGAGACGAGTATTCTTGATTTTTTCCGATTTTTTGCTCTCACGTCAATTTCTTTCTTCGCCTCCGTCTTGATGAAATCACGACCGTTCATCATCTTCCGCCCTTCAATTATTTCCTCTGCATTAGTAGTTTGAAAGCTCTGCAAATTGAAAAAAAAAACATGTTATTTATATATATAACATGTAGGAAAATAATTCTTTAAATTACACAAAATCAAACATTACAAAACTACAACTGTGCTTAATTGTTACCTTTCTTTCCGGAAAAATAACGTTGTAGTTTCTTGATGCATATTCATCTCCACCTACAAATTTTCCGAGACGAAGAATATCGTCAGAACGAAACCCTAATCACCAAGTGGAAGCTAAATACGTACAAAACCATCATAACTAATTAAATAACGGAAATTACGAAAAAAAATACCTCGAATTAAGTATGCTTTCGAGACACTTGCGGTGGCGAAGACAAAGAGTAGTAAAACTCCTGCTGATATAATTCTTACAGTGACCAGCATTTTGTTTTTCAGTGTGTGTGTGTGTTTTTTTTTCCTGAAGCAAAACCAAAAGAGAAAAGTTTGTTGTAGTGAATGTGGGATTTTATAGAAGTAATTAAAAGAATTTTGTTTCAGCACACAAGTCAAAGATATGGTCCAAAATTATTTAAATTGAAAATTTTTGTACATTCCCAAGTCAAAACTAGAAACTAGGGTTAATTCCAATGCTACTATATATTTATAATACCTTAAATTTCACGTTTTCACAAAAATAAAGGGGGGACCAAATTTCATTGGCATGAAATTCTATGATAGGGTAATTTACATAAACATTTGTGTCCAAAGTTATTAATTGAATTTTGAAACCATTAATTCTTAATTGCAATATAATAATGAACCCTTGAGCCAAAGTTGTATATTGTTGGTCTGAATATTATTCTTGAAAAGTTATGGAAATTGTTAACTTTGTTGAACTTAATTTAATACATTGGAACTTATTTTTTGTTTTGGAAAACAATGTGCGCGCCAAGTATTGGCGTGTGTATACATAAGAAATCTACAAATTGCAGAGTTGATGTAATTATTGAAAGATGAAGGAGTTAGGTTTTCGTAAATAGACCTTATCTCATGGGAATGGTTGTAATTTAGCCTATTTTTTTAATACCTCTTATGGTCATACAAAATGGATGTGATAAATGTTGTTAGAACTTTAATAATAATGTTACGACTTCAAACGTGATTTTGATCATTTTTAATTTCAAATTTTGCAAAACTCGAAAAATAGAATTTGTAGTATTCTGAGTTAGTTTTCTAATCAAACTTGAATCACCAAAATTGGATGTCGGACGAGAAAGAGATACATGAATCAGTGGATACTGCACACAACTTTGATGTATTGATGTATCTAAAAATTCAAAATGTGACTTATTCATGCATAACTTTGTCACACGACATCCGATCTAGCGGATTTAAGTTGGATTAGAAAGCTAACCCAAATGACTACAATTTTCGTGTTTGGAATTTTGCCAAATTCAAAATAGAAATATGTCAAAATCAGGTTCAAAGTCAAAAGGACATTAGTAAAATTGAAACGACATTTAACATTTCAGCATACAAAATTAGATAAATATGACATTTCTAAAATAGACAGATATTAATTACTCTCTTTGTTCCATAACAATTATTTATTTTTTAAAATATTTTGTTCCATATTATCTGTCACTTTAGATTTTAAATACTGCATTACATACCCTTTTTTTTAACCCATTTTTAACCTTACTAATTAACTATAAGTATTATTTTTCTTTTATCATATAATTAAATGATCAGGACTATTTTAATCTTTCTAATTTATTTTTTCGAGAACCAAGACACATTTATTGAGATTCTAAATACTTGTGTAAAGCTAAAACTGATCGTTAAAAAGGAACGTATGGAATAATTCACTTTCATAGAATATTAAAATCTAAGAAGGACCCATTGAGATAATTAATGTTGCTTCTTTTTGAATTAAACACAAGTGTCACAAATAGGGTATAAATGTTATGCAATGAATTGAAATTAATAAAGATTGGATTCAATGGACTGAAGAGTATGAATGTAATATGGGCGAGGGTAAAATCGGGATTGGGTAAAAAAAAGAAAAGGAGTGATTGATTGATTATATATTGGAAAGTGTACAAGTAACGTGGAGGTGAAGATACAAGTGTTTCGCGCCTGTCTGCCGCCATGCATTCTACGAGATCAAAAAGTTTGCTTTGTTTCCTGAGCTGCATCCCCTCAACTAACTTTTCTTCTTGTCTTTTCTTTTCCTTTTCTTAATTATTTATTAATACAATTAGTATACTAAAACATTAATTAATGTTTATATAGTTTTATTAGTTTAATATATTATTACACACACACACACATCCACGTACGTGTATGCGTGTTGTTTTTTCTCCCCTACATCGATCAAATTAACTGAAACTTGGGGCTAGCTTTTCTAGGGTTTTCTCGTTCGAACCAAGATTTTTCCATCACAAACTGTGAAAATTCCGTACAATGCCTCTATTTTTTTATTTTATTTTATTTTAATTTCCATTGAGAAAATTCATTTCTTTGTAGTGCTTTAGCTACATTATAGATACATAATATAAAAGGACTTTAAAATTATTTATTTAACATCGTTTATAAATTAAAAATACTCATTTTATTTGATTTTTTTTTTACTATTTATGGAGTAATTTGTACAACGATGAATTAAAAAGAATGAAAAAAAAAAAAATTGTAAGTATATATAGATTTAGTACTTCATTTTAAAAGATCTCTTGTTTTAGGTATAAATGCGAAGAAATGTGATTCCAAAAAAAATCTAAGTGAGACTTTCTTGAATTATTCCATTATCAAAAAATTTCTAGCTAGGTCGGTCGAGTTTGTCATATATAGTATATGCATGTCCAAAGTGGTAATTTACATCTTTTGTTGTTTACGAGCTATACGAAAATGAAAGTTTACCCAATACTCTGATATACTAATTGATGCAATACAAATTACTTCTTTAATTTATTTATTAAAAAAAAAGGGAATGAACAATTCCACATATTTATAATTGTCAATCAATTGAAACTTTCTGCTGAAGTCAAACATTCGAAATAATCATATTATTTTAAAAAAAGAATATGTATTGGTGAAATAAATAAAGACTGTAGCTTTCAAAATTTATCAAGCACAGAAATAAAATATATAATGCGATTAATTCATAAATCATAAGCATAACGAGTGGCAGTTAGTAAATGAAGACCGACATTAGCATCGGACCAAGTGATTACATAACATGGCAAACTAATAAACTGCATTTAAATAATTAATCACTTACAAAAATAATCAAACAATTTGGAACATTCAATTTTTTCCATTATTTTAAGATACACTAAAAATTAGTACTCATTTTGACACTTCAGACTACATAGCAGGTCAAAATTTGTTAACATTTTGTGTTGTTAATTTCGTTAACTTCAATTAGGGGTAAATGAGTCGAGCTCGAGTCAAATTTAGTGAGCTCGAGCTTGAACTCAAGTAGAGCCGAATCTATCGAGCTCGAGCTCCAGTTCAGCTCATTATATATATATATATATATATATATATATATATATATATATATATATATATATATATATATATATATATATATATGTATATATATATATATATATATATTTTGAACTTTTACATAATATTAATTCTTAGTTTTTATTATAAATTATTTATATGAAAAATAAAAAGTAATAGAATAAAACAAACAATTAAAGATGTTCTCAAACTCGAGCTCAAGCTAGAAAAATTTGAGATTTTGTCGAGCCAGCTCATCAAGCTCATGAGCCGGCTCAGCTCATTTACATCATTAACTTTATTTTGTGACAAACGTTGACAAGTTAAGGTTTTGTAATCGGTATTAGTTAATTAATAATATTATTTTTCTCAAAAAATGAGAAAAATATAATAAAGATAAACAAACAAAAAATGATTTGAATCTTTGAACTCGACAATAATATGTAGTTAAATTTAAATAACAACTCTTCTAGTGCAACATATCTCAATGCGAACAATATAGAACTATTATTAAAGAGCATGATCATCCAAATTTGGATTATGATTTACATCTTATATATATATTTTTTTCAAATATTATGAATATTTCTTACGCATTGACTTTGTCAAAATTATTATTCATACGAACTAATTAATTGATCAAAATCAAGCAAACATTGTTCTTCTTAAATAAACCAATAAGAATGTTTTTGGAAAAATTACAATTTTCATCATTTAAGTTTATACCGACTTCACTTCCCATTTTCACAAAAAAAAAACATTTACTTCATGATGTTTCAAAAATTCAACACTTTAGTCATTTCCGTCAACTTTTCATTAAATTAATGGAATCAAATGTGTGCCCATCACGGCCTTGACTGAAGGACTAAAGCTAAATTGTCAAGACCAAATGTGGAATCAATTCAAATTTAAGTGGTGTAAACTGTAATTTTCCCAAATGTCTTTTTTACAGAAAAAAATCAATCAATTAGTCCAAACCCAAATCCTTTTCAAAAAGACTGATCCATGATTAATTGGGCTTTATTATCATCTAATTTCTACTAGTCCCACAAATTAACGGGCTGGAACTTGTATCTATTTAAACAAAGACCGGGTCTCTAATTTTTTTTTTTCTTTCAGAAACGTGCTAATTCCGATACGATTCATCTAATTTTCATCCCTAAGTAAAAATACTAAAAAGAAAAAAGAAAAAAAAAAAAAAGAAAAAGAAAAAGAAAGAAGAGGATATTGCAAATGATGAAATGGCAGAATCCACGCCTCACAGTTCCCACATCGCAAAACTCCAAAATCAGCCTCTCTTTCGTATTTCCAATTCTTTGGCTTCTAGAACCCTCCAATCCCTTCCTTAAACCCATCTTCCCCTCTCTCTCTCACTAAATAAACATCTCTCTAGACATTATACACTCACTCTCTACTTATCTACTTCGCCTCCAAATTCCCCTACCTAATTTCAATTTTACACACAACACAAACCCCTTCCGCTGCTGTTTCCGATTGAATTCGACTCAATTAATTAAGATGGCGCCTGTTTTGAGTAGAAGCTTGGCCTCTGCTGCGGTGGCTGCCGTCCCTTACACGGCGTCGTTTTCTATTAAGAACACTGGTAAGAGCAGTAGGGCTTTTCTGAGGAGCGCTTTTTTACCTAGAAATGGATTGAAGAACAGCTTTTCGAGGAGTGGATTGGAGTGGAAATTGGAGAGGAGGCAGAGCAGTGTCGTCGTCAGATGCGAGGCGGCGGCCGTGGCTGAGAAGGAGGCTCCTCAAGCCGATGGTGAAACATACGAGTACCAGGCGGAGGTGGATTTTCCAATTTTTTTTTTTTATTAAATTATGTCTTAATTGGGGGTTTTGAATAATAGCACGGCTATTTTGATTTTTGATTTTCTTTCGGGGTGTTTGGAGGAATTAATTGTTTATGATTGAGAATTGGGTCTTCTTATTCTAATATATGTTGCAAGATTGAATTTTTATTTTTTTTAATAGGCTATGATGCAGTAATTTTGTTGATTTTCTATGGATTGGGATATTGATTTCTTGCTGTTGAATTTTTTGATGTTGCTTTTATTCAGGTGAGTCGATTGATGGACTTAATTGTCCACAGTTTGTACAGCCACAAGGAAGTGTTTCTCCGGGAGCTTGTGAGGTAAGAACGTTTTTTTCGTTGTTCTTTAGTATGTGAGTCTATAAGTTTAATTATTCAGCTAATTAAGTTTTTGTTGTAATAGACTATTATCAACTAATGTCGTTTTTCTCTGCAGTAACGCAAGCGATGCTCTTGATAAGTTGAGGTTTCTAAGTGTTACCGAACCTGCATTACTTGGAGATGCTGGTGAGCTAGCGATTCGTATCAAATCCGATCCCGATAATGGAACCATTACTATAACGTATGTATCGTATTATGTTTCTTACCCTGGTTTTGAAATGGATAAAATAGCTTACTCTAGTTTTATTTTTTCCTCCTTGCAGGGATAGTGGTATCGGAATGACAAAAGAGGAGCTTATAGACTGTCTTGGAACTATTGCACAGAGTGGAACTTCTCGATTTTTGAAGGCATTGAAGGTAAATCAATTTCTTGTCTTGTTGTATTCTGTGTATCTTCATTCAAAATCTTACAATTGGAGATTCGCCTCGTGTAGGAGAACAAGGACCTTGGGGCTGACAATAGCTTGATTGGTCAATTTGGTGTTGGGTTCTACTCTGCTTTTCTTGTTGCTGAAAAGGTACCCTCGGACTTTTCGTATCTTCGAATTTTACGTTCGTTTGAAAATGTTGTACGGTTTTCTTTTATGTTTATTTTTATTGCTTATTTAGTTTGAGCTTTCTCTTTCCGGTAATTACAGGTTGTTGTGACAACAAAGAGCCCCAGGTCTGATAAGCAGTATTCCTGGGAAGCTGCAGCTGATAGCAGCTCTTACGTAATTAGGGAGGAAACAGATCCCAATAATTTCCTCAGTCGAGGCACACAGATCACCCTTTATCTAAGGGTATTTTTTTTAAATTATTCTACTGATTCTTTTTAACTTGTTTGCTATTTTGAATGAGATTAATTTAGCAACGTTTCGCCTTGCAGGAAGATGATAAGTATGAGTACACCGAGCCTGCAAAGATCCTGAATTTGGTGAAGAATTACTCACAATTTGTTTCGTTTCCGATATACACATGGAAAGAGAACTCGAGGACCATTGAGGTTTGACCTTTATTTCAGTCATACTGTGGCTGTAGTGTATATTAAAGTACCAAATGTGTTTTGTTAACCGCTACTCTTCCAAATTCGGTAGGTAGAAGAAGAGGAAGAACCAAAAGAGGGAGAAGAAGTACCAGAGGTGACGGCCTTTTAGAAACACATTCTTTGTAATTTGTTTTTGTATTCGAAGAGATGAATATGATCTTGACAATTTGTTATTTTCTTTGCTCTTTCCAGGGAGAGAAGAAAATGACCAAAAAGACAAAAACTGAAAAATATTGGGATTGGGAGTTAGCCAATGAAACAAAACCCATATGGGTGAGCAAACTATTATTGGTTATCTTACGTTTTTCGTGACTGACGTTTCATATATATATATCTATATATAATACATTGTTGATGTCCTTCCTTTTTTCTTCACTAAATGCAGATGCGCAGTCCAAAGGAAGTTGAGAAGGATCAATATCAAGAATTTTACAAGAAGACATTCAACGAGTTTTTGGACCCACTTGCCCATACCCATTTCACCACAGAGGTATCTGTATTTTACATTTGACGGGTCATAAAACTTTGCTACTTTCCATTTTAGTGTTTTGATGGTGTTGATTGAAAACTTGTGCAGGGTGAGGTGGAGTTTAGAAGTGTGCTTTATATTCCTGGAATGGCTCCTCTTAACAACGAAGATGTTATCAACCCCAAGACAAAGAATATTCGTTTGTATGTGAAACGTGTGTTCATTTCAGATGATTTTGATGGTGAACTGGTAAGAACTTGCTATGTCTTTTGATTTAATGTTTCGATTTTAAGATTCACTATGTTTCTTATGAATTGAATTGGTTATGTTCGTTTTAATGTAAACGAATTTGTCAAATTTGCAGTTTCCAAGATACTTGAGCTTTGTGAAGGGTGTTGTTGACTCAAATGACCTTCCACTTAATGTTTCCAGGGAGATCCTACAGGAGAGCCGAATTGTAAGGGGTTCCTTTATTCTGACCTCATAAATCAATTTGATATATATATATATATATATATATATATATATATATATATATATATATATATATATATATATATATATATATATATATATATTATTTTTAAATTTTAAATATTGATGCATATATATGTTCCTAATAATCCAGGTAAGGATAATGAGAAAGAGACTGGTGAGAAAGACATTTGACATGATTCAAGATCTTTCCGAGAGTGAGAACAAAGAGGTCGGTTGCTTAGAAACTAATTATTTTCTTTACATAGAAAAAAAATAAAATACTTACATAATGTTGGTTGTGTAACTTTAGGATTACAAAAAGTTCTGGGAGAATTTCGGTAAATTTATGAAACTGGGATGCATTGAAGACACCGGAAATCACAAGAGGATAGTGCCGTTATTGAGATTTTTCTCTTCCAAGAGTGAGGAAGAAGGAATAAGTCTAGATGAATATGTCGAAAACATGGGTGAAAAGCAGAACGCTATCTTTTATTTGGCAACAGACAGCTTAAAAAGTGCAAAGTCCGCTCCTTTCTTGGAAAGATTGCTCCAGAAAGGAATCGAGGTATGTGCTTTCTCGTGTGACAATCTAGTTCTCGAACATGGGGCATAAATCATTTCTTTTTTATTATTGCTCTGTATCGTGTTCTTACAATACCCTATTAATAACTTAACAGGTTCTATACTTAATTGACCCGATCGATGAAGTCGCCATCCAGAATTTGCAGACGTACAAAGAAAAGAAATTCGTTGACATTAGTAAAGAGGATTTGGAGCTTGGTTAGTAACATCTCTTATGTTCTTTATGTGATTCCCAGAGAAATAATCGAGTTCTTTATTTAATTATTTCTGCTTAACCTTATATGCGAATGATATATAGGTGATGAAGATGAGGTGGATGAGAGAGAAACTAAGCAAGAATATAATCTACTGTGCGACTGGATAAAACAACAACTTGGTGACAAGGTGGCTAAAGTGCAAGTCTCCAAACGTTTAAGTTCATCGCCTTGTGTGCTCGTTTCTGGCAAATTTGGATGGTCAGCAAACATGGAAAGGTGCATTTACGGATTTTTTTTTTTTTTAATATATTTTTTTGAAATGCAAATTTCTGTCGTGGGCTATTTGTTTCTGTTAGTTATTCACCGTTTTTTGGTCTAAAAACAGATTAATGAAGGCACAGACACTTGGAGACACTACGAGCCTAGAATTCATGAGGGGAAGGAGAATATTGGAGATCAACACAGATCACCCTATTGTCAAGGATCTCAATGTATGTTGTACACGGATTTATTTAGATATATACGTAAAATTAATCAGCTAAATCAAGACGTTGCGAAAAATTTAGAAAAATTCCGTGAATATATCGATCTTGGTTTTACTTGTTTTGCAGGCTGCATGCAAGAACGAACCCGAGAGCACCGACGCCAAAAGGGCAGTGGAACTTCTCTACGACACAGCATTGATCTCTAGTGGATTCACTGTAAGTATTTAATTAAATATCTTTCGGGATTTTTCGAAAGCAGCAAAATCTTGACAATTTTTTTTTATAAAATCGACAGCCTGATAGTCCAGCTGAGCTAGGGAACAAGATATACGAGATGATGGCTATGGCACTCGGTGGAAGGTGGGGCCGATCGGATGAGGGTGATGAGGTAGCAGCAGAAGATGCTTCTCAAGATTCTGTTGTTTCTGAAGTTATCGAGGCTTCGGAAGTGAGGACTGAGAGTGATCCTTGGAGTGAGTGATTAGTATTGCCATTTTGTTAGACTTTCTTTTATCCGAAAATTTATTTACGGTGTAATAATAGGAATGGAAAAACGTGGTTGAGTTTAGGACATAAATTTCTAGGGGCAAGGGGAAAGTAGGATAATTGATAATTTTTGATGGGATAATCGAAGTTTTACATGATGGGTTTTCGTTTATTTATTTAATGATTACGAGATTATGATCATTCATCGAGCATTGTTGCTTAAGCTAAAATATTTAGGCTAAACCGAGGTTCCGTTTGGTTGCTGAATACGAGGTTGTGCAATCTTGTGCGAATTTTCCAGTTTAAGAGAGTGTTTCTCTGTAAAATACTATATAAGTTATTTTTACTGATAACATCTTAAATAAAAAAATTATCAGAGTGTAGGTATAAAATTGGATTTTATAAGCTCTTCAACAATTTTTTTTTTAAATTTGTAACATCTTTCAGCGAAAAATACTATCCACTTTTGAAGAGTTTATAAGCTATAAAGCATCTTATAGGCATATCTTATTAATCAATTACAAGCTTACAACACATACATCCAAAGGGATTCGAACCCTCTGGTATCGATCAATTTATTCACAACTCATATAACGAGTTGAGTTCCAATTTTTTTTATAAATTTAAACACCGTAAAAGTGATCTAATAGTATTTCAAAACACATTATTATTTTTCCAATAAATAAAATTTTAATTGATTAAGAAGCCTCCCCTGTTTCGGCATTTTTTATGTTGTTCATGTCATGTTTGTGTAGTAGTGAGGGTATTAGCAATATGGTCACCAAGAAAACCATCTTCATTTAAGCCATTTTCACTTATAAAAAAATCTTCCTAGACTTCAAAGTAATTAGAGAATGTGATTAATGGGATTTTATTTGTTGGATAGTACCATATAGAGTGTGACATCACTTTAGGATATTTAAGTACGAGAAGTAATCGTAATTTAGTAAGGTGCTTTTGGTATGCAAGTAGAACGAATATTGCATGCAGAGATGTTTGTTTATTTTTTGGGAAAATTTACAAAAATAGCCCTTAGATGTAGTTTCATTGACAATAAGGTCATAACATATTTTGGTTACGTAAACAGTCTCGCGACTCACGCTCACTGGCCTTACAAATCTACCAGCGTATTAGATTTGTGAACACCGCATGTGCGTCATGTGAATAGTGCGGAGTGCATCCTACATCTATCGAAGTTCATCGCTAATTTTTAGCGATTTTGGTGGCAACTTTTATAAGTTCGTAATCAAATTTAGTCCAATTCTCGTAAGTTAGTTGTCAAATTTAGTCTAATTATAGACGATCGTTGTCAATTTTCACCGATTTTCAATGGTTATTAAAATACTAAATTTTCAGAAGTTCATTGTTAGATATGTAAAAGTTTGCTACCAATTTAAAGCTAATTTTCGGAAGTTCATTCCCAATATTCATATATTTACTATCATAGTTTATTAAATCAAATGTCAATCTACATTGTTACTATCATATTCTTTAGTTTATTGTTAATTTGTGCACAATGTTTATCGGATGTATCTTTATCATTTATATACCCACAATTACACACGTATATATTGGTGTGTGTAAATCAACAATAAAATAACCTTAAAAGGCTAGGATTCAAATGACGCACTAATTGTTGTTTGTCAGTTTTGCCCTTGTTAATACTTACAATTAAAAGAAGTAATTAAATAGAGAACAATTAAGAAGGATATTTTAATCACATTGTATGGTTCTTTTTGTCTAAGATGGCTATGTTTTAATTAATTTTTCTATTACATATGTTGAAATTTTAAACGATACTTAATTTCAAACGGAGGAAGTACTTTGTTACTATACGATCTAAATTATTATAATTTATGATTCTCGACATCGATCAATATTTATTCACAACTCATATAACGAGTCAATACTTATAGATATCGAATTTATTCATTTCAAACGCAAGATATTTCCAATACATTTTTTCAATCGATCGAGACCCTCCTTGATACTATTTCGCCTTCTTGATCTTCATTTCACGTGCCCACCTCCACAAACACAATATGTGTTCATACAAACTCGTTTTTGGCAATCGCGTCTTAAGGGGGATGATGTATTACAGTCGGAGTCCTTATAACATCTACCGAAATAACCCGATATCGACGATGCCTTGGACAACATTGGAGCACCTGCAAATTCATATTAAAACTTCATTAATTATTTTCTCCTTAAATTAACTATCAAACTAATTTATGCTTTTTAACATGCATATATAACACAATATAATAGACTGATTATATATATATATATATAATATATATTTGGTTACATGATAATAATAACATCTATAAATAAATGAGAGTGATAGGGAAAATAAACTAACCCATAAGTACTAGTAATATTGTGACCAAGAAAATCATTTTTATTGAAGCCATCTTCAGATATAAAAATTTATTCAGAGACTTTGAAGTAATAGAGAATGGTATATATATATATATATATATATATATATATATATATATATATATATATATATATATATATATACACACACACTAACATACGGAAAGTAATGTAGTAGTTTCATGTAGGGTCACACATATTGTACATGAAGAAATTTAAAATTTAAGAAAGATCTCTATCGATGAATTTCACCGAGTAATATCCAACCGTATGCATATATATTTATATATTCAATACACGTTTTACACACATCCATGTGTTTATTTATACGATTGTATATAAATCTATGATAATAATGTTACCCGGTGAAATTTCATTCAGTAGGTCTACGTCTACAACAACACAATCATCTTGAATTTTAAAATTTAGCAAGTGATTCCAAATTCGGGGGTTTGGGGCAGCGCCCTCGTTTTTTTTTAAATTGTTGATAGAAAAAATGTTAAAATAAGTAAATATTTATACTTTTTAATAAAAAAAAGTATAAATTTCCGTATTATTAATTTGTATTGTAATAACAAATAAGAAATTTATTTTTACAAATTTATATAAGAATATCAAGAAAAGGGTAATTTTGGGGGGACAAGACCACATATATTTAAATAAAATTAAACCAAAATAAGCATTGTCCTTATTGTTAATAATTGTCCAATCTTAGGGACTATTAACTAATTTTCCCATTATATTTCCTAAGGGCTCGTTCGGTTATCTATATTGGATTAAATTGGATTACATGAGATTGAATTAACTTCCTATTGACTAATTAATTATTTAGTTAATAGCATGTTCGGTTTCTTAGATTAGATTTTCTATTAAATTTGTTAAAATCAGTTATTATATATGAATTGTCTATAAAACCACTTAGTTTACAATAATAAAATATAAATTTAAGGATAAAATTGTATTTTTCTTTTTTAGTCACCCCCTATTAAATTAATCTCAGGGGGAGGGGTGCTACTAATTTAATGAAATAATAACATTTAATAGCGGGCTTTGATTTTAGTAGCGGGTTTGAAAAACTCTGAATCTTACCAACCGAACGTGTTATTAGCATCTACTATTTAGTCAGTAGCACCTTATAGCGGTAACCAAACGAGCCCTAAGACTACAAACACGACTCTTTACTACTACCAGGCCTCGTTTGGTTGCTAACATAAAATTATTTAATTTAATAAAAACTCAATAATATTATTAGACATTCAACGATCGAATAAAAAATATGCCTAAAAGACAAGACAAACCATGATAACATAATATTCGTGGGTCGACCCAGACAAATTATTGGGACACCAAACATTTTAATGAAGTTCTATTATTTAGTTAATCATGACTAATCTCCACAACCAAACGAAGCCTTACTGAAATAATCAAGGGACAAATTTCTTGTTAAAAACAAGTTTTTCACCTGATTTAGAATCAGTGTGGCAAAAACAGTAGCCACTAATACAGCGCCGTGTTGGACAGCCAGGAAACGTTATCACATCTTTACAATCAGATTGCACTCTACATCCCACCATTACTGCACGTGTCAACATTAATGAACTTCCTGCCAATTTAAAAAAAAAACATTTATTCTTTATTTTTTTCTTTGATGATCAGTTAAAATTAAAAAAAATTGTAAGAGAAATTCAAGTAATTGAATTACGTTTGCATCCCTTATGATAATTAAATTAACAGTATTTCCGAGGGGTCGAAGGCGGGATTTTTTTTATTTGGGTGAGCTAAATAAATATAAATAAATTTCTATGGGAGCACTAATTTGTCGATTTTACCCCTGATAAAACTCGTGTGAATCGCACGCACGCGCACAATTCAGGCAAGGGTTTGGCCAAAAAATGGCTAATTTCGCGATCGGTGCTCCAAATAATAGAGTTTGGGGGGGCATCGTGCAATTGTTTTTTAGTCTAGGGGGTAACGTGCAAAATGCATCAAAGTTCGGGGGGCAAAATGCCATTAACTCTATTTATTTTTCGGAAAACAAAATTAAAATGGAAAAAATAAAAAATAAACTGACCGAATATTACAATTAGGAAGAAGGTAGCCATGAAAACCAGCTTCAATGAAGCCATGATATTTCAACCTCAAATAATTTACAGAATTATAGTATGAGAGGTATTACTTAATTAACAATACAAAATATATTGTGTACACATTTCTGCCAATATATATATACTGTGACAAAAGCTAGCTAATAATTACTTTTGTTGTACATAAATAATTTGTAATATCCAAGTTTAATTTATAGGTTATATATATTTAATTATCACTCTAATAAGATTTTTCAAGAAAAATAACATCAATAAAATAGTTCATAATTTCATATATATGCAAATCATTATATCTTGGATTTGCACATGGCATGGTAATTAAGGTGATGAACAATTAATCTCTTTTTATTGCAGCATGCAGTCAATCCAGAGAATAGTCAAATATGGTCAAACTAAAAAAAAACTTTTTAATTAAAACTACCTCAACTATAGTCAAATTTTACCATCAAAAAAAAAAAAAACTATAGTCAAATTTTACCAATATAATGAAGACTTTAAAATTATAAATAGTAAAACTTGTAACAACATTATTTTTCCACTTGAGAGTACAATGGTGGACTAATTAATCAATCAATCAAGATTAAAATTCCCATTAAACCCTTGATTTTAATTTTCGAGGCGGAGTGTCGAAACAGACGCAATCGCCTTCAATACAAGCCGTTCTATTACAGGTCACGGGTGGGAAATAATTCAGACGACAATCGCTATCCTTAACACATTCCGGTGGGGGTGGAGCTGCCATGGTAATTGTACCACCTACCAAATAAAAAAAAAATCGACATCTCGATTAATTAACAATCAATTATGCGTTTTACACTCGATCTGATCTAATTATACCAATATATATTATAAATTTATATTGATCAGCCATATTTTACGAACCAAACGAGGTCTTAAAATACCGATGGTGAGATACGAGAAGAAACGAATTAACACTTACAGAATGCTACTAGCAAGAAAGTGACCAAGAAAATCGCCTTAATTGTTGCCATTTCTTTTATCTTTGGGTAAAATTGAGTGTGTGCTACTTAGCCATCCGTTGAACCTATATATATAGAGAGAGAGTGTGTGTGACAAAATATTCAACCCTTAATAAATAAAGAGATTGTGACAATATTGTATGAGGATCTTGGTCAAATATCAACTTTTGTTAATTTAATTACATTCATTTTGGTATTTGATTTTCGAAAAAACAAAGATTTAGTTTGAACATGGTTGAAATTCGATCTAACTAATCATATTTTGAAATTTGTAAAATTAGATTTTCTTGTGTTCATATTCGAGATTTGTTTTAACAATAAAGGTACATTTCATTATTTAATTTGGATTATTCTTAGAAGCATGATTAATATCCATAGTCTGTTTGGATTAAGAAGTTTTTTTTTTCTTTTATTGGAGATATTAATATTAAATAATACGTTTCACTAGCAACTTAAACTTTTGGTTGAGATGATTATTCAACATAGTATCAGAGCCGAATCAAATAAAAGATCATTACTGAATTACCTTTGAAACCTTTGAAATTTTTAATTTATTTTTAATTGTGAATGTTGTGGTAAATGAAAAAAATAATATTAATTGTTTTAACTATAATATTACTCAAAAAAAAAAAAAAAACTACAATATTAATAATATCATTATGAATAATTATGCCAGTAACGGTAAAACTGATTTTGTGGCCAATTTTGGAGTTTCTGCAACAAAAGATTTCTGGAGTATTTGAATTCTTGACCATTAATTGTTATAAATGTCTTTTAATAATAGATAAAATAATAAAACATATCATAGAACTGTTCGAAAACATTTTTATACATAGGTGTAAGCAATTCCCATAATAATATATAATTTCTGAGAGGGAAAATACAAGTCTCATCCTTTAAGTTTGCATCGATTTCATATTTTGTCTTCAATATTAACAAAAAATACATTTGATTCCTAATGTTTGAAAAATTCAACATTTTTAGTTTTTTCGTTAAGTTTTTGTGCTCACTACTACCTAAACTGACGGACTAACGATAAACCGACTGAGAGGACAAAAAATATTAAATTATTGAAACGAGGGACCAAATATGTTTTTTCGTGAACATGAGGGATCAAATGTGAAATGAATCCAAACTTGAGGGATGAAAACTGTGATTTTCCCCTTTTTCGTGAACATGAGGGATCAAATGTGAAATAAATATAAACTTGAGGGATGAAAACTGTGATTTTCCCCTTATTGAGAGTTACGTTCTTCCCTTTTCTATTTTTTTTTTTTAAGTTTTAATTTTATTTTTAGTTGTTGTGGGCATGATATTTGTGCAAGTATTAAAATTCAAATATTCTATTTTTTTTTACCAAATTTTTAAATCTAGTGGTGTTACGATATTTTAACTTGTAATTATATATAATTAATTTGATAATACACATCTATAATTGAAGATAAACATATATCTATCAATGTTTATAATATTTGTTTAGAAACCCACAAATTTACTAGTAAAAGACCGAGATGGAGAAATTTCATTAATCATAAAAAACAGGCATAAACATTATTTTCATTTAGAGAGTACAACGAGTGTGACATTGATAATATAATCCAGAGGACTAATTAATCAATCACGATTAAAACTTCCTCCCAATTAACCTTCGATTTTTCTGAGCTACTGGGGGCGCGTTAACACAAATGCAATTTCCGTTATCGCAAGCTGGTTCTCCTCTACAGCCCCAAGGTAGACAATCGCTACCCTTCTCACAGTATGCCTCGGAAACTTGGCCACCTAACAATTTAAAAAAAGAAAAACGAGCTCATATCTTGATGTATTAGCGAATTAATTATATATTCATAAGATTGAATAATCTTACACGATAAGAGAGGGATACTTACCGAAGGCGACTAGCAAGAAAGTGACCAAGAAAACAACCTTAATCGTATTAGTTGCCATTCTTTTATGTATTTCCAAATGTTGCGAAAATTTAGATTAATTGTGTGTTTTTACTTTGGCACCATTTGTTAGTTATATTTATAGTGTGACAAAATCTTCATCGATTATTATTATTAATAAATAAAAAGGAAATGTATTTGTGGCAATATACTATTAGCTCATTTTAGTAATTTTAGATTTAGAAGATATTGTTAGAAGTTTATTTTTCATGATTCTCAAGATATTTGATTTGATTATTTTTAATATTTGATTTGGTTGCAATTTTCTTTTCTGATTTGTTTTTATCTACTTTAATTATAGGATCTATACAGAACATTTTTCATTAATTATCCGGCCGTAATTAACATTGATTTTTCAAATTCATCATCCCCATGCAATTTTACTGGACTACCCTTGGCCAAAAAAAATATTAATTGTTTTTTTTTAACTACAATGTTAATATTATTGAAAATAATTACGTTATAGCAATGAAAAATTTCATCAAAGACCAAATAAAGTTATAAAATTGTTCAAAAACTTGTTTACACACACACATGTGGTATGTACATTCCTATAAAGATTGTTTGAGATGCACCAACAAATGTAATTTGCATTTATTATTTTTACTTTACAAAATCACGAAAAATATCACTCGTGAAATCAACAATCGATGTTTCGCCATCTAAAAATTGATGTACATAATCTATTTGGATTGGTTTTATCTGCCAACCGACTGAACTTTCCCTTTTCCTTTGGCCGATAATGTCAATATCTTTGAAAGTCGGTTGGTCGATAATCACCTTACCACCAACCTTTTTTTTTTTTTTTTTTTTAATTTAAAATATATTTTTTTCTACAAATTAGTAAATTATTAGAAAATAATTAATGGGAATACAAAAAATAGAAAAGTCTATATATGAACAAAAAGGAAAACATTTGAAATATGATGCATGTTTTAATATTAATGGGAGGTTTTTTTTTTTGTCATAATTGATAATGTTGAGAGAAATTTTAAGAGATTGAAAATTAAATTAAATTAGAGTATTGGATTATTTGAAAGAAATGAATATTTATTTTCCGAATGCATAATTATTTATAGAGAACAATTTGTCGATAAATTTTTATCTTTGATCAACTATATTTAAAAAAAAAGCTGAACGAATTAGCTATTTTATCGAACAAAAATATTATTAAAGAAGCATAATTTTACGAGCTTGGCCGATAATTTGCAGCTTATGAAACAAGAAAAATAATATTTTAATAATTATTGTAAGTATTTTTGTGTTAAACATGTACGAATTGTAGATTTGCATATATTATATAACTGAAATGCTATTCATAGAATAACTTTTACCGGCTTGCAGTGCGACTTTATTTCATTTTTAATTTTCAAAGAAAAAAACCACATTTCTCTCAAACCCTTTTCCAACCATGTTTCGTGCATGAGTATTTCGTATTCCCTAACACGAAATGGATAGAAGCATTTTGTGCAAAGAAGCACGAAACAGTGTTTTTTTACGATGCACGAAACCATAGTATTTAATATTTTTTATGTATTTCGTGTAAATTTACACGAAATACAAGCTTGAATTTCGTGTAAATTTACGTGAAACCACTAAACTTTTTTTTTTTTAATTTATTTTTTAACACTCAAATAAATACAAGAGAATAACAACAAACTTAAAATGAAATTCAAATACTAAGTAGACTGAAATTCAAATGTAAATACAAATTAAAATAAACATATATTTCGTAAACTACGGACCATACTTTAATCATGATATTCTTGTTCTTGTTCCTGCATAAAAAAATCGTATTAAATAACTTATTTTTTTTTATTTCACGTTATTTAAACGATTTTTTTATACATGAATAAGAACAAGAATATCACAATTTGATTCATACGATTTAGAATTCAATTTGCTATAAAAACATATATTTTAAGAATAAAACTAAAATTATGCTAAAATCATAGGTTTTGATTACAAACACTAGTTAAATACGATCATTCCTCATAATAATATAATACGTTCACATTTTGTCATGACTACTTTTCTTTTCTTTTAATATTTTTCAACCCTAACTGTATTAAAAAAATAGACTTCAAGTAGTATGTTTTTATTGTAAATAATAATAATAATAATAATAATAATAATAATAATAATAATAATAATAATAATAATAATAATAATAATAATAATAATAATAATAATAATAATAATAATAATAATAATAATAATAATAATAATAATAATAATAATAATAATAATAATAATAATAATAATAATAATAATATTTATTGTCCAATAAAACTCTCTTCAATTTATTGTACTTTACAATTTAATTATATTTTAATGTAGAAGATAGATTCAAGAGAATTTTATTTGATTTACTTGGATATACATGTCAATTTTCACCAATTGATCTCCTACATGAGCAATGAGTTATTATTAGATCTTGAATTTTTATTTTCATAATCATTCTATATCTAATAATTATAATAATAGTTACATTAATGAATATTACAAATGATCATAAATCATACTCTTTTAATACTTAAATTTTTTCTTTGTTGTTTTAAAAAAATTGGTCTATTTACTATTAATTTTTATTTTTAATTTTGCATGTAAACCATATAATTTTTGTAGTTTAATTGTAGATTTTGAAATATATATTTTTTGTTATGAATACTATGCAATGTCTTATGGATTTGTGTATATTATTATTATATTAAAGTATGGTCCGTAGTTTACGAAATATAGGTTTATTTTAATTTGTATTTACATTTGAATTTTAGTTTATTTAGTATTTGAATTTCATTTTAAGTTTGTTGTTATTCTCTTGTATTTATTTGAGTGTTAGAAATGAAGTAATTAATATATATATATATATATATATATATATATATATATATATATATATATATATATATATATATATATATATATATATATATATATATATATATATATATATATATATATATATATATATATATATATATATATATATATATATATATATATATATATATATATATATATATATATATATATATATATATATATATATTGATTTCACGTAAATTTACACGAAATAATATAAAATTCTAAAAAAAAAAGTGTTTCGTGTTGTATTACACGAAATGGAGTGTTTCATTTCGTGCAACAGAACACGAAATTCATAAAAATGTCGAAAATCGACAAAAAACACATTTTTAATCTCAAAATCGAAGTAGGTTCCATCCTTCTTGATAATTATTGTGTTCTAAATGATACTACCGGACAAATTTGACGATTCGGTAAGTTTTAAATTCGGGTTGAGAGGATTTCGAAAAATATTAAAGAAAATGAATTATTTCACACTGTAACTGGAAAAAAATGCACCATGAATAGTAGACCCCATTATATAATTAGAACGGGTAGGAAAAAATTCAACAAGACGAGTCTCGTCGTTTGGGTCGGGTCGGTACGAATGATGACCCGAAACCAAAAAAACCGACCCGTAAAGCTAATATGGATCTTTTGATTTCCTGATTTTTTTCAAATATTACTTTGTGTTTGTGAGTAGGTTTTTAGCAGGGTTTAATACAGAGCCACAGCCTCCCTTCTCCCCTTTCGCCTTTTTCTTCTTCTCCAATTCTTCTTCAACAACAGCAATTCTCAATTCGCTCAATTCATTCCTCTTTCTCTCTCTAGAAATCTCCGAGCTTTATCTGCCATGAGAGCTTTTCTCTCTCCGCCAACGCTAAATTGAGCGATTTATTTAATTACTCTTCGCCATCATTTGGGCATCCACCAATCAATAGATCCCCCAACTGAAACATGTGGAGAAATTTATCAAAGCAATCCTATTTGAGAAATTTCAAGGTTTTTTCGGAATCCCATCCTTCCCCCAATGCCTTCTCCGCCGGAAAATCCCCCAAAGATTCCATTTTTGTCGAAAACGCCGTACCTCGTCAGCTGCGAAGCTGTATAAATACATGTGGCTCCGAATTAGGTTTCCGGCGAGCTTTAGTATTTTGGCGGCCACCGCGTGAGGCGAGCTGCCCTAATTATGCAATTTCTAGCCACACTTTTCGATTTTTTGGGAGTACAAGGGGTTATGCAGCAGCGGCTGAGGCTTTAGTGTCCACCTCCGAAGAAGAGGTTGACGAACTTCAGGAATTAATAGAAGAGATCAACAAAGAAATCAACGTGAAAAGCACGGATAACCGTGAGCAGAAGCAGCCGAAATTAGTGGGAGGAATGGGGTTAGGGAAGTACAATAGTCTTAGGAGGAGACAAATAAAGATCGAAACGGAGGCGTGGGAGAATGCGGCAAAGGAATATCAGGAGCTTTTAGAAGACATGTGTGAGCAAAAATTGGCCCCCAATTTGCCTTACATCAAGTCGTTGTTCTTAGGTTGGTTCGAACCGTTGAGAGATGCGATTGCTGCGGAGCAGGATTTGTGCAAGGAAGGGAAAAACCGCGGTGCGTATGCACCGTATTTTGACCAATTGCCTGCAGAAATGATGGCGGTTATTACGATGCATAAGCTGATGGGTTTGCTGATGACTGGTGGAGGGAATGGCAGCGCTCGAGTTGTGCAAGCTGCGTGTCATATCGGTGAAGCCATAGAACACGAGGTTGGCTACATATAAAATAATATTTATTTTCCCTTTTGTTTCATTACTATGAGTTTGGAATTCTTAGTATGAGGAGTTCTGTTCTTGTAAATTATTATTTGTTCGTTTGGCCTTTATTATATTTGTTGTTCGGTTAATTTTTCCTTTTAGTTTGTCTAAGGCATCAACAGTGCCTTTGTGATGGTAATAGATTTTCTTGCCTATCCTAGTAATATACAAAGAATATCATGCCAAGAAAATCTATGATGCCTGCATGAAACCATCTGATTTATGCAAAAAAACAGGCCAATGTATAGAATTATAGCATTCGTAGAAAGAAATGTATTTTACCATGGTTTTGGTTACCGTGGTGGTTAATCTACGCCGTTTCAGATTTTTTTCTTCTAATTTATGTCCATGGATTGAATTGAACAGTTTGACATTTTGAAAAATCCGAGCTTTGTTCGGGTTTTTAGGCTTCACAATCTCTTCACATTTTCCCAGTGCAACGTTGACTTTTTATTACTGATGTTGTTTTGTTTTGTTACATAATGTTAAATTTTCTTCTAACCCGCTAACGTACTATTTCCAATTACAACCAAGACAGGCAAATGATGGTGTCATGTAGTATATCTGCTGTGTTTATTAAGACCATCTCTAACGGCTTCTGAATTTTCATTTTGTGCGCTCGTGTGGGGTTGGCAAACTGATTTAGTGTATTTGGATTGAAAAATTTCGATTCGGGAAGATGATTTGGGGAGGTTTTCAAACGACTCCATGTAGAGTGGCTTTCAAGTCCATTACAATAACTCAATATTAGTTCAAACTAGATTAGAAAGATTAAAAATTTCTGAGACAACTTATTTACCACATGCTTCTAAGAAGACATATATTCACTCTTTTGAAGTTCAACTTTAGAGGTGAGGTAAATTGAAGAAAATATGCTATTGTTAATGTTTTTTTCATGTGGAAAATGTCTGTTCCTCTAATTAAATTGTTAGCCGAAGTAGAAAAAAATGAAGGTTTATATTTTCTTCTCGTTTTGAAGCAAATATTATATTGTTAGTTTCCTTAAAATTGGGATTGTCTGTTCCTCCAATTAAATTGTTTGCCAAAGTAAAAGAAAAGAAGGCAGTTTGGATTTTCTTCTTGTTCCCTCCTAATTTGTATTTGAGATGGCGTCTGAAAGTTCCGATTACTGTTTCTGTTATTGACCAGGTCAGGATTCATAAATTTTTAGATAACTGCAAGAGAAAAAATGCGTTAAATAGAACTTCGGAAGAAGGACCTGATCCCGAGGCAAAGGAACAAGATAGACTAAGGAAAAAGGTCAAAATTTTGATGAAGAAACAAAAAGTTCAGCAAGTTAGGAATATAGTAAGGCATCAAGATGATTTGAAGCCCTGGGGCCAAGATGCTCAAGTGAAGGTAGCCACCCCCCACCCCACACACTCACACACTATATACATGTATGTGTGTTTAATGTGTATGTATACACCAGAACTGAAGTTGCAGTAATGTATATTACAGGTTGGGTGCCGTTTAATTCAGATACTGACGCAAACAGCCTACATACAACCTCCAGTTGATCAGAGGGATGATGGGGCACCTGATATTCGACCTGCTTTTGTGCACACACTCAAATGTGTAGAAACATTGTGAGTACAATTTGATGTTTCTCTAATTGATCTATCATCGGCTTACTACCTTCTTCTCCAAATTCTTCTACTGCTTAGACTATTTTGTATTTGATTATGTATAGGAAAGGTAGCAGGAGATATGGGGTAATCGAGTGTGACCCTCTAGTTCGTAAAGGGATGGAAAAAACAGTAAGTTGAGATCCTCTCTTATCTTCTTCTTTTGGCTTTTGCATTACAGGACAAGTTCACTAAACTCTGCTAATAACATTCATTTAGTTGATCTTATTGCAGATAACATATATAAGTTCGCTCTCTAAGCTATGCAATAGCATTCGCGTAGTTGACCATTGCAGAATATAATATATTTTTTTCCCCTGTTTATGCAGGCTAGGCACATGGTGATTCCATATATGCCAATGTTGGTTCCCCCGCTAAATTGGACAGGGTATGCTATACTTGGTTTCTGTATGCACACATGGTCTTATTTTTTTGCTGCTGTTTTTCAACAATAAATTATAACAGTCTGAATCATTATATAGCTGCATTGACTGTGCTGTACATTTTCAGCTGTCATTATTATCAATTTCCTTTATTTATTTTGCGGGAAATGTTTTCACGTGAAAAAAAAGAGAGATAGAAAGTTGATACACCCTAGGAGTAGATTTCATCTGAGGAATATTCATCCCTTAAAAACCTGGCACACTGTTCATGGATATCATTCAAATATCTGCTTTTGTGGTGCAGATAAATTAAAGTCCCTTTGGTTCTAAATATGCCGTAATTATTTTTGTTAGAAACAATAGCTTTTTGATTTTACATAGTTTCAGTAGGCTTTGATAATGCTTGTAGGTATGAGCGAGGTGCTTATTTGTTTTTGCCATCGTATATGATGCGTACACATGGAGCAAAACAACAAAGGGAGGCTGTTAAAAGAACTCCAAAGCAGGAGTTGGAACCAATCTTTCAGGTTTGCCAATTTATACTTAATTATTTCACTTTTTGCTACAGTATTTCCATCGCTATGTGGCTTGTGCTTTATGATTTATTACCATATTCTCATCTAAGGCACTTAATACTCTCGGCAATACAAAATGGAGGGTGAACAAAAGAATACTGAGTGTTGTAGACAGAATCTGGGCTAATGGAGGTCGTCTTGCTGATTTGGTTGACCGTGAAGATGTAAGTAATCATTTCCACGAAATAAAATAAAATATTAAACTCCAATTTTCCTTTGGTTTTTAGGATATACACTCACCCTGTAAACCTCAGAAAAATAATTTTTATCACTAAAATTTCCCCTCAATTTGTTGTCCATTCAGCTGCCATTGCCAGAGGAACCAGACACAGAAGACGAAGCAGAAATAAAGAAATGGAAGTGGAAAGTCAAAGCTGTGAAAAAGGTCAACAGCGAAAGACATTCGCAGCGGTGCGATATAGAACTCAAACTTGCTGTAAGAAAGCCCGCCTCATTTACCTTTTTCCGAAACTTTATTATCAGGAAAGTTCTGCAGTATTGCAATATTAATATCCTTTATTTGATAGAGTAGGTGGCCAGAAAAATAAAGGAAGAAGAAGGATTTTACTACCCTCACAATCTCGATTTTCGAGGGCGAGCGTATCCCATGCACCCGTATTTGAACCATCTTGGCTCAGACCTCTGTCGAGGAATCCTGGAATTTGCGGAAGGTCGTCCACTTGGAAAATCGGGATTACAATGGTTGAAAGTACACTTGGCAAATTTATATGGTGGAGGAGTTGACAAATTCTCTTATGACGGTCGAATATCATTTACTGAAAACCATATGGAAGATATTTTCGATTCAGCGGATCGGCCTTTAGAAGGAAAAAGATGGTGGTTAGGTGCAGAGGACCCTTTCCAGTGCTTGGCCACTTGCATGAGCCTCACTGAAGCATTAAGAAGTCCTTATCCTGAGAGTACAGTGTCTTATATTCCAGTCCACCAGGTAACTGATTGTCATACTATATACGCGCGCGCGCGCGTGTGTGTGTGTGTGTGTTTGTGTGTATTAGACCAAATCGCATGAATAGTCTCTTATCTTGACAGCAGATCTCATTTTAGTGCCTTATATCTCAATTGTTTCATTTTAGTCCCTTTTATCTCTATAGTTTTCATCTCATTATAGTCGTCCCGCAGGCCACAGTAAATTATTCTGTTAACCTTTGGTGAAAATATTTTATGATTAGATGGAATATTCTGTTATTCTTACTTGGAAAAGATACTTCTTGACACGTGCCTTTCACAAGATTTGTGTCTTTTTGGTTATTATAATTAATTTTCACAAGGTCTGAATTTCTTTCAAAAACCCTTGAAATTTTCTATTAATAGGTTTACTTGTTCATCCAAATATAGATAATGTTGCTTATACTAAAGTTTTCAGTTCCAGCCCCTTGAAGTTTCCTGTGAAGCAATTATTTCTTATTCTCTTTGAGCAATTTGTTTGCTGCATTCTTTTTGTGTGAGGGTTTAAACTGTTAATTTACATTATTAAAGCTGAAACTGAATGTTTATTTATTTTTATATTCTATTTTGAAGGATGGGTCGTGTAACGGCTTGCAACATTATGCTGCTCTTGGAAGGGACAAGGTAACGAACTACATCACTTAATAGACTAGACTCTGTTCCTGTGGATATTGGTCTTCCATTTTTTTTTACATCAAATTATATTTTTTTTAATTCCACGAGATTTATTTCTTTTTTATTAACTCACGTTATTATAATTCTAATATTTTTATTCTGCATAAAGCTGCACTATAAGCATTATGACAATGTAAACGTTCGAAATCTATCATACTTCATTTATTTATAACTTCCCTTATTTTGATGTAATATTTTATTATGTCATTTATTTAGCTGGGGGCGGCTGCAGTCAATCTTGTTGCGGGAGATAAGCCTGCTGATGTTTACTCTGGAATTGCTGCCAGGTTAGCTCCGATAATCATCATGGATATTCCCTCTTCAATTTTTTTTGTTTTTTTTTTGTGTGTGATTATGTTAAACTTATGCTACTATTGCCCAGCTATCCAGAACACCAATCAAAAAGTAAATAATAACTAAATTAAATAGCATAAGATAAGAGACGAAAAAAATGGACCTTGATGAAACAAACACAATATTATATGTTAATAAGAAAGAAGTTTGAAACATTAGGCCAAGGGTAATTTTTCCCTTTGGCATGCATCACATCATAGATTCCCTTGTTAATCCAGAAAAACCTTGCTGGTTTTTTCCTCGAATAAGTGAAGCTTTTTTTTTTTAATCATACTACGGAAAGAATAATAGCCATTGTGGATTATAATTGATGCTTAATATAAATGATATATCATTAAAGATTGACCTCAATGCAGAGTTCTGGATATAATGAAGAGGGACGCTGCTAAAGACCCTGCTGATGATCCCAATGTCATGCGTGCTAGGCTTTTAATCAACCAGGTTTTTTTTCGTCCCTTTTTCCATTCCTTTTTTCATGTCCTTATTATGCATAGGATATGATACCATGACATATATATATATATATATATATATATATATATATATATATATATATATATATATATATATATATATATATATATATATATATATATATATATATATATATATATATATATGTATATCTTTCGTTTTTCAAATGGACGGTGCTATCTTATAAGCTTGTTGAATCTATTCATAATTTTGTGCAGGTGGACAGAAAATTAGTCAAGCAAACAGTGATGACATCAGTCTACGGTGTCACCTACATAGGTGCACGTGATCAAATCAAGAGGAGGCTAAAAGAGCGTGCTTCTATGGAGGACGATACAGAGTTGTTTGCCTGCGCTTGCTATGCAGCAAAAGTCTGTTCTTTCAGCTTTATTTTTAACTAAGTTTTTTTTTCTTCAAATTAAGATGCAATTAATGCATAACATGTGTTGAATAATCATGGCACATTCTAATCCCTGCATTTATTTAAGTTGCAACTTAGCATGGTTTGTGCTAATTGTCTTTAAACCCTCAACAGACAACATTGACTGCTTTAGGAGAAATGTTTGAGGCTGCACGAAGCATAATGAGTTGGCTGGGAGACTGTGCAAAGGTTTGTGCAATTTTTCGTTTATTTTACTGTTTTTTAGTTTTTTTAACTAGTTAATGATTTAAGCAAGGCTGTTTGACCGATTTAGGGTTGTTTAATTTATTCGGCTTCGTTATTCATATCTGCAGATTATAGCAACGGAGAACCATCCAGTACGTTGGACAACACCACTTGGGCTCCCTGTTGTCCAGCCTTACCGCAAATTAGGAAGGCACATGGTAACTTACCATGCACTTCATACTAGTAGCATAAATACTAGATGTCATTGAAATTAATTTGGCTATGGATTTCGATGCAGATCAAGACTTCTCTTCAGGTTTTGACTCTTCAACGTGAAACCGACAAGGTAAGTTTCATTTTTCTTTACCAGACGAGCCTTTCTAAGATTATAAAAAAGTAGAGGAACGAAATAAAAAAAGAAAGATTAATATTGTTCTTACTCGATCGGGTGTTTCTTTTGCATGATTATCAAAGGTGATGGCAAAGCGTCAGAGAACAGCTTTTCCTCCGAATTTCGTGCACTCTCTCGATGGGTCCCACATGATGATGACTGCAATTGCCTGCTCCGAGGCGGGATTAAGTTTCGCAGGTTTCTATAATAACCAAATCCGACTTTTTTTTTGTATTTTTTGCTCATGATTTGTTCTGACAGTAACTTCCGCCACTATTTGATCCAGGTGTGCACGATTCATATTGGACTCACGCATGCGATGTGGACAAAATGAACGAGATTCTCAGAGAAAAGTTTGTTGAGCTTTACGAGGCACCAATATTGGAGAATGTAAGCTATTTTAAATTTTAATTAGCACAAATCTTATTTACCATCTACTGCATTTTCAGACTATTAATTGTCTTTTTTTTTCTTTTTCGTAACAGTTATTGGATGGCTTTCAACAATCGTTTCCGAAACTTAAATTCCCTCCACTTCCAGAAAGAGGAGACTTTGACCTGAGGGAAGTTCTCGATTCTACCTATTTTTTCAATTAGGGGAATTCTTATGCCAATTATCGACTTGGTCCTTCGCATCTCTCGACATTCTTAAATACTTGATGCTCCGATTACTACTACCACATTGTGTTAGAGAGAAAAGAATGCCATCTGAGAATAATGGGGTTCGCCAGTTCGTTATTATCTGAAGATGGACTAATCTTCATCTACAACGAGTTGACAATTATTGCCAGCTGTCATGGTCCGAGGATTTTTTAGTATGCAAGACTGAGTTTTTTGAAGTGCTTATTAAACGGGGAGAGTATCGGCCCTGGTTTGTATATGAGAATTGTTTCGAGTCAAAAATTCGTCGAGAAATAGGTGTGTACATATATTTTTCTGTTTTTTCCAAGGCTCGAAAGAGCCAAGAAACGAGGTTGGAAGAGCCGTAGTAGATCAGACCAAAAAAACGGTCTAGTCTATACGGTTTGCTTTCTGAACTACCGAGCTGTGTAATGGATTGATATTTATTATATATGATTTATACAAGAATAAGCCTGATGTTATAAAAGCATTTTATTGTCTCCGGGATTGTTTTCGACTCGACTAAGATTAAGAAATATTACAAGGATTAAGCTGTAAAAGTAAGTTGGTAACCACTTATTAATGATAAAATAATCTCAGCTGGCCAGTTGATGCAGTTATGCTAACCACTCTTTAGCAGCAGCTCTATTGAAATACAACTTGTTTTTGTGGGAAACAAAAGTCTACTACTCTTATTATGCCAAGTGTTTATGATTGTGACATTTTTATTTCATAATCAATAACCAAGAAATGGTCAATTGTTCATTCTCAAATCAAACATAATTTTCTAATTAAAAAAATAAAAAAATCAAACATAATTCAATAATCTTTTAGTTCAAGTCAATGGTGAAGGGTAGCAATTAACTAATTCAATTCTTGATTTTTTATTTTCCATCATATATTCATATTCCCAAAAAAAGGCACAATTTTTGCCCAATCTTGAATTTTAATCAAGGGTCTGATGCAGAAACCTGAAGATGAGAGACACTACTACTAAAGTCTTGATTTTTAAGACAGTAAGTACAGCTACGAAAGTTTATCGACGAGTTGACGAGGTTTTTTCTGCCGGAGCTGACTTGGTCCATCTCTATATATTTTACAGAAAACACCTAACATTAATGAAGAGAAGTTTAGTACTATAATTAAAATATATATATATATATATATATATGTTCAACATGCTGCAATTTTCTAATAAATGACATTTTCAATACGAAAAAAGAAAAACGACAGGCGACGACGAAATGCAATTCTTGGAGACTGGTTCAAGGATCGATTTTTCGGATATGAGATTTCTGTGAGTTGAGAGTTTCGAAGTTTCTTCAACTGCTAAACAAACATGTCAGGCAGTAATAGCTCTGAGTGGTCTCATCACTCTCAGGTATGTATGCACTAACTAAATCTTCTTCACCGTTTACATGTTAATTGTTCAGATATCTACATGTGCATTTGAATTTCTTGTGAATTTATGATGAATTTCTGATGAATTCTGGTATTATTAGCTACTATGAAACAACTATAATTCACTCAAATGAGAAAGAAAAAAAAAACCCCAACAAAAAAGCTTCTAATTCTTGATTCTTCAAGATTTATGTTCTGTCATGTATTTGAATTTTTTTTTTTACTTTTCGGATTCAAATTTTCGAATAAAAAATCCGATTCTTTTTTCGTTCAGCTGCGAGAAAGATTGGGTCCTGCAGGCAGCCTCATCGAGTCTATAATATCAGCGATTTTCGAAATCATAAAATCGGTAATATGCATACAACCAGAGAAGGACACTTTCATCGAAATCGGGTGCTATTTCTACAGAGCATCCATGATCATAATGGAGCTCCGCACAAACTACAATACTCCCACAAACACCGTAGAAATCCTCCAATCCCTCCAAAAAAAAGTCGAACTCGCCAAAAGCTTCACCACAAAAATCGAAAAAAACGTGCACACAATGAACTCCTCCGAAATCATAACCACAGTGCACCAACTCGAAGGCCTAGTCAAAAGCTTCGGAGAAAACCTCAACGTGATACCGCTATCGACGTACGGGAATCAAGAATATGCTGACAAGGCAGCCAAGTCACTGTCCAAGGAAATGAAGGAGGCCTCGTTTTCTGTGGCGGGCCCCACTTCTCGAGAAATAGAAACAGATCTCTACGCGGTCGATGCCGATATTTCTGCTGTGAATATTCAGTTATCCGATTATCCATCTCAGACATATTCCACTCCTGATTATAATAATATTAATAGTCGAGAAATATCGGCTGTTTTGGACAGAAATAACCTTGCATTGCCGCAGCTGGCTCGGTATATGGAACCGCTATACGAGACTTTCTACTGTCCTTTAACAAAAACGGTTATGGAAGATCCCGTTACAATCGAAAGTGGTGTGACTTACGAAAGAAGAGCAATTAGCGATTTTTTCGACAAATTCGAAGATCAAAACGAACTCGTGTGTCCAAAATCAGGCAAGAGTATAAAGAGCAGAAATTTGAGCACAAACGTTGCTCTAAAAGCAACGATAGACGAGTGGAAGGAGAGAAACGAGGCCGCGAGAATTAAGGTGGCGCGTGCAGCTCTCTCATTGGCTAGCTCAGACAACATGGTACTCGAAGCGATCGATGATTTGCAAAGCGTGTGCAGAACTAATCCGTACAATAAAGTACAAATTCGCAGCATCGGAATTATTCCTTTGCTCACAAAATTTCTCGAGTACAGAAGCAGAAGCATAAGACAGGTTACTTTAGAACTGTTGAAACAGTTGGCTGAGGACGACGAAGAAGGGAAGGTCATAATCGACTTTTTTTTTTGTTTTTATTTATTTATTTGGTCATTGATCGAAGTTTTATAATTTATCTTGTAATATTTTACGACAGGAAATTGTTGCGAAAACAGTTGATATTTCGACGGTTATAAAGATGCTTTCGAGTAGTCACACGCCGGTTAGGCATGCGTCTGCGTCGCTTTTAGTCGAGCTTTCGAAATCCCGTTTTTTCTGTAATGAAATAGGGGCAGTGGCCGGAGGTATTCTGATGTTGACTACGGTCAAATACAGACAGCCGTTGGATTCTTTCGCCTCGGAAAAAGCTGACGAGATCTTGAAGAACTTGGAGAAGCTTCCGGATAATATCAAGCTCATGGCCGAAAACGGATATTGGGAACCCCTTCTCACTCATCTACTTGAAGGTACTATTGATCAAGAAATCTAGTTTCTCCTAGGGGTGGAAATTGGAACCGGAATTCTGATTCCCGCCGATTCTGATTCGAATTTTTTTCAATTTTGGAACAATATTTTTCATTCCGAACTCCGAAAATTCCGGTTTCGAGTTTTTTCGATTTTTTTTGGATCATAATTGAAATATATTTATATATATGAGATTCCGATTTCATATCTGATTTTAATTCGAAAAGTCTGATTTTTTTTTTCCAAACAAATATTTATTATGAATTTATATGTTAGGTGAAATAGAGATTTCCAAATTCAGCCGATTCCGATCCGAAAATTTCCGATTTTGGAACGAGTTTTCTCGTTCCAATTTTCGAAATTCCAATTGTTATTTTTCTGGAACATAATTGAAATTAGATTTTCACTTCCGAAAAAAATCGGAAATTTTCCAAAAGTTCTAATTACGATCCGATCGGTCCTATTTCCACCCCTATTTTAAATGTTAAAAAAGAAAAGAGATAAATGACAGTTATATGAACAGCAGGTAATGAAGAGATGAAAATGGAGATGGCAGTTTACCTAGGAAAAATCATTCTCGGATCAGAGAGCAAAACCTACGTAGCCGAAAGGGCTTCTCCGGCATTAATCGAAATGGTCAAAACCGGAAATTCTCCGAGCAGAAATGCAGCATTCAAAGCACTGCAACAAATATCTTCACACAATCCAAACGCCAAAGCACTCGTCGATGCCGGAATACTGCAAATCATGATCGAAGAAATCTTCACACGATCATCAACCCACAACGAGGAAATGAGTTCAAGAAACGAGGCTGCTCTAATACTAGCCAACGTACTCGAGTCGGGCCTTGATCTCGAGAATTTCCAGGTCACCACGCACGGACACACACTCGCCTCGGACTACATAGTGTACAACATAGTATCAAGAATCAAGAACTCAACCCCCGACAAACTGAACATAAACCTAATCAGAATCTTGCTCTGTTTGATCAAATCCGATAAAGCCTCGAGTACTATCGTTTCGGTTGTGAAGGAAATGGAAGCGAGCTACGATTTGATCGACCTGATTAACAATCCGAACGAAGAACTCGGGATTAAGTCAATCAAGCTGCTTATCACGCTCGCGGGTTTTATGGGGCACACCTTATCGGACAGGCTGTGTAAAACGCAAGGACAGCCTCAAAGCCTAATCGCTAATCCGAACGAAATTACTACAATCACGGAAAAACACGCGGTTTCTGCTAACTTCTTGGCCAAGCTACCTCATCAGAACCTGACGTTGAACCTAGCTTTGGTCAACAGCAAAACTATACAAGCAGTTACGACAAGCATCGCTCAGATAAATAAAACCGGTACGAGATCGAGCAGGCACACAAGTTCTTATTTCGAGGGACTTGTCGGAATTCTCGTCAGATTAACAACGACGCTGTACGACCATCAGATTCTGCTCACGGCGAAAACCCACAATTTCGCCTCGCTTTTAACCGAATTACTGACAAGATCTTTCACCGACGAAGTTCAGAAATTATCCGCTATCGGGCTAGAGAATCTGTCGAGACACTCGGTGGCTCTGTCGAGGCCTCCACAGAGGAAGAAAAAAAACAAGATTCTAAAACTCTCGTTTTTTCGGAAATGCATATCGATTAATTTATCGAAGGACGAGAGTACTTTCTCTTTATGCCCTGTTCACAGAGGGGTTTGTTCCTCGCAAGAAACGTTCTGCTTGATCGAAGCGGAGGCTGTCGAGAGGCTGCTTTCGTGTTTGGACCACGAGAATGTCGAGGTGGTCGAGGCGGCTCTATCGGCTTTATCGACTTTGTTGGAAGACAAAGTTGACGTGGACAAGAGTGTCGGGTTTTTATCCGAGAGAAACGCTGTACGACATGTGTTAAATGTGGTGAAGGAGCATAAGGAAGAGGGGGTTACGAAGAAGGCGTTTTGGGTGATCGAGAGGTTCTTGATGAAAGGTGGCGATGATTCGGTTTCGGATATATCGAGGGATAGGTTACTGCCTGCTACGTTGGTTAGTGCATTTCATCACGGGGAGGGTTCGACCAGAGAAATGGCGGGAAAAATTCTCAGGCATTTGAATAAAATGCCTGATTTATCCAACACACTAACCTTTACCAAGTAAATTAAAAATATTTTCCTTGCAAAAATTCTAAAGAGTGCATTACCTTATTAGGTCTCGTAACGAGTTCTACGAGGTTATTATCACAGCAGATTATGAGTTACTGCACACACACACACACACACAAAAAAAAAAAAAAAAAAAAAACAAGTTTGCTTTGAAGTTCAAATATGTATATGTGGATTGTAGAGTATATTTGTGGGGTTTTAGTTCGTAAATCCCTTTTGGCTACTTTCATATATTAGATAGTCCTCGGTACTATACTTTGGATACTGCACTCCCCCTTTTAAGTTTCGCGTACGGTTAGCTCTCTATTCATCCGAAATGTCTGGAATGCCCTTTATTAAATGATTTTTTATTTTCTTTTTCTTCTCCATTTTATTTATACATGTAACCAAACACCATTTATCTCTCCTCCTAATATATAATTATAGTTCTCAAACATATCCGAGTCTTCCCAAAATTACGACAAGAAATCGAAAAAAACCTTATGCTCAACCTCCGCCCCCTTTTTACACCACCGTAGCTCCGCCCATCTACACTGAAAAACGTGCTTTGGTGAAATAAAAATATTGAGCAACGTTTTGAGAGAAATATATAAATAAATATTATCGAAAACGTCAGAACACGTCTTTATGAGCAGTAGCGTTTCTTTAAGTGGGAAAGAAGTGTAGTACCAACAATAATATAAAGTGAGGGGCATTCTAGACTTTTTAAATAAGGTTAAGAAGCTAAATCCAAGCGAATTTACAAAGGGTAAATGCAGTGTCCAAAGCGAACTATTAGGACTGTTAATTATATAAAACTAGACAAAAGAGATTTACGAGCTACACCCCCTATAATTTGTATTAGAAAATCTAAGACAAGAACATTTCGGAACATCTTATCTTGAACAACAGTAGTGCATATCGAATGTGGCCACGTCGTCGTTTAATGTGACCCTATTTAAGATTGTGCCACACTTGTACACTGTCCAATCAGACGTGACACAGATTTGTTGTTGGGACGGCATTTGCATGAGAGTGTTTCTAAATTATTCTAAGTTTTATATTCAAAATTATATTTTTACTCTTAATAAAAATATTAAATCTACCTCATGAATTTATTTATTTTATACACAAGTACAATGTATTTTAGATACTTTTTTTTATAATTATTTAAATATTTTAATCAAAAAATATTACAAATTAGTACTCCTTACGTGTGTGCTAAGATATTTGTCATTTTCGGTTATTGCGTACAAATATTAGAAAATTAATAAATATACGTAGATAGTAAAAAGAGAATATAGAAAGTGTTTAAATACTCTCTTTTTAAGTAGGGTGAGAGTGACACAAGAGCCAAATTGAAGTGAAAATAATTATTTCAAAATTGAAAATTTCAAACAAAGATAAGCAAAAATTATATATTTAAGAGAAAATCAAGGTCACTCCTAAGGTAAGGTTAAATTATGAAAAAATCCCTCATGTTTGGGTAATTACAACTATCCCCTCAATTATGAATTTTCTTACAAGTTCATCCTTGCGGTGTTAAATTTAGTGGAATCTTCTAGATTATGTGGAATATTTTCCAATTTGTACCCGTTTTATTCCATTCGACCTCCACGTTTTGAAACAAGATGATGATAAGTTGCGTTTCTTGGTTTGTAAATACACGACTGTGATGCATCAGAAACTGCATTTTTGCACAAAACAGAGACAAAATCCAGAAAATTATCTTGAATTTGACACCGTAAAGATGGACGTGTAAGAAGATTCATAGTTGAGGGGTAATTGTAATTATTCAAATCAAAGAGGGTCTTTTCATAATTTAATCTTACATCAGGGGAGCGACCGTAATTTACCCTATATTTAATGTAGAAGGGGTTTGGGCGGCGAGGTTGAAAGAAACATCCTATTAATATTTGTAAAACCAGATAATTGCTTACCACTTACACTTTAAATTTTAAATACTATATATCAGAATTATAAATTAAGACAAAGAATAATAATTTTCAGTAAGTATTCTACACACACTACACCTGAAAACACCTACTTCAGTGGAACAAGGCAATGTAAGAAAAGTAAGACAAAGTGCCAGACAGATAAATTTATAATAATAAATGGGATGGGATGCATTGAATTCACACAGGCCTTGTAATAATAAATGGTTTGGCCGGCAATGGCTTTTATGTATTATCCATAAATAAAACCTTGGAGTTTATGTTCAATAAATAAAAACCAGTACCTTAAAATAAACTTGTTTTTTTTTTTTTTCTTTTCTTTTCTAGCTCTGTATATTTTGGTAGGTACAGTTTGGCAATGGCTTCTTTCTCGATCGAAGATTTTGTGGGAAACGGTTGTCTTAAGGAATTACTACCGAAGCTGTTAGACCGAGGGTGGGATGACGTACCTACTTTGAAGGCAATGAACTCCGATGACATGGATGACATCGGCATGACTCGTCCCCAAAAGGTTCGTTTTTTTAAATCATGACATCATCATCGTCGTCGTCGTACATCATCATCAATTTTTTGTATGTTGATTCACGCAAACATAGGGATTATAATTTCTACGTACTGAAATGCTAAATGTCGTTCCAGTTTTACCAGTACCGCAAATTTCAGATTACGCATAACTTTCTCATCCAACGACCAATTTAGCTAGTTCAAGTTGTGTTAGTTTTGTTAAATTCGGACTGAAAAAGGGTCAATATCACATTTTTAAGCCAGAACCGTACCGACAGAACTGAAACACTAATTACTCGATCAATATATTCCGTGCATAATATGCAAATTTTACTGGTTTGCTCCATATCCAACTAAAAGAAAAGATCAGCAATAATGATTTTCTTTGTGTCATGCTGAAGGATGCACTTGAAATTAGGTCATACCTGCACGATCGAGCGCTGATGCAGTACGGTGACCAGTTCGAAGCCTCGGGCAAAAGTTTGGCGGAGCTTCTCAGCTTAAGCAACACGGATCTCTCTTCTCTCTACGCAATGAAAAGAGGCCACATCGCTCGTTTTACGGACAGAAAGCAAAACGGCCCACCTTCAAGAAACAACAGCATATACAATAAGAGCGATAATAATTCCAAAAAACTCGAAAACATGACAAGAAACTCGCGAAGAAGTAGCTCCGGTTCCGATATTACCATAGAACAATCTCTGGCGAGTTTCAAGATTGAAGATGGGCATGTCTTTAAGGGCATCGTGGCTTCCATGCCGGCAGAGTCTCGAGCTTGTGGCTGCGTACAACCACCGCCAGTGGCTGAAAACGTAGCTCCGTATTCCGCTATCGAGAATATCTCTGTCCAGAAATTAGCTCCTGAATATAAGATTGGAATCGAGCGGTTGGTCAAGAATAAGGCGCCTCCCGTGAAAGCTTCGGAATTGTGGCGGGAGAAACCAGCTGTATTTGTCTGCATTCGTCGGCCCGGGTACGGTTTTTTCCGAACATAATGCATTGACCACACCTTTTTTTTTCCTGTTAATATATATGTCTGATGTACACTATATTACTATGCAATCGCAATCAGGTGCATTATGTGCAGAGCTGAATCTCATCAGCTCTACTCCAAGAAACCGATATTTGATGCTCTTGGAGTTCAACTATTTGCCGTTCTTCATGAGCATATAGAATCCGAGGTATGAAATTTCAATTATTACGTATAGCACAAAGGGCTAAAATGATGCTCAATGATACAGTTCCGATTTTTTTTAGGTAAACGACTTTTGGCCTCGATATTGGGGTGGTGCCTTGCTCTACGACAAAGGGCAGGGATTTTTCAAGGCACTCGGTGGAGGGAAGCTGCTCAAAGAAAAGTTCATATCTGGTTTTCTGTTCAATTCGAGAGCAATCGCAAACTACAAACGAGCGAAGGCTGTTGGACTGGAAATGAATTTTAAGGGTGAAGGTGAGATTAAAGGTGGACTCTTTGTAGTCGGCAGGGGCAAAAGTGGGATTGCTTACCAGTTCGTCGAGAGAAACTTCGGCGACTGGGCCCCACTTGGTGAAGTCATAGAAATCTGCACTCGAATTCAGGTAGAAATCTTTCTAGTCCCGTTGCTATTAATCCTGTCTGAATATTCATGACCATATATATAAGCTCTGTTTCATTTTTGTGCAGAACCTGCAGCACATTCCATTGAAGTCCATAAAATCACTAAAAGAAGATGAAAAAGAATGAAGATAATGGAGCATTAATTAGTCGACTTCAGCTTCGGCACCTGTCCTTAATAAAATCTATCAATTTGATGAACTCTTTAAGGTTTAAATACCGATGTGTGTGTAATTTTCTTTCCGTGTGATTTTTTTTCAACAGATGCAAATTTTGTTTTGTTGAATCAAAAGATTGATTTTTTTTCATATACTTTAAGACAGTCATGTAGAGCAGCATTCATGATAAAAACAATATTACAACGGTACTAAGTAAGAACCAGACTTCGAACACTTGGTATGTATAAACACACAGTCAATGAGTTTAAACATTGAACGATCACACTGCCCAAAATCTTGTCAATTTAAAAAGAAAGAAAAAAAAAGTGTAATGAAGATATCTGATGCCATTGAAGAAAACTGACAAAGACGAAACCAAAAACAGAGAACTGTATCTTTCTTCTCCAAGGTAATGAATTGAACTTTCGACAAAATAATAATTTATTTTCTCATATTCCAAATACATGTAACTATATTACCTTCAATCACCGCATTGTGCTTTTGGCGATTTCACGCTTCAGGCATCTTTTATAGCATCCACTACCAAAAGTCTCCACAAGAACATTTCCCGTCTTTAAACAAATGGAACCGTGCAGCATCTCTAACCAGAATTTCTCGTTCAGTGATCTTCGAAATGATCTTCGTTGCGTTATGACAGTCATCGCACACACGAAGGTTCTTCACCACTTTAATGGGCAGACCACGAGGAACAAAAATCAAACCAAACGCAATAGCAAGCCTCTCACTGTGATGGTTCAGCAGATTCATTTTCTCAGACTCGTGCACATCGTGCAGAACAGATTTCACGTCGGGCACATATCCCTCTTCCATCATTTTACAGTTCAAATTTTCCAACTCCTTATAAATCTGCTCGGAAAACGGGCTCGATTTGTCATCAGCAGTAAAAATGTGCACTTTGTTCTTGTACTTGATCCAACTACACCCTGGCTCCTTTCTAACACCCTTATCTCTCATTCCTCTTCTTAATCGTGCCACCTCATCCCAGTTCCCTTTCGCAGCGTATATACTAGCAAGCAACACATGGCCAGCTGTGTTTTGCGGGTCGATTTCAAGAAGAGATTCTGCAGCCCATTTCCCTATTTCCATATTACCACGATTTCTACACGAACTCAGCAAAGTCGCCCAGCCAATCGTATCGGGACAGCAAGGCATTTGGAGAATGAAATCTTTCGCTTCTTCCAGCTGTCCAGCTCGACTATACAGATCAATCATGCAAGTGTAGTGATCAAGAACTGGTTTAATTCGGTATTTATCCACCATTAATGCAAAATAATGACGGCCTTTCTCGACAAATCCGGCCCTACTGCATGCAGAAAGAACCCCAACGAAAGTAACCCCGTCTGGTTGAAGACCACAAACCAACATTTCCTCGAATAAATTAATGGTTTCGTTGGCTTTACCAAACTGGGAATAGCCAGAAACTATTGCAGTCCAAGAAACTTCATCCTTCGATTTAATTTCATTGAACAAAATATGGGCCTCGTCGATGTTCCCACATTTACCATATAGGGTAACGAGTGCGTTAGATACCGTTATAAAGGAAATCAATCCTGAAACTAGTGCTCGACAATGAAACTGTGCTCCCTCTTCCAAGCTGGCCAGATTTGCACAAGAGCTTATCACACTGCCTAAAGTGAAATAATCTGGCTCGACTCCATTTCTCTGCATCTCGCAAAAAACCCGAACAGCTTCCTCGCTGTATCCATTCTGACCATAGCCCACTAGCATGGCTGTCCAAGAAACGATATTCTTGTACGGCATCCTCCGAAAGACTGTCTCTGCGTTTTTTATGTCTCGACACTTTGAGTACATATCAACAAGGGCACTTGCCACAAAAACATTGTCCATATGATCAGTTCTAGTCATATACGCATGAATCTGCTTCCCTTCTTCGGATGCCAAAAGACCTCCACAGGAAGTTAAAACACTTCCGAAAGTAAACTGATCCATATTCACTCCCTCGAACCTCATTTCTCGGAACAAATCAAGTGCTTCTTTATCCATCCCATTTTGCATAAGTCCAGTAATCATCGTTGTCCAAGAAATCGAATCTTTCTCAGGCATACACGCAAACAATTTGTACGAATCTTCTACCATGCCACACCTCAAAAAACCCATAAGCATCGTGTTGTACATAACCAAATTCTTCTCTGGCAGCCCATCAAATACACGCTTAGCCTCATTTATCAGACCACATTTTGCATACATGTCAACTAAAGGACTCCCCACAAAAACATATGACTCGAACCCGCATTTCACTATTTGCCCATGAATAACCCCACCCAAACCAACCCAACCCTTGTTCGACAACATTATTATGATCGTCGAAAGAGTGATTCTGTTCAAATTCTCCAACCCATGCCTCAGCATCGATCTATAAGCCTCTAAAGCTTTGCCACTCAACCCACATTTTACGTACCCCGAAATAAGCAAATTCCACGAAACTCCATCTCTACTTGGGATCAAATTGAACACCTCCTGCATCTTCCCAACATCCCCGTCTTTCGAGTAAGCAGAAAGAATAGTGTTCCATGAAAAAGGGTTTGGTCTGCGCAAATTATCAAACACATTGCGTGCATAGGCGGTGTTGTTGAGCTTGTAATACCCATTGATGAAGTTGTTGAGCAAGAACGTCTCTGGATCCGTGATGGTCCTGATTATGTGTCCGTGGAGCTTTTTGGCTTGTTTCAGATTTCCGGTCTCGCAGCATTGTTTAAGAAGTGAGCAATAGTAATTCGAAATATTGGACATGGAGTTTTCTGAGATGTGTTTTGGCGGGAAGGGTGTAGTTCCCTTCATAAACATGGTTGTCTGGTGAGATGATTTACTGCTTAGTCTAATTTTCCATTCTTAAATTAAAGATTGAAAAAGCCCAATTTTGGGCTAATCAATAACCAAAAACCCGAGAAAAAAAGCCTCGTTTTGAACACGTGTCTGCCCTTTCCTAAATGAATTATAAAAACCTGAATATTTAATTGAATGTTACAACAAACATCACAAATTTAAAAGGATATTTGTGAAATCAAATTAACTACAAAGTGACTAATTTTGAAAGTTGAAGCTGGAAATTTTTTTTTTTTATTTTTTTTATTAATGTTCCAATATTTTAAAATCGGGAAATTACAGTTTTTCATCCCTCAAGTTTACACTAATTTTACATTTAATAATTCATGTTCACAAAAATTACATTCGGTCCTCATATTTCTATAATTTAACATTTTTGTCATTTCTGTCAATTTATCGTTTAAGGCATATCGTTTAAGGCAGTAATGGGGCACACGTTTCATTTGGAAAGGACTTAAAGTGTTGATTTTTTGCAACATAAGGAACCAAATGTATTTTTTGTTAACTTAGGAGGATCAAATGTAAAATCTTTGCAAAGTAGAGGGACAAAAATTGTAACTTTCTCATTTTAAAATTGATTCTAATTAATATTAAATTTAAAACCAAAATAATGGAACCTAAATTATATAACTAATATGATAATTTATAAAAAAATTAAAATAATTAGACTAGAATTGGTGGGGTGCGCCAGGCCCGTGCAATAGTGCAACGCATAGGCGACGCTTGAAGGCCCAGTCAGCAAGCTAACTTGGTGGGCCCTCCCCCTTAAAAAATGAATTTAATATCGTGTGGGCCAATGGCCCACATATCAGATATTAAACTGATAAGAACAGATACTACACTTGATCTTAGCCAAAAGGCCGAGAAAGGTATGAGAATTTCAGTGCAATGCCGCCTGCTTTTATATTCTTTGTTTGTAGCGCTTCTAACTTCCGCAACCGATGTGGGACAAACAAAAAGCTCTCTATTGTACTTAAATCATCCTCCACATGTAATGTGTGTGTGATTGATTGTGTGTAATTCAAAATTTGCAAACTATATTTCACCAATTGTTAACATCATCGACAAGACCTCCAATTATGCGTGTAAACGAACTCGTCTACTATTTTTTTTGTGAGCTCGAGCTCGAATTCAAACCGATTTTAACGAGCTCGAGCCCAACCACATTCGATTTTTTTTTTTTTTTACTATTATATAAATTAAAAATAATAAAATAAAGTAGGCTCTAAGCCGACTCGCAGGCTCACGAATTAAGAAAAAGCTCAAGCTCAAAAACCTCGAGTTCGAGTTTTAGCTTACACCCTCCAATTTGTGTGTGAGCATTTTGAGATCAATTTGGACCAATTCATCTTTCAAACTTTTTTAGTTTGTCTGTACATAGGTTAATTACAAAAATAAATCTTGAACTTTGAATTGTCTACGATAAAATTTAGTCAAGCTTCTAAATTGTGAATAAACCCTCTTAATATTTATTGCAGTGCTACAAATTGCACCATTTAAAAGTGGATCATAATTAAAAATAAATAAATAAATCTGAGGGATATGTTTCTTATTTTGAAAGTTAGATAAAACTGCAAAATTGCACAATATTTTTTAAAGAACTAAAAATTACTAGCAAATATGAGCCTCCCCAAATTACAAGCAACTACTAATCTTTCAATACAATAATAATATTTACAGGCTAAGAAAAAAGGAATAGACTGAACAAGAATAATAGCTCATACCCCAATCATAATTCAATAATGAAACACAAACCCTGATCTTGTTTTCCTCTAATCACTCAAAATACATAAAATTCGCACTCGAAAATAAGCCCGAACTCGAGCGTGGGCCCGCCTTACGATAATTGGATCGTAACTGCACAAAGGTCATGATTTTTCTATTGCTATCTAGGCTTTGTATCTTCTTGAATTTCCAGACAGGGGATAAGCTTCTGGATAGAGGAGTAGGTGAACTCTAATATTGCTGTCAGGCCCCCGGAAGATGGGTCTTTCAGCAAAGGATAAAAAGAAGGACCAAATTATTAAATACACATAAATTAAAATTTTAAGAAAAAATCAGGGTTCAGCTTTCATATGCCCTGGAGGTAGAGAACCTGAAAAAAAAATATATGCATTCAATTCAAGAACTTAAACCACTAAAAATGAAGTTAATTCAGCTATATATATAATGTGTGTGTGTGTATATATATATATATATATATATATATATATATATATATATACCACTTAAATCTTGGCTATTAGGAGGAGTGCTCGAGTTGAAGCCCATATGAACCACGTTGTGAAGCTCGTCCTCCCATACAGTCGGCACCTATATTGCAAAATGTAACAAAAATATTATTTAAAAAATCGATCTTTTTTATATGTAAATATGTGATGTTAAAAAAAGATGTATTTACTTGAGATGATGTGGATTCTTTAAAGCCTCCAATGACAGTAGCAGTCGATTGGAGATTAATCGTTCTTCGAAGAGATTCGGAAGAGTTGCTCGGGTGGCAAGCTTGGATTTGTGAAGGATGAATCGGCAGAAACGGCATTGTCATGTCGGTCGGAAAAACCATTGACGATGATGAAGATATGCCACCTCCTCGTGGCTGTATAATCTATCGTATCATCGGTTTATTTTATTACTTTTTTATTAGACGCAAAATACGGAAATTAAATTTATTTGTAGTCGAAGGTGAAACGTGTTCTTACATCCTTAGCTAGAAGCCCTTCGATATTGAAGTCCAAACGAGGATTCACCGTTGCAAGCTTCATTGACAGGAACTGAAAAAACAGAGTCGTAAATGCAATAATATATACATATGATCGAACACTGTATATATATATATCAATTGCTAATAAGTGGTTATCAATAAATAATACCTCGACCTGGCGCTGCAGCGACTGCACGTAATTGATTATTTCATCGAGCATTACCGCTTTCCCCGTGACCTGATAAGATAAAAATTAGGGATTTTAATTTAATAATTGAATTGTAAAATCAAGCCTACAAAGTACAAACCTTGCTGCAACCAGGTACAAGATCCTGAAGAAATTTCATCCTTTCACTAATCTTCTCCCTCCTCACCTACATTATTATCGATGTAATCAATCACCGAATTCAATTCAATAAAATGAATTAAAAAAAAAAATCTTTTACGGAAGACTCTTTACCCTCTCAGCAAGACTGTGGCTATTCGTGGCCTGACCTCTTCGAGCTCTAATGTGTATATAATCTTCCTTTGGTGGATCCGAGCTTTGGGACCCACCTTGCTTACCGTTTTTCCCACCGGACTTACCCGCCGAACTAGGGTTTTGATCGCTCGTTCGTTTAATTTCCTCCGTTTCTTTAACTGTCTCAATAGATGCCGTTTTCGTCGCTTCATTATTCTCCTCATTCTCACTGTTCTGCCCCCCTCCTCTCTTCCTCTTCTTACCACTGCCAGCCCCTTTGCCGGAAAACTCCTCTCCACCACCACCACCACGGCCGCTAAATTCAGCCTCGTCATCCGACCCTTCACCTCCTCGTTTCGCAACTTCTTCGTGAGGGCCCACAACAAGACCCTCGTGGGGACCACGCTCGAAACCCTCATGGGGTCCACGCACCACCATCGGGCCGGGCCCCCGGGAGGAGTAAGGAGGGTTCATAGGGTGGTCATGGATGCTGCTAAAAGGGCTCATCATTTCGCCGAAGCAAGAAAACCTAGCCGCTCGTTCGATAAACCCCGAATCGGCCGGAAATTGAGGGAGCATACCAGGCGGTAGAAAGATACCTAAACCCTGGCCGTTGATCGGCTGATCCCAAATCGGAGGGTGGAAAGAATCGGCCATGTGGCCGGAGGAACAGGCCGACGAATCCACCATGGAATTGCCCATCGGAATCATCCCAATTACGGACGAGTTTGTCAGATTATTCACACCAACTTGCCACTCCGAAGAAGACATGTTTGGTGTGTGGTAGTTTAGGGGGTCTTCGCCCCCCTTTTGTGGCTGCTCAACGTTAGTGCTCTTTCCAGACATATCCATCTTCTTCTTTTTCTTCTTCACATGAGCTACAAAATCAGCCAAACAGAGCACTAATCACTAACCACAAAAACAAGAAAAAACAAAAAAAAAACCTAAATTTCTAGGGTACGAGGTTGAGTTTCTTGAAAATGGTTATCTTTCAAGAAACAGCTGAACAGATAATTTTACACATAAATTAAATAATTATTAAATTGAATCGAATCAAAACAAAAAACAGAGCCCAGAAACATGTAACTGAATGCCACCACAACAGTGCTGCTACAGCTATTTTCCAAAGCTTTAATTTTTATTTTTTTTCACTGAAATTAAAGCAGCACCATTAATGCACAGGAAAAAAAACACACACAAACACACACAATAAATAGCTGAGACTGAGAGCCCCCCACAGTCAACAGAATCAGAGACATAATTTCAGCGTAATAAATAACTATAACAGACTCATACAGAAAACAAACACCATGGTCTGAGTAAACAGAACTAAAAGTGGGCAAAAATGCAAAATTTAATAAATAAAAATGAAGAAAGATACCATTTTGAGATTGTGGGCTGTCTTTAAGAACTTCTGTAGTGGTTTCTCTAACAGCGGTTCGAGGAGAAATTTTAAAAAAAAAACAAAAAAAAAAAAAGTTCACTTTTTTTTTTTTGTTTTTTGTTTTTTGTTTAGTTGGAAATTTGAATTTATGGGCTTGTTATTCAAACTTGAGGCTGTTACGTACTGGTGTACAGTGATCTGAGCATTCAAGAGAAACAATAAAGAAGGAGAGAGAGAGGTATACAAGATCAGAAACTAGAGAGAGAGAGAGTTAAATGAGATGTAGAGAGAGAAAATGGGGTTATTTATTTGAAGGAAGAGGAAAAGGGAAAGCTTAGAAGGAAAGATGGTGCATTTATACTACCCCTACACGCCTTTGCATAAATTACAGAGCTCTTCATCATTAACCACTAACCACCGCCACTGCTAATTAATTATTTCTTAAAATTTGTTTAAACATATTATTATCATTATTATTATTAAATCAGCTATTTTCTGATTTTCAAGAAAATAAATAAATACTAGTTTATAAAAGAAATTAGTTAGTACAGTGATTCGAAATTTGAATGAATGTCCAAGGTTGACTTTGTTTGCTATGGGGTGTGTTTTTTTTTTTTTTTTTTATAATATATATATTAAAATGTTATTTAATTTGTAAAATGGTATATACAAGTATATGTATAATTTGAAAATATTTTTCTATTACTCATCGGTCACATTTCTACATAATTAAGTTCGGGATGGTCTAACGGATGGAGCAAATAAGCATGTGTCAATTGACCAAAGTTCGAAATCTCTTGTCAACGGTCGCTAAGTCGAGCTAGTCACACAATATTAGCCTAATGTTGTTTACGTCTCTCGTATGCTCTTTGCTAACTATCATACAACAGTGTACGTTTACTATATGGTTGGTTGTGAAATAATTCGAATTTGAATTATCTTATTGCATGCACATAGCTTATTAACTATGTCTAGTGTAATTTATTTATATTTAAAAATATTCTTTTTTTTTCACTTCAACATTATTCTACCTTCTTCTCCATACTAAAAATATGTAATATTACCAAAGTATAATTGTTATCCAAACTTTAGTAGTAAGTCTCATGATTTGTAGCTTAAGGCATGTCATTAGTTTTACAGCTTTATTAGTTTAACTTTACTTTTGTTTGTGTACTTTGTGTGTGTGTGTGTGTTGTATGATTATTTTTTTAGTAATAAAAGATAAAACTGGCAAACTGACAATGCCAACTCTTAATACATTAGATTAATTAGTGAATTTACTAATCTTTTGAAGACAATGTCCTTGATTACTGATTGGAAGAAGAGCTAATTAAGTAGTAATTTTTTAATTAGGCTACTAGGCTTATTAGCTTTATCTAGCTTGTTTTCACACTTTTCTTGGCCACTTGGCCTTTGGGTTACTTCTATACCATGTCTACTAATCTAAGGAATATGCCTTATTTTCTTTTTAGTAAGTATATCTTAGTGGTTGGAGTAAGTAAGTCTGTGTCAACTGATTCATGTTCATGTTCGAATTTTTTTGTCAACAGTCGTTGTCGTTAGGTAGAGCTTGTCACACATGGTTAGTCTAGTGTGATTTATGGCTCTCGTATACTTTTCAAACTATTTACCACGTGGACCTATATAATTGGCTGCAGTTCATTCATTACTAAAAAAAAATTGCACCTTTGATAGCTTGAATACCATATATTTATAGGTATGTATTCCATGCCACGTATTTTTTTGCCCAAAAACATGGGAAAGGGACCAAACAATTAGTTAAAAGTTCCTATAAGGGATTCCTTTACCAATAGCACATTAATTTTTATTTTTATTTCTGTTTCGATATAAGTATCTCGCATTTTTAGTGGCTAAAAGTCGTAGAAAGTAGTGTAGACGCGTCTGTGAATGGTGGATGTTCATGACCATAAATCAAATTCGGTGTGAATTTTCAATTTTTCGTTGGTACATTTTGATTTTTTTTTTCCAGAAGTTCACTGACAATTTTCACAAATTAACTACTAGTTTTCAAACGTTCGCTAACAATATTATGCAATTTTCTGGGAGATTGCTGCTGTATTTTATTACTAACCAATTTTTTAAATCTCACTTCCAATTTTCAGAAATTTTACTATCTTAGTTTATTTAAAATAATTTCAACATTTCATTTTAGAAATTGTTAATACTAATTTTCAGTAATTCATTGCCAATTATCTTGATAGTACTAGCATGTTTTGTTAAGACATCTTAACAAAACATGCTAGTACTATCAAGATAATTGGCAATGAATTACAGAAAATTAGTATTAACAATTTCTAAAATAAAATGTTGAAATTATTTTAAATAAAATAAGATAGTAAAATTGAATGTCGACATTCAATTTTCAACCTCAATACATGTACAATCATTATTATTAATTTTCAGAAGTTCACGAAAAAACACAAGTTAAAATCAAATATTGCAGAAAAGCACCACGGGAAAAGATGCAGTCGACTTTTGTTAAAGTATATTATTTATCGCTTTTTAGAAAAAAATATATTTTAATTATTTGTAATAAGTAATAACGTTATAAATATCATGAAACATTTATTGTAACTTTCTCAATTCATTGGAGAGAATTAATATTGAAATGAAACAATTAACTTAAGGGGTATTTTAGTCAATTTATTAGATTATTTCTAGAATACGTATATGTTAATATTCTTAATGTTGTTTCGATTATCACTATAGGGTTCTACTGACAATTGAAATAAGGAAGATCGAGTAGTAAAATTTAGGGTAGCTTAGTTTATTTATGAAAACACTCTTCATTTTTTCCTAGTTACATTCACATCCTGCAATTTGTAAATTTCTTATATTTACACTCTTTTGTAGGGAGTTGATGTAGGAAATTTACAAGCTACTTGGGCATGTATGTAATTTCTATTAATATGGAGTTTTTTTTGTAATTACACTTTTCCTCAGGAGATGGTTGTTATTTATCCTAAAATATAAATGTCTGAATTATGATAATTTACCTAAAATATATATAATTCGCTACTTCTCACATAGAATGCGTCAATGCGGTTTATTTGACGTTGCACACATTGAAACACATCGGATAATTATTGACCGTTGATCAGTACATAATTATACACACAAACCATATGTACGTAAGTTTAGAAGACGATTATTTAACCACATCAATGGATAAAAATCACTTGTTGTGTATGACCGGTATAAGCATATCATTAACCCATTTGGAATACTACTCAAATATGTTGACCACGACTGTATTAAAAGAGGAACTAATTAAGATTATGAAATAATAATAATATTTTGCTAAGTTATTTATTTTTTTCTCAAATTAAAAAAAAAAACTATTTTTTTAAAACTGCTGCAGCTGTGTGTTGAAAGACTGACTGTCCTTTTTTTTTTTTTTTTTCTTTTTAATTATCTCATGTCATTATTAGTTGGCATTGGGACTTGCATACCTCAAAGATCCAAATCTTATAATCATCGAATCTGCTTTACATATTCTTAATTATACCAAATATTTAATCCAATAATTAATTAATTTAATCAAATAGTTTATGTAAGGACTAAAAATGATTTGTATTGATTGGGGTTGATTTTTCTAGGAACGTCTAGAAGCAAAAACCATGGCTCATCCAAAATATTCCATTTAAAATAATAAAACTACCAATTTTTTTTTTTTTTTTAGACAGTTGGATGAACATCTTAATATAATTCATTCCAGCTGTTTTATTTGAAATGAATCACTTCTTTTAAAAGTCATAAAATAAGACTTTTTTTTTTCTTTTCAGATAAATCATTTTTTGATATATGATGTGATATATCAACTATCAATTAATATTGTTGTTTAGATAACCCTTATGACACAGATTCATAGATTTAAGCGATGCCGGGATTTTAAATCAGAGGGACCGAATGCATTAAAAAGTTTATGATTTTTTTGGGTAAGTTATGCAAACCCCTGAATTTAGATTAAATTACAGAAAATGCCTTTGCTATTAATCCATAATTATCAATACCCTCTGACATGTTTCCGTATTACACAGATTTTTTACGATGTGATATTTTGTGGAATCTTTTTTAGTTGAGGGATTATTCCCAAAAAATATCGATTATACCCCTTGCATACGTGTGACATTACTTTCTGCTATTTTTTAAAGAAAAAATATTCCTCGACTCAAAAAGATTTCATGACAAATCACACCATAAGTGGTCGATGTAAGACGAAAACAAATGTTGGGTTTTTTTTGATAATTACAAATAGTTGGAGGTATTTTTTATAATTTAGCCTAAGTTCAGAAAAGTTTTTTCAACCTACCATTTTCTTTAAAAAAAATTATATAAAATAATAGGAATTTGAACAATATTGGTCTGCCACTGGAGATATATGTAACGGGAAACGAAATGTTAAATAGTATTATTTGTGTTTCATTCATATTGTTCATAATTTTAATATATTTCTCTATCTAACTTTGTCCATCCGCTTCGTTTACTCATATGTACACATGTGTATTTGCAAATGAACTCGTTTTCGTGCGATAATTAATTACTAGGTTGCTAATAATTTAGTTAACCGTGGAAAGAAATAATTTGATCGATAAATTCTCACTTTAGAAAGTGGAAAGATCGTAAATTATGAACTTAGTCAACCAATTTGAAACTGCATTTAGCATTTCCTATCGAGAACTAAGGTTAAAATAAAAACCTATCCAGAATTTGAAGTTATTACTCAACTTTTTGCAGTAAATAACTTATTCGGGAATGTAAGTATATTGTGATTATTTTTGTTAGTTAAATAGTACTCCCTCTGTCCCATATTATATGTCTTTTTAGAGAGTTTTTCTTGTCCCAAATTATTTGTCATTTTAGATTTTCAATGCATCATTAATTGCACTATTTTCAATTTTACCCTTTATCACTCCTAATTAGTTAGTTGTAAAACAATTAATGTCAAGGATATATTAGTATTTTCCTATGTTTTTTACTATAATCTATACACATTTATTGATTTTCTTAATATGTGTGCAACAACCTAAAACGTCACTTAAATTGGGACGGAGGGAGTATTAAATACAACAGATTTCTACCTAAGTTACATGAATGTATACGTACATTGCATACACAAGAAACCATGGGCAAAAATCTACAACAAGATAGTAAAAACTAAAAACAAGAAGACGATGAAATAAAAACAACCTACCACCCCTCACCCCCTTTATATATATTTATAAAAATAAATAAATAATAATAAAAATTAAAAAAGTTGATTAGATTCCTTTGGTAGGGCTCCTTTTATTTTATCCTCCAATTAGAATATACATAGCCACGGATGTCACGAATAGGGCGTCGCCACGTGGAATTTTGTGCTCTCGTTATTGATTAGAGTTTGTACATGTAAAAACAATATAGATTTAGCCTATGCAATTAAAATAATACTTAGAGTGAGAGTTGTTTCATGGTTGGCATTTGGCTCTTCTTTTCGAAAAGCTAAAAAAGATAAATTAATTAATAAATTAATAATTAATAGAAAATAATAATAATAATAATAATAAATCCCTTCAAGCAACATGAAATTGGAGATTTCGAGTTGGGGATTCGAGATAGCTTTACAATTCTTTAACATTTAACCAAAACCTCTTTCTTTAATTTGATGATTACTCTCTCTCTTTATATATACTCCCTCCGTTTTAAAATAAATGTCGTTTTGAGCTGTTGCACGCTTATTAAGAAAATTAATAAATATGTGTGGATTTTAGAAAAATACGTATAATATGACTAAAATACCCATATGCTTAATTATATCTCAACTAATTAAGAGTAATAACTAATAAGGGCATAATTGAGAAAACAATAATTAATGTATCATTGGAATTATAAAGTGACAGATGATATGGAAAAAAAAACTCCCCAAAGTGAGAGTTAATTTGGAACGGAGGGAGTATTTTTTTTTAATTGACAAAAGAAAATATATATATATATATATATATATATATATATATATATATATATATATATATATATATATATATATGTGGGTGTGTACACGCTTTGGAGATTTTGATAAAGTAAAGTTGGTTTGGAGCTTTAATCAATTAGAAGGAAGCACGGTTTGAAATTATGTCAAATCCATCACTGTACTTAATTTGTGAGTAGTGGTGAGTAATAAAAATTTATGGAAATACGTGCATGTTAATTAAAATTAAATCAATCCTATGATTACGTATTGCGTGCTAATTATTATTATTATTATAAAGTATTGTACATTGTGATTATTAATTTCTGGTCAAACCCACTAGTTAAGTACTAGTTCAGATTCATAACAGCTAATTCAATCAGTGTTTACACTAATGTTTCTTTATGTTTCTTAATTCACTAGGAATTAGGTCTAATATGTACAAGTATAGGTGTGCATATTAAGATTGGCATGTATCGGTTTTATCGGTCAGTTAATCCAGTTTTGATCTATTTTTCTTCGTCGATAACTGATAATTAATTGGTCCATATAGTTGGCTCGTTAATTTTGACTGACCCGTATATAAATGAGTCGGTCGATGGTTTTCAGTTTACTTAAAAATCGGTTGGTTAATATTAACAAACCAACCGAATTTTTAATAATAAAAATCTATTATAAAATTTTAAATGTAATTCTTATTTTTTATAAGTTAAAATAATATATAAAAGTCTTATTTCTATTTTACAAATATTTACATACGATTTCTATTTAAGATTCTTATTTTATATTCCTCATTATATATGGGCAAATTACGGTCACTCCTCTGAGGTATGGTGGTCATATTACGAAAAAAAAACCCCTTGTTTTGGTAATTACAACACCCCCTCCTTTTAAATATTTTTACATAAAACTTATGTAATTCGGTTATTTACCGAACCAAATCGTATATCCAGTTCGGTAAAATGTATGAAATGTTGTTGTAACGAAATTTCGGTCCAGTTTTACCGATTTAACATCCCTAAATTTACCTCTGGAGGGGTATTTTCGTAAGATAATACATAGTTGAGGGGGTGGCTATAATTACCCAAACAGAAGCGGTGTTTTCGTAATTTGACCATAACTTAAAGGGTGGCCGTAATTTGCCCTTATATTTACTTGTCGTAGAAATTTAGTATAAAAAAAACTCTTAATTTTAAAGTTCATATTTTTCCTATATAAGTTTTCTCAAAATTTTGAATATCTTATGATTTTTCTTTAAAAAAAAATAGATTCCGATAATTTAATACCAATAACAACCAATTATTTACCCGACAAAGTCGGTTGACAACCATATCCGACTCATAACAATCGAACCAGTAATGATTTTCAATATTTTGCAAAATCGCTTGGTCGAATCGGGTAGGTAAGTGACCGATCGGTACCCAAACAACCCATGCCCAAGTCTAGTGCATAGTGTGTACATAGTTTTTTTCTAAAAGAAAATTAAATGTACTAATTAGGGCTGTGCATGGATCGGTTTTAACCACCAACCAACCCATTTTCGACCCACAATTTGTGATGGTTAATCAACCATCAACCGACCCATTTAAGTTGGGTCGATAATGTCAACCAACCCATGTATAGTTGGGTCGATAATGGTTTCTAATATGCTAAAAAGTTGGTTAGTCGGTTAATATCGGCCAAACAACTTTATACATTAATTTAGTATTTATTAATTTTAATTAAAATATTTAATATTTTTAATTTCAAATTTCTATTTTATATCACATCTATTAAATTGTTTAATATTTAACAAAATCCTAAAATCAATAAATCAAACATAATTACCTAATTTTAACTATTTTAATTTTAAGACATATAGTCTAAATATTTGGACGATTATTATTTGTTGAACTATTTATGTTTAATCGCAATATATATGCCCGTAATATTTTGAATTTTTTATTTGAATATTATTGAACTAGTCACATTTGATTTATAAAAGATATAGCGTTGTAACAAGTAATAAAATATTAATAAAAAATTAAAAAAAATATTTAGATGGATGACCCATCAACCAAACCACCAACCAACCCATTAAATTGGTTTTCAACCATCACCCAACCCATGTAGGTTGGGTCGATAACGGTTTCCAATATTTACCAAAGTTGGTTGGATGGGTTGGGTTGGTTTTATGGCTGGTTTTTAACCAAACCAACCAACGCACAGCCCTAGTACTAATACAAACACAAGTCCATAAATTTGAGGAAATAAGCAAAATATTAATGTGAAGTGACAAAGATGGAGTAACATTGCATGTTCAAATGCATACTATGATATCTACTCCACATAAGTAGAGCATGGTCCATATAGCATCTTAATTAAAAGCACTCGTCTTTTTTTTATTTTTTCAACATTTGTTGGCTACTATACTTTATGTTTTTTTGCCTCTACAAACTCTTTCCACACAACCCAATTATTAAATGCTTATTTTCTCATACCAAAAAAATAAAAAATAAAATTGATTTAGTATATGGTAATGACATGACAATTCACCAAACTAATGTTTCTTTTATTTATTTATTTATTTATTTATATTTGGGGTGTGAATTTCATGCAAATATGATTACTCAACATGGTGAGAACATTGATAAATGATTTCCCCTCAAAGCTACTTTTGGTTCTTTTTTTTGGGCCATATCTAAAAGAGTTATTTTTTTAATTAATTAATTAATTAATTTATTTATCAATCACATCTAAGAGAGTTGAAGCAAATAATATAATGCACAATCACTCGAGTTTATTCCTTAAAGTTATGTTCGAGTCGAAGATTTGATTGAGAATGCGTTGGATCATTGCATCGTGCTTCATAATTGAACAAATGATTACCCTCGGTCGATCAAGTCAAATGTCATTAATAAAATAAAATAAAGCTCGTAAGTTTTGTAGTAGGAACGAACATTGTATAAGTCAATTTTCGACCAATTGAATTTGAAACTGGTGGACTAAAGCCAAATTTGATTCAATTAATTTAGATTCTTCTGAACATAAATCAATCACATAACGAGACATTATAACAATTGAGAGTTGGTTTAGCTCTATGATTACGTGGGAAGTATTGGTTTAGGTATATCAGATTAGTGCTGTAAATTAGCCGAGCCTGACTATTTTGGCGAACTCGAATTCGACTCGTCAGAAAGCGAATTCGAGTTAGAATTTTTATCGAGTCGACTCAACTCATTTAGACGCCTGTTTCAGATAATGATGTGCGTATCAGATAATGATGTGATCTACCAATTTGGAACCAACTTCATCACTTTTGTTAATTCATTAACTTAGATATGGTATTCTATGTTAGGTCAAAGTGGGTTGTATATGAATAAGATTCTTAAAAGCATGAAAGTTGCAATAAAATAAAAAAAATGCAATATAATTATTAATTAGTTCGGAAAAATGAAAGCGACAGCTAATAAATAGATTATTTTCTTGCCGTTAAAAAAAATAAAATAAAAAATAAAGAAAAATTGAAGTGGTGTCACAATCACAAGGATTGTTAATCATAAAGAGAGTGACATAGATTGTCTTTCATAAATTAACAATCAACTGAAACAGGATTAAAGTTATCAACTTATCAATCTATCCCGATTTATGTAAACCCCACCAATAAAGATTTGCCTAACTATCCCATATTCGTGGGATAGATAGATATTACATGTATTAGTTGGATGTCTACTCATTCTTTTCGATTTTGGTTTTCTTATTTTGGAAATAATTATATTTTATTTATTTTACTTGTGTTTTTTTTAGGGAAATTTAAATTATTTGGATAATTTATACTCAATTAATTTTTATTTATTTTTTATTGAATTGATTGGCTTAGATAAATAGGCTCTCCAAGTTACACTTTCCATATGATTAGGTTGAACTCGAATAATGGATGATGTTTATCTTAGTAGTGACTTTAGGCCAAACTTTTCTTGCACTTTGGTCCTTTTTGTACCTTTAGTTTTAGTGTTAAGAAAAATAAATTATAAAAAGTGTAAATGGAGAAAAAACGTGAGAAAGTCGTACGACCATAAGCTGGTTCAGTGAAATGATCTGTATTGCAAGCTCCATTTACGACGCGCGAACCAGTCTATTGATCACGAGTTGATTTTTCATCGACACTGATCAGTGAAATGATCCGTATTGCAAGCTCCATTTACGATTCAATTTATCTCATACGGCCAACCGACAGTTTGATTAAGAGTCGATTTTGGAACATTTTTTTTAATTTTCTTTTCATCGATTGTGATTCAAAATTTTCTGATTTAGGGACAATAACTTCCATTCCAAATTCAAAAAAATGGATTTCCACTTTTTTTTGAAAATTACACTTGTATTGTCAATAACATCATGTATTTTATAGATTAGGTGACAAAAATTTGGATTTTTCATTTATTTCGCCCATTTCGATCAGAAAATTTCTGATTTTGGAACAACTTATTTAATTGCAACTTTTTTTATTTTTTGACATGAAACTGAAATTAGTTATTCACTTTAAATAGATGTTTTTTTTTTTGAAAGTATGAACTCGGATCCGTCTAATTTCCACCACTACGTATAAATTTAAAACAAAAAATCGTTGAACAGATAGTTCAAACTAAATAAATACAAATCGTGAACCATCGGAACTATCCGAACCAAAAGTTCGTAATCCGCCCCAAAACCAACAATTTTACGATTCATTATATCGCGGTTCCGGAACCTAAGTTATATATTACAAAAGGTTTGGGCTTGGTATCATTCATGGACGTATAATTAAATTGGCCCATCCTAATAAATTAAATACTACCAAAATAATAGGGTTTTTCATTTATTTTTCTTGGGCCATAATTAAAATTAAAAGCCACGTGAGTCTTAATGAGAGAGCTCCAGCCTATATAAGACAGCCCAATAAGCTTCCATCCTCTCAGTTTTAATCTCTCTTAACTCCTATTTTAAGATTTAAGTTAACTTTATTAACCAAGAAAATAATTGCATTTGCTCAAACATAATTAAAAGAAACGAAATAAAACTAGAAAATAAAAAAAAAATGCTGTATATTGAGTTTCCAAATTAGAAATTACTATATAAGAACGATAATCGAACGGGTAGAAACTAGAAACGAGTATTTCGGAATTTGTACCTATTCGAGTTGTGAATTTACAAAAGAAATCACCTTTTTCCAGACAATCTTCAAAACGCCTATTTTCGGTTCATTTTATCTTAGGAGCCAAACGAGCCCTTAAATAACATATAATATCCGGCCAAATTCGGGATGGAAGGGGTGTTCATTCGATACGTACCGAACGGTAACGGAATTTCGGTACTTCAAAAGTTTGTGCGTTTACAGTACCAAACTATTCGGTTCGGTACGATTTTTTACCGAACTAATTCGATTTTTTCGGTTGGGTATTAGTAAAACCAAAAGTATATTTCAATATGTTAAAAACATTTAAAAAAAAAAATTCAAACTAATTAATTCTTGAATTCGATATTCAAATTTCCCTAAAAAAATAATCATCAATATAGACTAATTTGTAAATAATGAAAAAATATCAATCAATCTAAAAGTATTTTACAATTTATTATAACCTTAAAAAAAATTAAAATAAAAGAAAAAAAATATACATATACAATATACAATGTACAATGTACCGAATACTAAACATACTTTTCAGTTTGATGTTTGGCACGTAACGAACTTTTGGCTCGATTCGGTTCGATCTATTTACCAGTTGACCGAGTGAACGCCCCTAAAAACTTAAATACTCCATATTTATCTTGAACCATGGGGGCGTTAACTAAACTTATTGTAGAAGAGCGTGTTGTGGGCCCACATCGATATTCCCTTTTGGTACCTTTGTTGTCATTTTTAGTTTGTTTTAATCATTGGTTCAAAATCCCACTACTTTTAAATTACTACTTTATCTTATTTCGTGCCACAATTTGAGTAGCCTTGCTCTCTCTAATAAATAAATCTTTTATCACCATATAACTATACATTAATCATTAATTAACAAAGTAATTACATTTGATGTAATTACGCCTCATAAATACCGTGATTGACAAATCACAATGCAGCTAATGATCATATTCTCCTTCTTATTACCATCATGTAATTAATTAATTTAATCATGTAATAAAAATATTAAATATTCAAAAAATATTTACAGAAGCAGCTACTAACTACATCCACCGATTCCACCAAACAGTTGACCTCTGAGTTGTGTGTGTATATATATATGTATGTATCCACGGCTCACGTTAGCACCCCACCCTCTGTTCTGCATCAAATATTCCACAACAAGACTTTTCATTTTACTTCCGAGCTGATGCTTCGTACGTTAAACCAAACGGCAGCGTATTAATTACAAGAAATCATTACATGATTTTGTCACTACACTGAAGAGATCAAGAAACAACCCACCAACTATTTTGCTCAAGGTATGCACTTTACCCAAGAATTGCTCTTTTTTTTTTTTTTTGTGATTGATTAGTAATTTATTGTGGGTTTTTGTGTAATTAGTGGATTATGCTGTTTGATTAATTGGTTCTTTATTTTGTTTTCAAGATTGCTTTTTTAAGTCTGGTAATATGGATATATTTCAATTGAGAGGTGCTTGATTTTACTTCTTTAATTAGTGGAATTAAAGGGATGGGAAAGTAGAGCAAGATTGATTCTAGAGTAACAATGGTGACCTATACATCTATATATGATATATGTATAGGTTTAAGAGAATCTTGAAATGTAAACTATTGGTAAATTTGCCTAGATTGTTGTTTGTTGCTATATGTTTTTTCTTATGATTTGGGGGGCCTCGGTTAGATGGGAGAAGGGTCCGGTTCGACTCGGCCCGGACCAGAGTCAACGGGTCGGTTAATCGGGTCAATGGGTCGATGAATCGGACCCTCTACTAGAACTAGGATTCATTGTGGTGTTTTTCAACTTTTATTTATAGTGCTTTTCTAAGCAGCGAAATTCAAGATTGGATTTTTCGGTGAAACCCCATTTCGTTGTTTGTGTTATAGATTGCGTGTTGTTGGAATGGCGAGCAATGTAGTAGCTGCGATTATCGCATCCGATATTGCTGATCCAGACATGCAAAAGTTCTTGCACGATGATGACGTGGAATTACAGAATGCCCTAAAAATATCCGACGAAGTGGAAATGACCTTAGCCTACTCCTCCGAAAAGCTCGCAAATTTGGAGAATCTCTTACTGAATGTCTTAGCTGGCGAAAACGATATCGAAGCCATCGATTTCCAAAACGATAACATTTCAGCGGAATTTATCGAAAAAGCTTTCACATTCGATCTGCTCTATGCCATACTAAATCTCGAGCTAAGAGAGATGGACAATGTAACAGCCAATCTTCAAGACCTAATTCTCGTTGCCCTTAATAAAATATCTCTTCCCGTAAATTCTAAAGAATGTCTCACTAAATTGCACGATTCTGAGGGTTTATTAAAACAGTCACAAGAGCGTATTCTCGAGATGAAGATTCAATTAGCTAAGTTGCAGATGACATCGTTCATCTTCAAACAAAACGAATGTAAGTACATGTCTTTTTTTCCATTTTTTCCACCTCGATTTTAAAACATCTATCTTTTTTTACTTGCTGATATGTTTTTTTTTTGAATCACAGTTAAATCCGACTTGTATAATACGGGTGTAAAGGGAGAGCTTCGTTTAGCAACCACGGAATGGAAGCCCGAAGCGCAAACAGCCGAACAAAGACGTGTCTTAAGAATGTTGGAAATATCTCTCGCAAGAGAGCTCGATCTTGAAAAGAAACTGACAGAGGTGATACAAAACGAGGAAGATTTAACGTTTAAGATAGGTTTGTTAGAAAAAGTCTCGGTTTGCATGGAAGAAGCTGCCGAGGTTGCATGGGGAAGGTTCTTAGAAGCCGATAATACATCCGAAGTTTTAATGGGAATTTCGAAAGAAATGCTCGGAAAAGTTCAGGTTTTTCATTTCAATCTCATTAGTTCAAATAAAAGAGAGCAAGAGTTAAAATCCGAAATCCAAGATTGTACTAGTCGGTTAAACGAAAAGGAAACTTCAATCAAGAATCTCAACGAAGAAGTCACGGGGTTAAGAGAAAAAGCCCAGAAGCTCGAAGAAACCGAATCCCGCCTCGAAAAAGTCAACGCATTGACCGAAAAAAGTCAACAGCAGCTTCGAGCAATGGAAAGCGAAATCGAATCTTTAAAAGAGAATCTATACGCTGCAGAGAGTAGGGCGGTCAGTGCAGAAGAAAAAGTTGCGAACTTGACAGAATCGAATATCGAACTGACCGAAGAGCTCGATTTTCTCAAAGGCAGTAACGACAGCTGTACGAAAAAGGCGAGCTTATTCGAGAAGCAGTTACGGGATTTGGATATTCAGCTGCAGCATTCTAGGGCAACCTCCGAAGCAAGCCAAGAGCAGCAGAATATGCTGTACACTGCGATTTGGGACATGGAAACGTTAATCGAGGAACTGAAACAAAAAGTCGCGAAAGCTGAGAGCAAGACAGAGGTCGCGGAGGATCGGTGCGTTGTAATATCGGAGACAAATGCGGAACTTAATAAAGAACTCGTCTTTTTGAGGAGTAGAGTGGGGTTGATGGAGGCTTCTTTGAAGGAAAATGATATCGAGAAAAAATCGAGAGCGAAAGAAATTAGTATTAAAAGTGATCTTATTATGGATATGGTTATGCAGTTAGCGACGGAGAGGGAACGTATACAGAAACAGGTGCGTTTATTATTATTATTTTTTATTTTTGCAAGTGAATATGAGTAAAATAGAAAATGGGTTGACTTAATTTTCAGTGCAGTTGACCTCTTTGGCAAAGGAAAACAAATTGTTGAGAGAGAGATTTAAGAAAGAAGAGAGAAATGCGGATATAACTCGGCGAGACGGGATTGAATCGGTTGTTGAGTCCGTAGAAGCTTCTTTGATTAAAGAGACTGAGATCTCGTCGGAAAGCTTTCAAGTAGGTTTCTTTTATTTTGATCCTTTAAATATCTAAATTGTTTCTGTTGGTTACGAAAATATATGCGAGAAAAATCGGTTCTTTTTCTTGAAAACGTCCTTCTTGAATTGCATACTTTTGAAGTGTGAAAATTGGTATTACGAATTAGATTGTCTCGTGTTCAGCCCTCGAAGATTCTTGTCTAGGCGACGCTAATAACACCCGATTTTATTTATTTATTTTGTTTTTTTTTTGTTTTTTTTTTTAACATTAGATGATGATAGTTGTTCTTCGGATAAGATTTTGGGATAATTAATTAGCTCTTATGAACATGCCTGCGTTTTGTTATGACAATAATGTAGGTGGAGAAATCAGTCGTAAATGAGAATGCAACAGAGTCTTCCAGTTCGACAATCGGCAACACAAATTTAGTAATTGCGAAAGACGAGAGCTTTGTAGAGACTGGTAAATCTCGAAAAAAGGCCTATATTTTCGTGGCGATTTTTGTTGTGTTGGTATCGATTTTGGCAACACAATTATTTCAACGAGAATTTGCTGCTTCCAAAGTCTGAACCTTTTAAAAAGTTCGATTCTTGACATTTTCGGACCACACTTGTGTGTGAGTATAGTATATGTACCTCTTGTGCAAATGTTGTTTGTATACTATGTTTCTTCTTCTTCGGATAATCAATCAATCCCTCAAAGGTAGTGTCACTATGTAAATTTTTCCTAGTCTCAATAGGCATCTTTCTATTCTTTTCTTCCTTCGTTTTTTTTAAATTTTTTTTAACGTCTGTATTGGTTATTTTTTGGTCGAATGATCACAATTTATTTATTTATTTTTTTATGTATTCGTCTATTTTTTTGGTTGAATATCATAATAGGGACCTGTATTGGTCTATTTTTTCTTTTTATTTATAAACCTAGCAAAAAAATAATATAATATATAATATATATATTCTGGACCATTCCAAAATTGGGGGTATATGTTTACACTTACAGCATTCTATTTTATTTTTTATTTTTTTACTATAGAAAAGTTGTGGAAATGGGATATTGGGATGTATTGTATTGGTGAAAAGTTACAAACTTTATTTGAAGTGAAAAACTAAACCCAATTTTAAAATTAAACTTTGGGTTGAAAAACTTGTTCCACTCTACTCTCAATTGCATCGATTTGTCTCTATATTTGAAATATTGTCTCAATATGGCCCTATCCGTTAGTTTTCAAACCTTTGACCTTACACTGTTTGATCTAAGTCTGAAAATTATTAAAAAGTCATCCTTCACAGTTTAAATAATTATTAAAAAAATTAAAAATAAATTGTGGGAAAAAGTGATATTGACAACTAACGACAAGGGCCATACTGAGACAATTTTTCAAGTATATGGGGTCAAATCGATGCAATCGAGAGTAGAAGGGGGTAAATTAATATCGAGCCAAAGTAGGGGGGGGGGGGGGGGGGGGGGGGAATCGATGCAATTGAGAGTAGAAGGGGAAAAAGTGACACCGAGACAAAGTAGAAGGGTGAAAGTGGAATTTACCCTATTTTATATTATATACATTATTTAAATAAAAAATAAGACATAAAACATAAAAATAAAAATAATAGATAAGGCTTGCGAGCCGGCTTGTGAGCTCACGAACAACTAAAAACTGGCTCGAGCTCGGCTCACAGAGAACTCGAGCTCAAACTCATAAAGCTCGAGTCCGAGTTTGAGTTTTTTTCGAGCAGACTCATCGAGCTCATGAGTCGGCTCGGCTCGTTTACCACCCTAGTGTCAAATCAAAATTTATTTCGGCATCCACATTGAATAATACATTTGCTCAATGTTTATTAATTTTATTTGGTAATAACAAGATTATAATTTAATTTTTAATTAGGAATAATTTAATTGTAGGTTGGAAGCTAAAAAAGAAATATTGATACATTGCATCTAGTGATGAACAGCGGCCGAAGCCGGCCTCAATTAATTTAGTCCGCTCAGCCCGCAATATAATTCCTAGGGTTGAGCCTCAGTTTTACTCTGCGGGCTGGGCCGGGCGATGGGCTGAGCCCGCAGGCCAGACTAGCCGTCCTTAATGGGCCGGGTGGGCCATTTGTACACCACTAATTGCACCTCTCCTAGGAATTGAACATTTAACAAACTCATAATTAATAGAACTCAGACTTCGAACCTGATTTTAACATATTTCTATTTTGATTTTGGCAAAATTCGAAACACGAAAAGTCTTTTAGGTTAGCTTTCTAATCCAACTTAAATCTGCTAGATAGGATGTCGTGTGACAAAGTTATGCATGAATGAGTCACATTTTGAATTTTAGATACCTCAATACATCAAAGTTGTGGGCAATATCCATTGATTCATGTATATCTTTCTCGTCCGACATCCAATTTTGGTGATTCAAGTTGGATTATAAAACTAACTCAGAATAAAAAATGATCAAAATCACGTTTGAAGCCGAAACGGTATTATTAAAGCTCGAACGACATTTATCACATCCCCTAATAGAATTATTTGGAGACGATAAACTTCTAATCAAACATTTATCCGAACTAATTAAAAGGCAAATCATACTTATTCGATTAAAAAAAAAATAATACATTTGCACCAATAACACATATCATCAGTCCTGATCTTTAATGGTGGACTGAGGTAAATGTTTCGGGATTAATTTTTCTTGTGAGATTTGCTGCAAAGACATCTACCGTGTGTACAAACCGACTTAAATTTGCCACAATCGTTTGTACGAGCCTGAGCGCATTCCTTGTCAGTGGAGCACGTTCGAACCGGCCATGGAGCGCAATAACACTTCCCCTCAAAACAAAATACCTTTTGTTCGACTCGTTGGTTCGTGCAAAGTACAGATTGTTTATCGCAGTCATGATCGACTTTGCATTGTTGTGCTGACACTGTCAACCATAATTGGAAAAAATAATACATAAGAAAACAAGACTTTGATCATTAGTCATATATATATATATATATATATATATATATATATATATATATATATATATAGATATATATATATATATATATATATATATATATAGATATATATATATATATATATATATATATATATATAGATAGAGAGACTAACCATATCCCATAAGAAAAAAGATGACAAAGAAAATCATCCTCTGAGAAGCCATATTCTTGATGAATTACTTAATACTGATTATGACTTTTTTATTTTTTTTTTTATTTATTGTTTTATTGTTTTTTTGTTTTTGTTTTAAAGGTCAAGTTCTAAAACCTATATATATAGATGGTTCAAATGTGATATTGCCTAATTATATGTAAGATCACATGAATTTAATTATAAATGAATTCTTGGGTTTCTTTCCCCTGCATAATAATTATGATGCCAAGTAATTCCGATTTCAGATTCGTCATATATACTTGCCTAATAAAATGGATTTTTCATAATTATATAACTCGAATTAATCAGTCAACAGTCAACAGTCAACGGTCAACACATATTTTAATGGATAAATATAAAGGGATGATAATAGGTCGGTTATGAAGTGGGTTTATCTAAACCCGAGACCCGACCCGTAAAATAAATATAAAATCCAAACCCGCTTCAACCCGTTTTAGTTTAGACCATGGATCCGCCACAACTTATACTCGAATTAAACGGTTCTGACTTGCGAAACCCGTTAATATAAAATAAATCTAACTTTCATAGTATTTTGCTTGTATATTTAAAAAAAAAATATATCTCACACTTATTATTTCTTACATGCTTTTGACTTCCCATGCTCATGCAGCTGTAGAGAGATAGGTATTTACTTCTGTTATTTATTTATTTATTATTTTTTTTTTTGGAATCTATGAATTTATCAATTCATTTCAATATAATGTAGGTTTACATAGTATATCTCGGAAGTTTCTCCGACACGACGACGGACGACGACCGACCATTACGGCCTGCTCCGTGAAATCGTCGATACAAGGTAACATTTTTTTACTTCAATGAAAATATTTATTGTGAGAAAAATGATTATAATAAGTATTGTAGTAGTTAATCGTTTCCTCTAAGTTTAATATGTAGGTTTTTAGGGGGAAAAATAATCTTAACTTTTAGAAGTAGGGATAATTCAATAGCTTTATCACGACAAAATACCTGTGCAAATCACGTGCATTTTTCGTGCATATTATGTGATCGGTCGACAATAAAATTATTATGTTGAACTGTAGACACATTAAAATATTTATTTTATTGTGTTAACTGAAAATATCATTGTTCTGATCTGTCAAAACCGTAATACTACTGTAAAAAATATATTTATGTATAAAAAAAAAGAAATAATAATAACCTAATAATAATAATAATAATAATAATAATAATAATAATAATAATAATAATAATAATAATAATAATAATAATAATAATAATAATAATAATAATAATAATAATAATAATAATAATAATAATAATAATAATAATAATAATAATAATAATAATAATAATAATAATAATAATAATAATAATAATAATAATAATAATAATAATAATAATAATAATAATAATAATAATAATAATAATAATAATAATAATAATAATAATAATAATAATAATAATAATAATAATAATAATAATAATAATAATAATAATAATAATAATTGTCAAGGAATTATTATCTATCTAATCAAATCAGCCAATCTAATTGATAATTATTGATTCTAAATTATGGAAACATCTAACTCATAATATTGATATTCTAAAGCTGAATTTGCACAACTGAAGAACTCTCCAAAGGTTGAAAACGTGTGTATCCTTGATTGCACAAATCATAAACCTTCCAAATCCTTGAAAAACGTGATTGCTTCAATTAGACCCTTCACTAACTGATATCTTTGTGATTGACTTTCCTCCAATCTGATTTGAATCCATTTGAATTGTGAATGTACTTTCACAAGGATTTGAACTCATGTTGGGCCTCCAATTGTTTGCCATCTCAACTTCTCCTTGAATCAGCCCATACAATGATTCATTGAAACGTTTGACTCTATGCCTTGTGATCGGTCCGCTTGGCAAGCTTAGTGGATCTTGGTGGACTTCTTCTCTTATGGTTCCATTTGCATCAGTATATACGTGAAAAAAAAAACTAATTAAGCCAACATAAAAACACTAACTGCTATAGCTGAACGGACATCTTACACATTGAAACAGTCGTTTTAGGAGTTCTCTTAGTATCAGTTAGCATGTGGCACAAAGTCTCCTTAACCACTTATGTTAGGCTTTAGAGCATTATATATCATACAGTAGAATCGTTTCCCTGCCATGATTCTTATTCTATTTCAATACTTTAATATCAAATCTTCGATCTCATATTTTCACCTAACATATCTAACTTTGCTTTCAGGTCACGAGAAAATCATATCAATATTATAGAAAGTGATATCATCATTGATGTCATTGACTTCGGGATTTGGCTGGAATCGGAGAGCTTCAACAATCGAGGACTTAGTCCTTATCTCTAAAGATGGAAAGGAGCTTTCAAGGGAAATGAAAACTTCACTTGCAACATATAAGAACTTTCTTTTTACTCTTTTGCATGTACGTAAATGTTCAAATAATATCATATAATAATAATCCAATTTTGTTCTTGTGCAACAAATTGATAGGAGCTCGGTACTACATTATGGAGTCAGGTAGAGATGACACAGGTCATGGGAGTTATACCGCTTCTACTATAGCAGGGCGCCCCGTCAGCGCCAGCTTCTACGGTATTGCCGGTGGGGTTGCTAGAGGCGGCTTCCCGTGGGCAAGAATTGCAGTTTATAAGGATTGCCGTCAAGATCACTGCGAAGCATTAAACATCTTATCCGCATTCGATGATGCAATTAGGGATGGCGTCGATATGATATCAGTTTCTCTTGCAGAAGACGTGGCTCCTAACTTGCCAAACGACGTCATTGCAATCGGTGCACTTCATGGTATGAAATGCTATGGAGTCGACCTACTACATGCATTCGACAATGCAATTGCTGATGGCATTGACCTGATTTCGGTTTCTGTTGGAGAAATATATCCTAGTTTGGAAAGTGACCCTATTGCAATCGGTGGATTCCATGCATTCGCAAGAGGTATATTGGTTGTACAAGCTGCTGGAAACGATGGGGGCAAAGTATTTATTGGAAGTGTCGCCCCATGGATCTTCTCTGTTATGCATTCGCAAGAGGTATATTGGTTGTACAAGCTGCTGGAAACGATGGGGGCAAAGTATTTATTGTAAGTGTCGCCCCATGGATCTTCTTTGTTGCTGCTAGCAGCACCGATCGAGCAATCATCACGAAGGTCACTTTAGGGGATGGAACGACATATATTGTAAGTATATTATATATAGTTTTGATTTGTAATTGTTATTGTAATATTTTAAGTGATTGTTAATTTGTGCTACGGAGAAAATCGGTCAACTCATTCAGCTTACACGTGACTAGTTTACCAATAATTTACGGAGATGAAACTCGATGTCACAAAGAAGTTGCGAGGTAACTTCTCAATATCCCTCTTTAAATATCTCGTTCTAGAATGTAAAATGTACGATAATAAATTGTTTATTTTGGGTTTCAGATCAAAGATAAAATTGTGATGTGCAACAATTACGTTGGCATAGACGAAGTTTCTAGTGTTGGAGGTCTTGGAGTGATTGCATATGTCAGCTCCTCGGACGTGTCGTACGTAGTTCCCACAGCCGCGTCAAGCTTGAATGGGGACGATTTCAACTCAATTCAGAGTTATTATAGCTCCACAGGGTGACATCTTACATTTAAACTCTATAATTATTTCTTTTCCAATTTAAACTCATGATGAAATAGCAGTTGATTTTTTTTCTATCAGAACTACAACTGTTGAAAACATTTGATTCCTCATTTGCATAAAAAAATTCAAGAATCAATAGACACTCTCTCTTTAATGATTCAGTTGGATGAAATATATAATTTAGAGTATAAGTGACGCAGAACGGAAGCACGGTAAAGAATTAATTTCTACGAATTAATCCTATAGAACACGATAACTCTGAAATCCACCAGATAATTGACCACCAGATAATTGAGAGAAAACTCAGAAATTTTATTAATAATGAAAGATGCTGAAAAATAAACCCTAGAGCAACTATTTATACTAAAGAAAATGAAAAACCTAATCAAACTAGGAAAACGAGAAAATTACCAAAAAACGAAAAATACGAAATAACTCCTAAACCTAATAGAATACCGAAAGTTGGAAACAACCCAACTTGCGGAATTCAAATCCGATTTTTGTAGAATTAATTATGAATTATTTAAAACTTTCCTAAAATAGCAAAAACGTCGTTTTGAAGGCCTAAACGACCTCGAAACGCCAAAATCCATCGCACATCACAAAATAGCTGTATGTTTGACTCCTCTCGTCGTTTCGGTTCGGAAACACTTGGCCCCACCCAATTCCGACTCCGCCACCTCTGCATCAATCCCCTCTTCTTCGAAAGAGCTCGACCTCGAGCTTGTATCGGGATAAAGTGGGGGTATTCTCCTGATACTCGTACACGTCCGAAACGTTGAAAGTCTTCGAAATACCCATGTGAGCCGGGAGGTCGATTACGTAAGCATTATCATTAATTTTCTGAAGGACTTTGAACGGTCCATACTTCTTTGGCTTGAGCTTGCTATACGTTCCCACCGGGAATCGCTCCTTTCGAAGGAATACCATGACATCGTCCACCGCATGAAAAGTCTTCAGCCTGCGATGCTCGTCCGCGGTAGCTTTATACTTGGCACTCTTTTGCTCGAGCCTCTCCTTAACCTCCGCTTGGACGTCTCGTACTTCATTAGCCAGTCGCTCAGCCGCCACACTTTTTCGGTGCTCTTGAGGGAGGCGTATCAAATCCACTGCATGCTTCGAAGTTGCTCTATAAACCAACGCGAAAGGAGACATTCCAGTGACGCTATGCACAGCGCTATTGTAGGCAAACTCTGCTTGTGGTAAAGCATGATCCCATTGCCTCGGGCGATCGCCGCAAATACATCGTATCAAATTTCCCAAAGTCCGATTAGTCACCTCTGTTTGCCCATCAGTTTGCGGATGTGCTGTGGTGCTTTGCTTGAGGGAGGTGTTAAACATCTTCTAAAGGACAAGCCAAAAATGGCTAAGAAACTTCACGTCTCGATCGGATGTGATTGTCTTCGGTACGCCGTGTAAACGGACTACTTCTCGAAAGAACAGTCTCGCAATATGAGACGCATCAGAAGTCTTTCGGCACAGAATGAAGTGAGTCATCTTAGAAAACCTATCAACCACCACGAAAACCGAATCAACCCCCCGCTGGGTTCGCGGCAAGCCCAACACAAAATCCATCGATAGATCTTCCCAAATGCCACTTGGGACCGGGAGAGGTGTATACAACCCCGTATTTTGAGATCGACCCTTCGAAACTTGGCAAACATAGCACTTTGCAACTATCTTACCAACATCTCGTTTTAGTTGAGGCCAATAAAACCGCTCCTCGACGCTGCTCGTCGTCTTGTCTCGTCCCAAATGACCGCTTAACCCGCTCGCATGTAGATCCACAATTAACTTTTCGCGAAGAGAAGTCCTCGGAATGCACAGCTGGTTACCTCGAAATATGAATCCTTCACTAATATAATAATCCTCCATCGGCTGTCGCGCAAAACACTTAGACCATATTTCTCCGAAATCCTCATCTCCTTCGTACAGCTCCTTCAAACACTCCAATCCGACCACTTCTTCTCTAAGAGTGGTAAGTAATGCGGCTCGCCGACTTAGGGCGTCTGCGACACGGTTCATGATTCATTAAATAAGTAATAATAATAATTATTATTATTAATTATTATCATTATTAGTAATAATTATTATTACTATTACTAGTGTGTCAAACACAATAAATAAATAAATAAAACTTAAGAAAATATTTAAATGTCAACACAGTTGACTAACGATCAACGACATCGGCGGTCAAATTTTCGGTAAAAAATATTCATTGGTCAAAACTGATTAATTGGAACTAAGATTAAATTAGGATTTGAGAGATAAAATTGAAGTGAATTAAAATTGGAGGGTATTTTTAATTTTGATTGATTTTTAGTGAAAGAGGATCCTATCTATCCTCCCAAGTAAAGGAGTTCTTTATCTGAACCTTTTTGTTCATTTGTTGTTTAATGATATGCCTAATTGGTCCAATTCAATGGGCCTACAAATTAATTACCTACTGGACCACGAGCCCAATATCGAAGACCACTATCACCGAGGCTCAATCACCTTCAAGTAAGGTTTGAGCCCGACAATCTCAACTAAGATATAAATAAAGGTTTGAACTCATTCTTTCAGGTACGTCCTATTAACTGAGTAATACTCTCTGGACTATTTTCACTATCCGCACGTCTGACTTGAGCGTTGGAGGGGTTTTCGCCGGATCAACCCCCGACTTAGTTTACGTGTTCTATGATCGCAGGTATCTCAAGGTCATCAAGCTCGTGAGCCAGTGACCCACTTTGCTCTTCCAGCTCATCATACTTCAACTATCTAAGGTGATCTAACTTTAGCATCATCATAACCCTAATTGCACTTGGCAATTGCAGTATTCTGCAACTACAAATTGATAATTTGGAATTTCACATGTGTTTCTGGATGGGCGTGTCTATCTATCTTTCTGTATCTATCTATACATGTATGCGTGTGTGTGTGTATGTGTATGTGCGTGTGTGTGTGTGTGTGTGTGTGTGTGTGTGTGTGTGTGTGTGTGTGTGTGTGTGTGTGTGTGTGTGTGTGTGTGTGTGTGTGTGTGTGTGTGTGTGTGTGTGTGTGCAGTGCCCCCAAAATATTTCGTTCGCCATGGGTAATCTACTCAATGGGGGCCTACCTCCATCCCACTCGAACGGTTCAGATAACCGAAGAGGACCTTCAGCGTATGATCGCCGAACCTTCAACAAGATCAACTTCTACTTGCTCCTCTAACGGTTCAAATAACCGATAATGACCTTCAGCGTACGACCGCGAAAGTTTCAACTCGTGTTGCCACTGAAGCAATGGCACAACCGTGCGCATCCACCTCAGACCATAGGTCTCGAGCGCCTCATCCTAAAGTGGGGGGCTATCCCATCCCAAGGTTGGCATCACCCTTACCTTTCAACCCCAAGTGGGTGCACATCTCATCTCAAGAGACGAGTATAATCTCCCTCCTCAAAAAATAGAACATCCTCAAAGGGGTGAACATCAACCACCTAAAAAAAAAAAAGGAGAAGAAAGAAAAAGAAGAAAGAAGAAGAAAAAAAGAAGAAGATGAAGATGAAAAAACACAAGAAGAAGAAGAAAAAAGAAGAAGATGAAAAAAAGAAGAAGAAAAAAGAAGAAGAAGATAAAAAAAAAAAAAAAAAAAAGCAGCCAAGCCACGAGTCCACTCCAAGCCGCGCGCGCGCCTCCATTCAGAAAAAAAAGGGAAGAAGATGCAGCCAAGCCACGCGCGAGCCAAGCCGCGCGCTCCTCCAGTCAGCAAAAAAAAAAAAAAAAAAAGGGAAGAAGAAGCAGCCAAGCCATGCGCGAGCCAAGCCGTGCGTCCACTCCAAGCCGCGTGCGCGGCTCCATTCAAAAAAAAATGCAGCCAAGCCGACCGCGCACCCCCTCCAAGCCCCGCGCGCGCGCCTCTATCCAAAAAAGAAAAAAAATTTAATAATATTGCGAAGCGCGTGCTCACACGCGTTTGGGGGCAGCAACTGCGTGCGCCTTCCCATGCACGCGCGCGTCTTCCCAAGGCCACCTTGGAGCGCGCGCTCCCATCAGACCGCGTGCAACTTTTACTACTCTCCACCAAATTGCGCGTAGATTTTGACGCGCTTCACCAAATCGCAAGAGAATTTCAACGCGCTCCACCAAATTGCGCGAGCTCTTTACCTCGCCTACCAAATCACGTTCGCTATCAAATGGAAAAATAAAAAATATTATTTCTCCACGCCATGCCAACGATTAACGCAAGACTACAACACCGATCTACTCTCGATATGATCCGATACCCTTTTCGACTTGGCTTCCACATCGTCTCGAGAGTGGGGGGCTTGCGAGACAACTCCCACGAGGAGCCAACTCTCTCGGAACTACTACCCACAGCGGGACAACTCCCCCGAGGAGACCACTTGCTCCGTCCTATAACCCCTTTGCGAGGCAACTCCCACGAGAAGCCAATTCCCTCGGGTCTAGGAAACCACAGTGAGATAACTCCCACGAGGAGCCAACTCGCTCAGTACTACAACCCGCAGCGAGACAACTCTCACGAGGAGACAACTCGCTCGGTCCTACAACCCGCAGCGAGACAACTCCCACGAGGAGACAACTCGCTCGGTCCTACGACCCGCAGCGAGACAACTCCCACGAGGAGACAACTCGCTCGGTCCTACAACCCACAGCGAGATAACTCCCACGAGGAGACAACTCGCTCGGTCCTACAACCCACAGCGAGATAACTCCCATGAGAAGACAACTCGCTCGGTCCTACAACCCACAGCGCGACAACTCCCACAAGGAGACAACTCGCTCGGTACTACCAACCCGCAGCAAGACAACTCCCACGAGGAGACAACTCGTTCCTACCAACCCGCAACGAGACAACTTCCACGAGGAGCCAAATCACTCGGCACTACGAACCCGTTGCAAGGCAACTCCAACGAGGAGCTACCTCGCTCGGTAATAAGACTCGATGCGAGACAACTCCAACAAGGAGACTACTCGCTCAGAGCGACATGAATCCGCATGCTCCCCAGTCGCGCGTCCAATGCTCCTATAACTTCGATGTGAGACAACTCTCATGAGGAGACAACTCGCCCGAAATTCACTATATAATTGCAAGCTCAAATTATCACGATTACAACCCTAGAAACACTAAGAGATATTATGGGAATCTAGATAGCCTGGCCAGCTTGATTACTCAAACTTTATCTACTTGTTTTCGATGGGTCCTCCATTAAAACGTGGCCACGGTCCAAAAAATACTTAGGACCCACGAGGTCTAACAAGGGGCACGATCCATAAAAAAAAAAAAAAAAAAAAAAAACACTTGAGAGCATGATCCCCTCCTCAAGTACATCACGCTCCAGGCTATATGTAAACACATACAAGTAACGCGTCAAAACATTGACAATATCGATAAATAACAACTCCCACGAGGAGAATACTCGCTCCGTGCTACTACATTATCGCGAGACAACTCCCATGAGGAGCAAACTCGATCAACTCTATTACCCCGCGAAGGGACAACTCCCACGAGGAGATAACTTGATCCGAGCTACTACATCGCCGCGGGACAACACCGACGACTCAAGTAACTTATATCGCGACGGCTTGGTCGCGCTATGCGCCAACGCGCCTTCACGCCCCTCCGACACACACTCCAACGAGTTTTCGCACACCATTAGGCCATACGCCAACGATCGACTTCTACATTTTTTACTCTCGATACGATCTGACACCCATCTCAACATGGCCCCCACATCGACTCGAGAGTGGGGGGCTTAATGATATGCTTAATTGGTCTAACCCAATGGGCCTACAAATTATTTACCTACTGGGCCACGAGCCCAATATCGAAGACCACTATCACCGAGGCCCAATCACCTTCAAATAAGGTTTGGGCCCGACAATCTCAACTAAGCTATAAATAAATGTTTGAACTCATTCTTTTAGGTACGTCCTATTAACTGAGTAATACTATCGACTGTATTCTCTGGACTATTTTCACTATCCGCACGTCTGACTTGAGCGTTGGAGGGCTTTCCGCCGGATCAACCCCAGCTTAGTTTACGTGTTCTATGATCGCAGGTATCTCAAGGTCATCAAGATCGTGAGCCAGTGACCCACTTTGCTCTTCCAGCTCATCATACATCAACTATCCAAGGTGGTCTAACTTTAGCATCATCATAACCCTAATTGCACTTGGCAACTGCAGTATTCTGCAACTACAAATTGATAATTTGGAATTTCACATGTGTTTCTGGATGGGCGTGTCTATCTATCTTTCTATATCTATCTATACATGTATGCGTGCGTGTGTGTGTGTGCGCGCACAAAGATGTAAGTATTTTAGAAGCAACAGGGATTGCAGACGGATGTTCCGAAAAATGATCTTCATGGATTGATTCCATCTTTTAAAAAAAAATTGCGTACTATTCTTCTATGCAATTTCAGGCTTGATAATTTGATAATTTTGTTCTGTTTACTTTGCAGTTCATTTTTTGAAGCGGCCGAGGTTGCATGGGGAAGGTTCTTGGAAGCCGATAATACATCCGAAGTTTTAATGGGAATTTCGAAAGAAATGCTCGGAAAATTTCAGGTTTTTCATTTCAATCTCATTAGTTCGAATAAAATAGAGCAAGAGTTAAAATCCGAAATCCAAGATTGTACTAATCGGTTAAACGAAAAAGAAACGTCAATCAAGAATCTCTACGAAGAAGTCACGGTGTTAAGAGAAAAAGCTCAGAGGCTAGAAGAAACCGAATCCCGCCTAAAAAAAGTCAACGCATTGACCGAAAAAAGTCAACAACAGCTTCGAGCAATGGAAGGCGAAATCGAATCATTAAAAGAGAATCTATACGCTGCAGAGAGTAGGGCGGTCAATGCAGAAGAAAAAGTTGCGAACTTGACAGAATCGAATATCGAACTGACCGAAGAGCTGGATTTTCTCAAACGCAGCAACGACAGCTGTACGAAAAAGGCGAGCTTATTCGAGAAGCATTTACGGGATTTTGATGTTCAGCTGCACCATTCGAAGGCAACCTCCGAAGCAAGCCAAGAGCAGCAGCATATGCTGTACACTGCGATTTGGGACATGGAAACGTTAATCGAGGAACTCAAACAAAAAGTCGCTAAAGCCGAGAGTAAGACAGAAGTCGCGGAGGATCGGTGCGTTGTAATATCGGAGACAAATGCTATTAGAACTATCGAGAGCAAAAATATCTAGAAACCGTTTTCTCATATCTGTTGTAAATATGCAGACTACAATAAATGCGTGTATATATATACAGAGGAAACGAGCAATCTGTTGCCAACTAATATATGCTAACCTACGCCGCCCAATACATAAGTTACACGTGGACATATAGAATAGTAACTCTAATACCCCCCCGTCAAGATGGACCGTAGCTATCCCGAACGGCTTGCTTGCCCAATAAGGAGGAAAACCTGGGAAGTGGGAGTGCCTTGGTGAAAATATCGGCAAGTTGAAACTCAGAGCGGACGGGAAGAAGCTTGAGAGCCCCACGCACAACTTGTACCCGGATGTAGTGACAGTCGAGTTCCATATGTTTCGTGCGTTCATGAAAAATGGGATTATGTGCGATATGGATGGCAGCCATGTTGTTGCAATAAAGAATGGTGGAGGCAGTGACGTCAACATGAAACTCAGTAAGCAAATTTTTGAGCCAGGTAAGTTCAGTAGCTACGGAAGCGAGGGCCCGATATTCTGCCTCGGCGGAAGAACGCGAAACAGTTGCATGCTTCTTGGTTTTCCAAGAAATGAGAGAAGACCCCAAGAATACACAGAAGCCGGTCGTGGACTTGCGAGAATCCGGACAAGAAGCCCAGTCGGAATAAGCAAAAGCTTGGAGAAAATCAGTGGCAGTGGCGGAATAGAACAAGCCTTGACCCGGCGTTGACTTAAGATAACGAAGCACGTGAAGAGCAGCGGAGAAATGTGCGGTGCGAGGCTGGGAGACAAATTTACTCAATCGATGCACCACAAAACTAATGTCCGGCCGTGTATTGGTAAGATAAAGTAATTGTCCAACCAAACGACGATAAGGAGAGGCATCGGGTAACGGATCACCATCCTCAATGGAAAGTTTCACAGAGGGGTCCATAGGCATATGAGCTGGTTTGGCGCCAAGTAGACCGGCATCCTCAATAATTTGTAAGGTATATTTTCGTTGGGAGAGAAACAAACCAGAGGAATTGCGTGCAACTTCAAGACCGAGAAAATACTTGGCAGGACCAAGATCGCGAAGCTTGAAGTGTCGACTCAAGTAAGAGATGAGATGTGTAACGAGATTTAGAGAAGGACCAGTGATAAGGATATCATCCACGTAGACTAAAACAGCCAAGAAAGAATCCCCAGAGCCTTGAGTAAATAAGGAGTAATCAGCCATGGATTGGACAAAACCTAAAGTGAGCATAGCGGAGGTCAGTTTAGCATTCCATTGACGGGAAGCTTGCTTCAAACCGTATAACGACTTCTAAAGTTTGCACACAAGGGATTGGGCAGAAGAACAAGAAGGAGGCAAGGAGTAACCGGGTGGAAGAGTCATGTATACATCTTCAAGGAGATCGCCATTGAGAAATGCATTGCTAATGTCCAACTGATGAAGATGCCAATGGTGTGAGGAGGCCAAAGCAAGGATAAGCTTCACGGTGGTGAGTTTAGCAACATGACTAAAAGTGTCCAAGTAATCAATGCCTTCCTTCTGATTGTAGCCCTTAGCTACCAAACGAGCTTTATGCCGTTAAATGCTACCATTTGCGCGCCTCTTTAGCTTAAAAACCCATTTACAACCGATAGGGTGTTTGTGAGGCGGAAGTGGAACAACGGACCAAGTATAATTGGACTCCAACGCATCTAATTCCTCTTGCATAGCCTGTTTCCAAGCAGGAGATTTTACAGCCACGTGATAGGAAGTGGGTTCAGGATCTTGGGAGATAGTAAAGATAAAGTGTTTATAAGAAGGAGAAAGTTTGGAATATGTAAGGACTGAAGAGATAGGGTGAGAAGTGGAAGAAGGGGTAGAAGAATGGGCGAAAGACTCGCAATGGTAAGAAGCGAGATATGAGGGTTTGGAACGAGGTCTATGGGACCGGCGAAGAGGAACAATGGAGAGATGAGGGTCGGGAAATAGATCATTACGGTCTGGAGAGATATTATTAGGATCCGGAGAGAGATTATTATGATCCGGAGAGAGATTATTAGGATCCGGAGAAAGAGTAGGAGGGTCTAGAGAGGGAAAATCAAAGAGAGGGTCGGAAGTAGAAGAAGGAGAAAACGGTAACACAGTGTCGGGGAAAGGGTCAAAATGAAGAGAAGCGGGGGAAGAAGAAAGCTGAGTGAATGGAAAAATAGATTCATGAAAGGTGACATCACGAGAGATAAAAATCGTGTGGGAGTGGAGGTCATATAATTTGTATCCCTTAGTGCCAGGAGGGTAACCAATAAAGACACACGAACGAGCACGAGGTTCAAATTTACCTCGGCCATGTGAAAGAGTAGGGGCATAGCACAAACAACCAAATACTCGAAGAAGAGAGTAATCAACAGGCTCGTGATGTAGCCGTTCAAAAGGTGTCTGATGAGAGAGAAGTTTAGAGGGAGTTCGATTGATGAGAAAGACGACAGTGAGGATACACTCAGACCACAGAGAAAGAGGGACTTGGGATTGGAAGAAAAAAGCACGAGCAACATTTAAAAGATGTTGATGTTTGCGTTCGACCACAGAATTTTGTTGGGGGGTTTGTACACAAGAGAATTGGTGTAAAACACCAAGGTTTGCGAAGTAATCTGTAAAGGAAAGTTCCGGTGCATTATCAGAACGAAAGGTCTTGATTTAAACACCAAATTGTGTGAGAATTAGCCGAAAAAATTTGGGGATAATGGTGACCTCAGATTTTGTACGAAGAAGACAAACCCAAGTATAACGGGAATGATCATCAATAATCGTGGCAAAAAAAACGATGGCCTGAATGAGAGACTTCTTTAAAGGGGCCCCAAATATCGCAATGAATAAGGTCAAAACATGTCGTCGGTGTTTAGCGAGGGGACAAATATCACATGGTAAAGAAATATTATTATTCAAGCCAATATGTTGCTTCAAGTGTAACAAACATTTGGGAGAGGGGTGGCCTAAGCGATGGTGCCAGACTACAGAAGAAGAATTGCAAGGAAAAGAAGAAGTAAGAGAAGAAAAACAATGATCAAGAACGTATAAACCAGCAAGGCGGCTACCCCTGCCAATCAGCTGCTGCAAAGGATCCTGGAGAACAAAACCAGAATCAGAAAAAGTAATGAGTTAGGGGAACCATTTAAGAGGGAGCTAACAGAGATGAGGTGAAATTGAAAAGAAGGAATGTAAAAAACATTGTGAAGAACAATGTTTTTCAACGAAATAGTGCCAATAAAATGGACGGGTAGGTGTGTATTATCAGGGAGAAGAACAGTAGTATGGTAAATGGGTTGTAGGTGAGAAAACAGAGTTTTGTCATGGGAAATGTGGCGAGAAGCGCCAGAATCAACAATCCAACAAGAAGAAGTTAAAGGAGAAGGTAAAGGAGAAGCAGAACAAATGATACCTGCAGTGGAGGAGGTCGAAGAAATAAGAGCTGCATGTGAGGGAAGTTTGGGAGCTTCAGCTGCACCAACAGAGCAGTGATTAGAAAACAAACTTACAAATTGTTGGCACTGGGCAGGGGTGAGGGAATTGAAAAGAGAATCCATAGATGGCTGTAAGGCAGATGCTTGGTTGACAGAATAGCCTTTGGAATGATGCAGAGGAGTCTTTCTTGTGCCAAAACCATGGGGATATCCATGAAGTTTATAACAATGTTCAATTGTGTGACCATGAGTGTTACAGTGTGTGCAAAACGGACGACCTTTACGCTTGAACTGAGGCGGAGCAGAAGATCGTGGAGAATCGGCCCGAGCCAGGAGAGTCATGTTCTGAGATTGAAGTGGGGAAGAAAAAGTGAGCTGCCGTTGACGTTCTTCCTGAATCAGTAGAGCAAAAACTTTGTTGATAGAGGGAAGGGGCTCCATAAGTAAGATTTGGCTGCGAGAGTGTTGAAAAGCATCATTTAACCCCATGAGAAAGCAGAGAACATGCTCAGTGTTGATGTAGTCCGATAGACATTGAACACCATATTAGAACTATCGAGAGCAAAAATATCTAGAAACCGTTTTCTCATATCTGTTGTAAATATGCAGATTACAATAAATGCGTGTATATATATACAGAGGAAACGAGCAATCTGTTGCCAACTAATATATGCTAACCTACGCCGCCCAATACATAAGTTACACGTGGACATATAGAATAGTAACTCTAATATGAACTTAATAAAGAACTGGTCTTTTTGAGGAGTAGAGTGGGGTTGATGGAGGGTTCATTGAAGGAAAGTGATATCGAGAAAAAATCGAGAGCGAAAGAAATTAGCATTAAAAGTGATCTTATTATGGATATGGTTATGCAGTTAGCTACAGAGAGGGAACGTATACAGAAACAGGTGCGTTTATTATTATTAATTTTTATTTTTTTGCAGGTGAATATATATGAGTAAAATAGAAAATGGGTTGACTTAATTTTCGGTGCGGTTGACTTCTTTGGCAAAGGAAAACAAATTGTTGAGAGAGAGATTTAAGAAAGAACAGAGAAATGCGGATATAATTCGGCGAGACGGGATTGAATCGGTTGTTGAGTCCGTAAATGCTTCTTCGGTTAAAGAGACTGAGATCTCGCCGGAAAGCTTTCAAGTAGGTTTCTTTTATTTTGATCCTTTAAATATCTAAATTGTTTCTGTTGGTTACAAAAATATATGTGAGAAAAATCGGTTCTTTTTCTTGAATTGCATACTTTTTAAGGCTTTTTTTTTTTTTTGTAGTTGATGGCCCTTTGTTTCTGTTCGAAGATTCTTGTCTAGGCGACGCTAATAACACCCGATTTATTTTTTACTTTTTATTTTGGCATGTTTAACTTTAGATGATGATAGTTGGTTCCTCGGATAAGATTTCGGGATAATTAATTAGTTCTTACGTACATGCGTGCATTTTGTTATGTCAATAATGTAGGTGGAGAAATCAGTCGTAAATGAGAATGCAACAGAGTCTTCGAGTTCGACAATCGGCAACACAAATTTAGTAGTTGCGAAAGACGAGAGCTTTGTAGAGACTCGTAAATCTCGAAAAAAGGCCTATATTTTCGTGGCGATTTTTGTGCTGTTGGTATCGATTTTGGCAGGACAATTATTTCAACAAGAATTTGCCGCTTCCAAAGTCCGAACCTTTTAAAAAAGGTTCGATTCTTGACATTTTCGGACCACACTTGTGTGTGAGTGTAGTATATGTACCTCTTGTGCAAATGTTGTTTGTATACTATGTTTCTTCTTCTTTGGATAATCAATCAATCCCTCAAAAGGTAGTGTCACTATGTAAATTTTTCCTAGTCTCAATAGGCATCTTTTTTTTTGTTTTCCTTCATTTTTTTTTTTAATTTTTTTAAAATTATTTGAACGTCTGTATTGGTTATTTTTTGGTCGAATAATCACAATTTATTTATTTATTTATTCGTCTATTTTTTTTGATCGAATAATCATAATAAGGACCTGTATTGGTCTATTTTTTCTTTTTATTTTTAAACCTAGCAAAAAAAATAAAATAAGAATTTGTACACAATAAATTACAAAATAAACAATAAATTGTAATTTTATATATATATATATATATATATATATATATATATATATATATATATATTATATTTTTTTTATTAATTATATTATTTTTATTTATTTCTATAATATTTTATATAGTAAATTCCACTTTTCCTCCTTGTAATTTGGCTCGATATCACTTTACCTCATCTTACTTTCAATTGCATCGATTTACCTCTTATACTTTGGCTCGATATCACTTTACCTCCATTCTACTCTCAATTGCATCGATTTGTCCCCTGTACTTGAAAAATTGTCTCAATGTGGCCATTTTCGTTAGTTTTCACTTTTCAGACATTTGACCTTAATACTGTTTGATCTAAGTCTGAAAATTACTAAAAAATCACCCCTCTCAGTTTAAATAATTATAAAAAAAAATAATAATAAATAAAAAAATAAAGAAACAAAAAGTAAAATAATAAAAAAATCAAGACAACAAGAAAATATAGTCCACGAGCCAGCCACAATTTATTTTTAATTTTTTATTTATTTTTAATAATTATTTAAACTAGGAGGGGTGGTCTTTTTGTAATTTTCAAACTTAGATCAAACGGTGTTAATGTGAAAGATGTGAAAACTAACGGCGATAGCCACATAGACAATTTTTCAAGTACAATGGGTCACATCACATCGATGCAATTGAGACTAGAAGGGGGTAAAGTGATATCGAGTCAAAGTAAAAGGGGGAAAGTCGAATTTACCGTATTTTATATTATATACATTATTTAAATAAAAAATAAGAATTAAAAAAAAAAAATAATAGATAAGGCTCGAGAGTCGGCTCGTGAGCTCATGAACAACTAAAAATTGGCTCGAGCTCGAGCGAGTCCGAGTTCGAGCAGGCTCATAGAGCTCACGAGTCGACTTGACTCGTTTACCACCCATTATCATATGAAATTTTATTTCGGCATCCACATTGAATAATACATTTGCTCAATGTTGATTACAATTTAATTTTTAATTAAGAATAATTTAATTGTGGAATTTAATTGTAGGTTGGAAGAAAAAAATAGAAATTCATTACATCTAGTGATGAACAACGGCCAAGCCGGCCTCAATTTTACTCCGCGGATTTAGGCCGCTCAGCCCAGCAATACAATTCCTAGGGTTGAGCCTCAGTTTTACTCTGCGGCCTGGGCCGGTCTAGACGGCCCATGAAAGAAATGGGCCGGGTGGGCTGAGCCCGCAGGCCAGACTTGCCGTCTTCAATGGGCCGGATGGGCCATTTGTTCACCAGTAATTGCACCTCTCCTAGGAATTGAACATTTAACAAACTCATAATTAATAGAACAGAGACTTCGAACCTGATTTTAACATATTTCTATTTTGATTTTGGCAAAATTCGAAACACGAAAATTGTAGTTCTTTAGGTTAGCTTTCTAATCCAACTTAAATCCGCTAGATAGGATGTCGTGTGACAAAGTTATGCATGAATGAGTCACATTTTGAATTTTAGATACCTCAACACATCAAAGTTGTGGGCAATATCCATTGATTCATGTATAACTTTCTCGTCCGACATCCAATTTTGGTGATTCAAGTTGGATTAGAAAACTAACTCAGAATACTACAAATTCTGTTTTTCGGGTTTTGCATAATTTGGAATTAAAAATAATCAAAATCACGTCTAAAGTCGTAATGGTATTATTAAAGTTCGAACGACATTTATCACAACCCTTAATAGAATTATTTGGAGACGATAAACTTCTAATCAAACATTTATCCAAACTAATTAAAAGGCAAATCATTCTTATTCGATTAAAAAAAAAGATAATACATTTGTACCAATAACACATATCATCAGTCCTGATCTTTAACGGTGGACTGAGGTAAATGTTTCGGAATTAATTTTTTTTGTGAGATTTGCTGCAAAGACATCTACCGTGAGTACAAACCGACTTATATTTGCCACAATCGTTTGTACGAGCCTGAGCGCATTCCTTGTCAGTGGAGCACGTTCGAACCGGCTATGGAGCGCAATAACACTTCCCCTCAAAACAAAATACCTTTTTTTCGACTTGTTGGTTCCTGCAAAATACAGATTGTTTATCGCAGTCATGATCGAATTTGCATTGTTGTGCTGACACTGTCAACCATAATTGGAAAAATTAATACATAAGAAAACAAGACTTTGATCATTATAGGAACTTCAGCGTAGCCCAGGGGGGTATGTCAAAATATTTTTGAAATGAGGGGGGTTTCACCTAGAGTGTAATCCACTTGGTAGTTAGTTCTATATAATTGGAAATGAGGGGGTCTACAAAATAATCAATATATATATATATATATATATATATATATATATATATATATATATATATATATATATATATATATATATATAGAGAGAGAGAGAGAGAGAGAGAGAGAGAGAGAGAGAGAGAGAGAGAGAGAGAGAGAGAGAGAGAGAGAGAGAGAGAGTAACCATATCCCATAAGAAAAAAGATGACAAAGAAAATCATCCTCTGAGAAGCCATATTCTTGATGAATTACTTAATACTGATTATGACTTTTTTTTTTGTTTTTTTGTTTTTGTTTTAAAGGTCAAGTTCTAAAACCTATATATATAGATGATTCAAATGTGATATTGCCTAATTATATGTAAGATCACATGAATTTAATTATAAATGAATTCTTGGGTTTCTTTCCCCCGCATAATAATTATGATGCCAAGTAATTCCGATTTCAGATTCGTCATATATACTTGCCTAATAAAATGGATTTTTCATAATTATATAACTCGAATTAATCAGTCAACAGTCAACAGTCAACACATATTTTAATAGATAAATATACAGGATGATAACGGGTCGGTTATGAAGTGGGTTTATATCTAAATCCGAGACTCGACCCGTAAAATAAATATAAAATCCAATCCCGTTTCAACCCGTTTTAGTTTAGACCATGGATCCACCACAACTCATACTCGAATTAAACGGTTCTGACCTGCGAAATCCATTAATATAAAATAAATCTAACTTTTCTAGTATTTTGCTTGTATATTTTAAAAAGAAATATTTTCTACACTTATTATTTCTTACATGCTTTTGACTTACCATGCTCATGCAGCTGTAGAGAGAGAGAGACAGGTATTTACTTTGTTATTTATTTATTTATTTATTTCATATTATTTTTTTGAAATCTATGTATTATCAATTCTTTTCAATATAATGTAGGTCTACATAGTATATCTCGGAAATCTCTCTGACACGACGACGGACGACGACCGACCATTACGGCCTGCTCCGTGAAATCGTCGATACAAGGTAACATTTTTTTTAATTTCATAGTTCTTATTTACTTCTATGAAAATATTTATTGTGAGAAAAATGATTATAATAAGTATTGTAGTAGTTAATCGTTTCCTCTAAGTTTAATATGTACGTTTTTAGGGGGAAAAATAATATTAACTTTTAGAAGTAGGATAATTCAATAGCTTTATCACGACAAAATACATGTGCAAATCACGTGCATTTTTCGTGCATATTACGTGATCGGTCGACAATAAAATTATTGTGTTGAACTGTAGACACATTAAAATATTTATTTTATTGTGTTAGCTGAAAATATCATTGTTCTGATCGGTCAAAACCGTAATACTACTGTAAAAAATATATTTATATAAAATATTAATAATAATAATAATAATAATAATAATAATAATAATAATAATAATAATAATAATAATAATAATAATAATAATAATAATAATAATAATAATAATAATAATAATAATAATAATAATAATAATAATAATAATAATAATAATAATAATAATAATAATAATAATAATAATAATAATAATAATAATAATAATAATAATAATAATAATAATAATAATAATAATAATAATAATAATAATAATAATAATAATAATAATAATAATAATAATAATAATAATAATAATAATAATAATAATAATAATAATAATAATAATAATAATAATAATAATAATAATAATAATAATAATAGGTTGAAAACGTGTGTATCCTTGATTGCACAAATCATAAACCTTCCAAAGTCTGAAAAACGTGATTGCTTCAATTAGACCCTTCAATAACTGATATCTTTGGGATTGACTTTCCTCCAATCTGATTTGAATCCATTTGAATTGTGAATGGATCCAATCTGTTTTGAATCCATTTGAATTGTGAATGGACTTGTACAAGGATTTGAACTCATGTTGGGCCTCCAATTATTTGTCATCTCAACTTCTTCTTGAATCAGCCCATACAACGATTCCTTGAAACGTTTGACTCTATACCTTGTGATCGGTCCGCTTGGCAAGCTTAGTGGATCTTGGTGGACTTCTTCTCTTATGGTTCCATTTGCATCAGCATATACGTGAAAAAACAACTAATTAAGCCAACATAAAAACACTAACTCCTATAGCTGAACGAACATCATACACATTGAAACAATCGTTTTAGGAGTTCTCTTAGTATCAGTTAGCATGTGCCACAAAGTCTCGTTCATCACTTATGTTAGGCTTTAGAGCATTATATATCATACAGTAAAATCGTTTCCCCGCCATAATTCTTATTCTATTTCAATAATTTAATATCAAATCTTCAATCTCATATTTTCACCTTACATATCTGACTTTTCTTTCAGGTCACGAGAAAGTCATATCGATATTCCCAAATGCCATTTTTCGCACCCAGACTACGAGATCGTGGGATTTCCCATGAATAACCCACAAAATCTCCCTATAGAAAGTGATATTATCATTGATGTCATTGACTTCGGGATTTGGCCGGAATCGGAGAGCTTCAACGATCGAGAACTTAGTCCTCTTCCCTAAAAATGGAAATGAGCTTGCAAGGGAAGTGAAAACTTCACTTGCGACAAGTAAGAACTTTCTTTTTACTCTTTTGCATGTACGTAAAATGTTCAAATAATATCATATAATAATAATCCAATTTTGTTCTTGTGCAACAAATTGATAGGGGCTCGGTACTACATTATGAAGTCAGCTAGAGATGACACAGGTCATGGGAGTCATACCGCTTCTACTGCAGCAGGACGCCCCGTCAATGCCAGCTTCTACGGCATTGTTGGTGGGGTTGCTAGAGGCGGCTTCCCGTCGGCAAGAATTGCAGTTTATAAGAATGCCGTCAAGATCACTGCGAAGCATTAAACATCTTATCCGCATTCGATGATGCAATTAGGGATGGCGTCGATATGATATCAGTTTCTCTTGCAGAAGATGTGGCTCATAACTTGCCAAACGACGTCATTGCAATCGGTGCACTTCATGGTATGAAATGCTATGGAGTCGACCTACTACATGCATTCGACGATGCAATTGCTGATGGTGTTGACCTGATTTCGATTTCTGTTGGAGGAATGTATCCTAGTTTGGAAAGTGACCCTATTGCAATTGGTGGATTCCATGCATTTGCACGAGGTATATTGGTTGTACAAGCTGCTGGAAGCGATGGGGACAAAGCATCTATTGGAAGCGTCGCCCCATGGATCTTCTCGGTTGCTGCTAGCAGCACCGATCGAGCAATCATCACGAAGGTCACTTTAGGGGATGAAACGACGTGTATTGTCAGTATATTATATATAGTTTTGATTTGTAATTATTATTGTAATATTTTAAGTGATTGTTAATTTGTGATACACAGAAAATCGGTCAACTCATTCAGCTTACACGGGACTAGTTTACCAATAATTTACGGAGATGAAACTCGATGTCACAAAGAAGTTGCGAGGTAACTTCTCGATATCCCTCTTTAAATATCTCGTTCTAGAATGTAAAGTGTACGACAATAACTTGCTTATTTTGAATTTCAGATCAAAGATAAAATTGTGATGTGCACAATTACGCTGGCATAGACGAAGTTTCTAGTGTTGGAGGTCTTGAAGTGATTGCATATGTCAGTTCCTCGGACGTGTCGTACGTAGTTCCCACAGCCGCGTCAAGCTTGAATGGGGACGATTTCAACTCAATTCAGAGTTATTATAACTCCACATGGTGACATCTAAGATTAAAACTCCATAATTGTTTTTTTTCCAATTTACACTCATGATGAAATAATAGTTGATTTTTTTTTCTATTAGAACTACAACAACTGTTGAAAACATTTGATTGCATTTGCATAAAAAAATTCAAGAATCAATAGACACTCTCTCTTTAATGATTCAGTTGGATGAAATATATAATTTAGAGTAATAAGAATACACATAGCCCAGTCATTTATTTCATAGTTCTTATTTACTTCTACGAAAATATTTATTGTGAGAAAAATGATAATAATAAGTATTGTAGCAGTTAATCATTTCTTGTGAGTGTAATATGTAGGTTTTTAGGGGAAAAAATAATCTTAATTTTTAGAAGTAGGGATAATTCAATAGCTTTATCCCGATAAAAAAACATGTGCAAATCACGTGCATTTCTCGTGCATGTTACGTGATTGGTCGACAATAAAATTATTGTGTTGAACTGTAGACACATTAAATTATTTTATTTTATTATGTTAGATGAAAATATCATTGTTTTGATCGGTCAAAACCGTAATACTACTGTAAAAAATATAATAATAATAATAATAATAATAATAATAATAATAATAATAATAATAATAATAATAATAATAATAATAATAATAATAATAATAATAATAATAATAATAATAATAATAATAATAATAATAATAATAATAATAATAATAATAATAATAATAATAATAATAATAATAATAATAATAATAATAATAATAATAATAATAATAATAATAATAATAATAATAATAATAATAATAATGATAATAATAATAATAATAATAATAATAATAATAATAATAATAATAATAATAATAATAATAATAATAATAATAATAATAATAATAATAATAATAATAATAATAATAATAATAATAATAATAATAATAATAATAATAATAATAGTAATAATAATAATGATTAAAATAATAATATAATGATGACGATGATAATAATAATATATTAAATAAGTAATAATAATAATTGTTATTATCTATTATTATTACTACTAGTGTGTCAAACACAATAAATAAATAAATAAAACTTAAGAAAATATTTAAATAGTCAACACAGTTGACCAACGATCAACGACATCAACGGTCAAATTTTCGGTAAAAAATATTTATTGGTCAAAACTGATTAATTGAAACTAAGATTAAATTAGGATTTGAGAGATAAAATTGAAGTGAATTAAAATTGGAGGGTATTTTCAATTTTGATTGACCTTTTTAGTGATAGAGGATCCTATCTATCCTCCCAAGTAAAGGGTTCTTTATCTGATCCTTTTTGTTCATTTGTTGTTTTGGACTAATGCTCACGTATTTGGAAAATTAATAAATTTGCATGAATTCTATGGAAAATTATAATAAAATGACTAAAAAAACCCATCTCGTTAATTATTTCACCATCAATTATGTTAAGTTTAGTAACGACAAAATTGAGAAAAATACAATAAATAATCCATTGGAATTCTAAAGTGACAAATATTTTAAATCTATTTCTTCTCTTTTTGGAACGGCAAATAAAATGAAAAGGATGGAGTAATAAGAAGCCCACTATAAACCAACGGATAATTCCCACTTTAAAATTTTACTTTTACTAATAACCAAAAACATTCATACATTTTTTATTCCAATTTAAGATACTATTTTATTATACTAGAGTGAAATATTTGGTAAAATTTGGAGTTCATATTATCCTTGTTTGCTGTTTGGGGCTTTATTTGAAGATTGTTTTGTAGTGGTAGTTTTTACATGTATTTCATTTTCATTTTTAAAAAGAAATTGATATTAAAAATATCGGACGACTCGCAATAAATATGATGGACACTAATTAGATAGGGTTCTGTACATTGGGATTGTTCACCAAATTACAAGATGTTTTAGAATTAGGGCTTAACTAATTTTTGCAGGTTGTTGTAAATTTTGGTATTTTCCGGATTTAATTAAGTTTTCGAATTTTATTACGACATTATTACTTTTCAACGGTATAAAAATGTATGCGATAGCTGGGTTTTAATATAAGTTTGAATTTAGCAGAATTTGTAGAGATTATACTCTCTTTTCGGTGAATTTCGAATGCTTATTTATGTTACATGATTAATTCGACGTAATTAATTTTTCACATACCAACCCTATTTTTGGTCTGAAACGAAAATCCTATCTCAAGCGGAACAACCCATGAGCAAAAGTCTTGTGCAAAGCTCATGTATCACGTCAGATTTCGGTGATAAACCGTCATTCAGACTCCTAACAGACCGTTTTTGCCTTTTTAAAAAAAAAATTAGCAAATTTATATCCATTCACATAAATATCAAATTAGGATTTCTTAACATCATATACTTGATCTCGATCATACCTGACGAGAGATTTCGCCTCTTAATACAATAAAATACACTTGATCTACTACGCATTTATACGATTAGATAAATCATTTCTAGAACATGTTTGGTTGTTTTTGCTTCTTGATTATTGTTAAGTGTATATTTTTACACTTCATCGTATCTTTTTATTTGAGCTTTTGGTGTGATTTAATGATAATTGGTGCTTAAAAAGTTGATTTATTGCATTTTAGGTATAAATTGAAGAATTGGAAAAGTTTGGGGTAAAAACTGCAAATTTGGAGAAAATATGGGCCAAAAGTGAAATAATCAAAAATATGCTGAAATTGGCTGAGAACGGGCCCGCACGGCCGTGCCAAAATTAGCCTATTTTTGGCACGGCCGTGCCAAATGCTGAATTTGGGCAGAAGGTTTCGCGATTCTCGCGCGGCCGTGCGAGAATTGCACTGATTTTCGCGCGGCCGTGCCAAATCACGCTGGAGACAATTTTGGACTTTTAAACACACAAGGAAACCTAGAATCATCTACCAAGTTGGGACATCTATTTAAGCCCAAACCAAGCACGAATCAAAGGGACTTTTGACACAACCTTTGAGCGAGAGGAGCGAGAGAACGATGAATCGAAGACGGAGAATTGACAAATCTTCATCACAAGTCTTCCTTTATCTATCTTTTCTTAATCTATGTCGTTTTATATTTTTATTATGTTTTTCGTAGAGAACATGTGTAGCTAAGTTTTTAATCTAGGATTTTGTTGGAACCCTATGTGGGGATGGTGAACCCGTTTTCTTGAGATTATGCAATTATGATTTTATGATTATTTCTTCTACTTGATATGATTGTTAGTGCATGAACTTGATCAATTTATGTGCTTTATCTGTGATTATTGGGATTGACTCGACAGAGCTATTTTGATAATTAGACGGTAAGTAGAAGAGCCTTCGAGTAGTTTTCACCGGATGAGTGTGTCAATTGCATGTGGTGTCGTAGACATACATATATCACCTTAGGTAGCCATTTACGAGACTTGTTAGTTAATGCTTTATTCATAATTTGTTTGCATAGACATATAGTGAACCATTTATGAATAATAGACTCATAATACACGCGACAGCGGGTTATGAGTAAATTAGTGTCTCGGGTTAATAATCATGAATCATATATTTCATAATTGAGGGGTTTTGGGTGAGCAATTCTTGCATAGGGGGAAGATGAAATCCTAGGTCCGTTTTTATTGATATTTTCTCGTGTTTATTTGCTTTCATAATTAGTTTAATTATTTAGTTGATTATATTTGACATCTTTGCGTAGGCTGGATAAAAATCATAATTGTTAGAATTTGGTACTTAGGATTAGATAATTTACGTATTCCCTGTGGGATCGACATCCGACTCTCACGAGTCCACTTTTACTACTTGTTTGCGATACGTGCACTTGCGTGTTAGGTATTTAGCGCCCAACAAGTTTTTGGCGCCGTTGCCGGGGAATACGGCTAAATTATCTATTTATCCTAATATCAAATTTGAGCAATTTTTCTTACTTCAGCCATTTAATTTTTTTTTTGTTTTTATTTTTGTTACATGTCGGGTCACAATGATCGGGCACCTCAAACGGGATATGAATGGCTTCCATCTGACGAATACCTCCAAAACACCTATGATATGCCTTCGTTTTGTTCAACATGTGGTGGAAATCATTACACCGATCAATGCTGGGGATCACCAAAAGCGACGAATTTCGTCGAAATTACCAACAGAGGTTATTGGAACACTTACAGCAACACATGCGAGCAAAGCTTTCAAGACCAAGATTTGAACGAGTTTCAACATAGAGAGCCACAATTTGATGATCTTCAAAATTATTATCCATTGCAGCAACAAACCACTAATGACCAACCTGATTTGGTATCCATCATTAGCGAATTCATGAATTCCACTCAAGCATCATTTCGAAACATGGAGATACAATTGGAAGAGATGACACTCAAATTAAAATCTGAGTCGCTTGAAAATATTCCAGACGAAATCGGCAATGGTTATATCAAAGAAAATTTGGGTGAAGTCTGCGGTGAGAAACAATTTCCATGTCCAGAAAATAGTGTCGATATGCGAGAAATAGAAATTACGAAGATACTTGAACATAATGAATCTGAGAAGGCAATCGAGCTAAACCACGAAGATACCTCAGAACAAGAGAAGAAGGAGATGGATGTAATGATTGAAGATATTCTAGTTGTGGACCATGTCGTTGATCTAAATGTGGATTTGAAGACATCAATAATGGTCGATGAGAAAGCTAATGTGTTTGAGGTGGAGGTTATACGTAGACTGGAGATTTTTGTATACCGATTTGAGAGAGCGGCCGATGAACATCCTATCTTGGCTTCGTACCGATTGATTACCACAAAAAAAGACTACAAGCTAAGGTGTATCGTAACATATTGCAATGCTATCCATGCCTTGGTGGAAATTGAAGTGATAGAGCTCATGGGTGGATGCGCAATCTACAAGGCTTTGGATTGGACATAACAATTTCAAGAACAAAGTCTGGCTGAAGACTATAAACTTAGCGCTTCTCGTGAGGCAACCCGAGATTTTTTTTTATTTTTTTTTTTTATTTATGTTTCTTGTTTTATTTTATTTATTTATTTTATAAGCATGCAAGCTAATTAAATAAGCAATTTTTTTTATTTTCAGGGGTCAAAGTGCAATTTTCCACTTCACACGGCCGCACCAAAAAAAGCTTGAATCCAGCACGGCCGTGTGGAAAATCGGAGAGGCTACTGCCCATAATTCAAGTTTCGCACGGCCGTGCGGAAAACAGTTCAAAATCTCATACAGCCGTGCGAACCTCAACTGAAGCATAATAAAGGCGAGGGTGGAAGAGCAGCCCGGACATGGCCAAAACGACTTATTCAGGTGTATTCTATCCTTAAACTTCGTGTTAATTACATTGAGGGCAATGTAAATTTTAAGTTTGGGGGTGCATAATTACTTGTTTATGTGCTTTAATTTTTTAGTTTGCATGCCTTAGGATTTTTTTTTATTTTAGTTGTTTTACTTTATTTATTGCTTTAAAAAAAAAAATTTGCTTGAGATAAATGCTTCGATGAATCATGATGATGAAAGATGGTCGATGTTTAATGATGAAATTGCTTGTTTTATCTTGATTTTGATCGAATTTTGGTGAGCTTTTGATTCAAAGTGTCGTAAGAAGGAGTCATTGTTAGGAATCTCGAATTATGCGTTGCTTTGGTTGAAAGTTTTGTGTTTTAAAATTTGAGTTAATTTATGTTATATCATATGATATTCGGTTTTAGAACTTGTCTTATGAATTTACAAAGTGAAATATTAAATTGTTGAGCAATTTGGGAAGTGATGTGGGCCATCTTTGAACCGTTTGAGCCTTTCAAGCCTACCTTTAAATTTTTATCATTCGAACCTTGATTGAGCCTTGGAGAAACGGTGTTCTTTCTTTTAGCCAATGTGTATAAGGTAGAATAAGTGGAGATTTTTGAAAAATTAACCCTTGGAGTTCCGTCGAAAATTTTTTTTAAGGTCCTTCTTCTTCTTCGAAAAAAAAAATATATATATAAAAAAGAAAAATAAAATAATCATAATAAAAAAAAAAAGAGAGAGAAAGAAGAAGAAGAGACTAGAAGGGGAAGTAAGGACTAGTTGTTGAGTTGTTTTGAAAGCTCAATCCATTGTCTTAAGAGCAAAAGTGGAGACTTTTGAACTCTTAAGAATCGAGTTAATTAAAGTCCTTAGAGGTGAATTCAGTGTTTCAAACGCCTATCTTTCAAAATTTGGCGTAATCACCTCAATTCAAGAAGTATAGCCACATATACCCATATCTCCTACCTCGAACCAAAAAGCCCAACATTTGAAAGCCAAAAAGTCCCAATGATCCCAATAGCTCAATTATTTGATACTAGCCGAGTAAAGAAATTTGGTGAGTATTTGGAGTTGAATATTAATATGTAAGTATAAATTTTCTCAATTTTTAATGTACAAATATGGGATACTTGAAGCGATAGCATGGTTTGTGGTTTTTAGCAATGGTGAGTGAATACGTATCTTTGAATTACAAGCTTGTAAATTTTTGAGAATTGTCATGATAATTGCAAGTTCTGAAAAAAAAAAAAAAAGTTGACCATTAATCTATGTGATGAGAGGCATTTGTTGAGAGTGTTGCTTTGAAAGTTGCTAGTTTTTGCTTGAGGACAACCAAAAGATCAAGTTTGGGGGTGTGTTAAGTGTATGTTTTTACACTTCATCGTATCTTTTTATTTGAGCTTTTGGTGTGATTTAATGATAATTGGTGCTTAAAAAGTTGATTTATTGCATTTTAGGTATAAATTGAAGAATTGGAAAAGTTTGGGGTAAAAACTGCAAATTTGGAGAAAATATGGGCCAAAAGTGAAATAATCAAAAATATGCTGAAATTGGCTGAGAACAGGCCCGCACGGCCGTGCCAAAATTAGCCTATTTTTGGCACGGCCGTGCCAAATGCTGAATTTGGGCAGAAGGTTTCGCGATTCTCGCGCGGCCGTGCGAGAATTGCACTGATTTTCGCGCGGCCGTGCCAAATCGCGCTGGAGACAATTTTGGACTTTTAAACACACAAGGAAACCTAGAATCATCTACCAAGTTGGGACATCTATTTAAGCCCAAACCAAGCACGAATCAAAGGGACTTTTGACACAACCTTTGAGCGAGAGGAGCGAGAGAACGAAGAATCGAAGACGGAGAATTGACAAATCTTCATCACAATTCTTCCTTTATCTATCTTTTCTTAATCTATGTCGTTTTATATTTTTATTATGTTTTTCGTAGAGAACATGTGTAGCTAAGTTTTTAATCTAGGATTTTGTTGGAACCCTATGTGGGGATGGTGAACCCGTTTTCTTGAGATTATGCAATTATGATTTTATGATTATTTCTTCTACTTGATATGATTGTTAGTGCATGAACTTGATCAATTTATGTGCTTTATCTGTGATTATTGGGATTGACTCGACAGAGCTATTTTGATAATTAGACGGTAAGTAGAAGAGCCTTCGAGTAGTTTTCACCGGATGAGTGTGTCAATTGCATGTGGTGTCGTAGACATACAGATATCACCTTAGGTAGCCATTTACGAGACTTGTTAGTTAATGCTTTATTCATAATTTGTTTGCATAGACATATAGTGAACCGTTTATGAATAATAGACTCATAATACACGCGACAGCGGGTTATGAGTAAATTAGTGTCTCGGGTTAATAATCATGAATCATATATTTCATAATTGAGGGGTTTTGGGTGAGCAATTCTTGCATAGGGGGAAGATGAAATCCTAGGTCCGTTTTTATTGACATTTTCTCGTGTTTATTTGCTTTCATAATTAGTTTAATTATTTAGTTGATTATATTTGACATCTTTGCGTAGGCTGGATAAAAATCATAATTGTTAGAATTTGGTACTTAGGATTAGATAATTTACGTATTCCCTGTGGGATCGACACCCGACTCTCACGAGTCCACTTTTACTACTTGTTTGCGATACGTGCACTTGCGTGTTAGGTATTTAGCGCCCAACAATTATCATCGGCAAATTAGCTAACGGACTAAAAAAATTGAGAAAAAAAAAAATCAAGAGCGTGATTAGAAAATAGGGAAAAATACATTTTGCACTCCCTGAACTATGGGGTTTGTCCCAAACACCTCCATGAACTATAAAACATGACAAAACGGCCACTGTCATTTATGGTCACCATCTGACAAACTAACACCGTTAGTTTTTTAGGGTAATTACTTAATTGCCCTTAAATGTATTTAATTTTAAAAAATTGGACTAGTCAATTCTTTCTGCTTCTCTTTATTAATTTGGCCTTTGTGAAAGTGAATTTTAGAGGGATTGTGTTAATGGAATCTATGAGTTAACGTGAATGGGCACGTTTCTTCCCACTTGGAATAAACCCAAAGTCCGATGGTTCCATCACATGTCGGCCGGAATTTTTTCCCAGCTGCGCCGCCTCTTATGATCCCAAATCTCCGGTCCCCAGATGTAGATGTAGTATATTGGGGGTAAAAAGGTCAAAAAAAATATTGCAGCTCAAAAGTAATTAAAAGATGAGAAAGTCAACCCGCCACATCATAATACTTAAACGGATTTGAAATGAAGAGAACATTTTGGTACATTTTATAGTTCAAGAGGGTATTTACGACAACACTCATAGTTCAATGGTGCAAACTGTACTTTCACATAGAAAATAGGATTAAACAATATATACAGTAGAACCTCGATAAATTAATACCCGATAAATTAATAACCTCGCTTAAATAATAAATTTTCTCGGTCCCGACTCGGGGACAACGTGCTAAATTAATAATTCGCTAAATTTATAAGATAATACACATTCGAAAATTTTAAGAAGCCCCATATATTATATAAATTAATAATGCATTAAAATAATTCTTAAATTACATGGTTCGGTACATATTTTATAGATCTATGAAGGCTTAATACAGTATAATTTAATTGTCGCTTGTTTCTTGTTGAAGTTCACATTACCATCAATCTCGTCCCTCACTTTTCTAAACATAGTTAGAACTCTCGGTATAGTTTTTTCATAACTCAATATAAAATCGTTCTATACAATTGCTGCTTTAAGAGTTTCTGTTTGTGAAACGGGCTTTATAGTGCATTGAACTAATGATACAATAAATAATATACAAGTAAAAATATTTTTAAAAAAATGTATTTATTGAAAATAATAATAAAAGTAATTTCATAAATTAATAAGTTATTAATTAATGTATAAATTAATAATTATTAATTTATCGATAAGTTAATATTTCGCTAAATTAATAAAATTTTGATGGTTCCAACAGTATTAATTTATAGAGGTTTAACTGTAGTTTGTATTAATTTAGTTAAGCACATGAAAAAGGCCCAAGCCTATGTAGATAAAGCTTATGAATTGGGCCTTTCACAGTTCCAAAATAAGGAATTTGGCCCAATAAGACGACGTCATTTACAGTTCCAGAATGCTAAAAAAATAACAGAACAAATTTTTAGTTGACAAATTTTTGCATACAGGTCCAATTGCAGCAATTGTTGAACGAAGCACACGAGTTTGAATTGGAGAAAATCCCGCCTACGAAGCTTTATGCCGCCATTGGAGTAATCCTATTATTCACCGTCCTTTTTCTTCTTAACCAGTAAGTTCATCCCAATTAGGTTTTTCGTTTCGATGCTCGATAGCCTGTCAATTAGGTTTGCTTATGCCGAAATTTTTTTTTTTTTTTTTTTTTTTTTTTTTTTTGCATTTTCTGTGTCAAAATTCGTTTAATTTCACCCTTATTAAATAACCCTAATTGCACTTGGCAACTGCAGTATTCTGCAACTACAAATTGATAATTTGGAATTTCACATGTGTTTCTGGATGGACGTGTCTATCTATCTATACATGTGTGTGTGTTGTGTGTGTGTGTGTGCACATATATAAGTATTTTAGGAGCAACATGGATTGCAGGTGGATGTTCCGAAAAATGATCTTCATGGATTGATTCCATCTTTAAAAAAAATTGCGTACTATTCTTCTGTGCAATTTCAAGCTTGATAATTTGATAATTTTGTTCTGTTTACTTTGCAGTTCATTTGAAGTCGGGCTTGATGGAGAATCTAACACCATTTTACATGGCTTGGCTCGGTGGCAGTGGTAAACACCTCTTTCATACCTCGTAAACACCATACATAGTATCTTATTTGAAGTCGGGCTTAGTTAGTTTGTAAAGTGAGAACTTCTCAATCATTTGGATGAATTAATTGCCAAAAATAGTAATGCATTATTTTTTGTTTACTCTAGCTTCGAGATGGCTCCTCCCACCGGGGTACTGTGACATACTGCACTCCGAGATGAGTATGTAGTCCGCTTCATTTTTTTGTTGAAAATTTATACGATCGAGCATGATTTATAGTAGATGTTATGATATTCTTAGAGACGTATCGTTAGAAATTGCAACCAACTCAACTCTCTTCTGTTTCATAAGTTTATGAAATAAATTTTGAATTATATAACTTATGTTCATCTATTGACGTCGAAGGGTTTAGTTTAATTAGTTTAAATTTTTTTAGGTCCCTTCTCAGGGATTATTGCATTACATGTTTAGGCTAACACGTGTAAGAAAATCTATGAAATGCGGGTGTATTTTTGAAGGACTTGGGATTCTCATTCTCTTCACTCCTATGCCCTATTCGTCTGTATAAGTATATGCTTTAAATAGGAACAAGAGGGTTCTAGTCAATGAACAAACTGCTGTTCTTTTTTTCTTTTTCTTTTTTTTAAGAAAGCTTCGAAGAACCCTATCAATTCTGTCATTATAATTGGTTTACGAATATATCTATTCATCATATTATTAAGCCATAAATTTTCAGTTTTCTTAGATATTTCAAGAATATTTGTTCATTGAAAGCTCGATTTTGTAGGTTATATGATTTGTTGCAATCGGTGACATGACAGTGCAGAGACCATCTGCAGGGTACTCAATCTAAGCGTCAATGTCAGAATGATTACCGGCAAACATGTAATGATTTTTCATCCAAAGTAACCTCCAACTTCCTTTTTTTTTTTCATTTTTTCCTTTTTTGATTTTTGATTTTTATTTTTATTTTTTTAACTTGATAAGATGTGCAATTGGGTATATTTCTCTCTCTCTCTATCAGTACTCCATTTTCTTAACAAGCAAAACAGTCAATATATTAAGGCTTCATAACGTTATTTAATTACATTTAACGTTATTTAATTTTGTTCTAGATATTAAAACAATGTCTGACAAAGGACACAGACGAATCCGTGGTAAATACTGTATTTTGTCGGCAGTGATGACTGTAAATGTCATTTATAGGGACGCGTTTTCTGTTGTAAACAGATTTAGTTACTGTTTTTGTCAACAGATTTCAAATTCTATTATCCGTTAAGAAGTTCAGTTTGCAATATCAATTTGAAAAAAAAGAAGTTGCAGTCAAAAAACTATTCTCACGATCAAAGAAGTTTCATCTTTATTTGGCATCATATCTTACATTATATTCATTAGCTAACATATTCACTGGATATTATCTAAGAACAAGATCTTTTTCCCGGGAAATTTTGTTTTTTAGAAGCAAAAAAAATCAAGAAAATCGAAACTTGAAGGTGGCTCCAATGTTTCACTACGGGCCCCTCTGCGTTTGTCGTAAAACCCAATCAGCACACAAACTCGATATGAATTCAAAGCCACTAACGGATACATCTATCTATACGGCAGAGCAAGAAAGAATGAAGAGGGAAAATGAGAAAGGGCAAAAGTGACTTTCAGCCCTCACAAACTAGCAACTAGAAATTCAAATGATCAATTAGGTCTAAACGTAATAATCCCCAATTTGATTTCCCTAATTAGTCCTATAACTAATTTGTGTACTGCACCCAAATAACATCAATTGGGTATCGTGTTGTCCAATTAAGCCCTCAGTTACGCATTAATCCTAGGTCAATAACGGATTTCAGGATCGATTATACTAAAACCACCAAATCCGAACTCAGGTTACAAGAGAGAGAGAGAGAGAGAGCAAACCCATGGGAGCGGCGGGAGAGAAGAAAGATTCGAAGAGAGAGCGACACGTGTTTCCGGAGAGAGGAAGGATTTTCAATTTTGAGGAGAGAGGAACACCGAACACGTGTTACAGCCTACAGGCAGAAAATAAAGAACAAAAGGGAGAAAAAGTGAAAGGGCAAATTCCACTTTTCCCTTGTGTACTTTGGTACTTTGGCTCGATATTACTTTACCACATTTTACTGTTAATTGCATCGATTTGTCCCCTGTACATGAAAAATTGTCTCAATTCGGCCCTCACCGTTAGTTTTCAAACTTTGACCTTAATATAGTTTGATCTAAGTCTGAAAATTACAAAAAAACCACCCCTCCCACTTTAAATAATAAAAAGAAAAAGTTAAAAAAAAAATTAAAGAAAACGAGAAAACATAGTCCACGATGCCAGTCACAATTTATTTTTTATTTTCTTAATTTTTTTTAATAATTATTTAAACTGGGACGGGTGGTTTTTTGTAATTTTCAAACCTAAATCAAACGGTGTTGAGGTTAAATGTCTGAAAACTAAGGACGAGGCCACATTGAGACAATTTTTCAAGTACAATGTGGCAAATCGATGCAATTGAGAGTGAAGGGGAAAAAGTGATATCGAACCAACGTATAAGGGACAAAGTGTAGATTCCCAAAATAAAATGAAGCAATGTGGAGGGATTCTGCCGGACGGCGTCGAAAAAATAATAAATAATAAATTAGGAAGAGAAATTGAGTAGAAATATACAAAAAAATAAGACGTGATTATTTTATGTTCCAATTCTAAAATATATTATTGTATTATTTTATATATTTTTGTCAATTTTTTTGGAACGTTTATTTTTTTGAAGTACGTAAATATTTAGTTTTAATTTATGTTACAAAAATTATATAGTGGCTACAATATGCAAGAAAAATACCCCAAAATAAGATGTGATTATTTTATTTATGTTCCAATTCTAAAATATTATTGTAGCATTTTATATAGGGCAGAGTTCTAAAATCGATCATCTGTTCAGTTTTGATTTCGATTTCGGACTTTCTTCGGTCATGGATAATTGCCCTAAAAAACCCTCTCATCTCCTCACAACCATCATCACCAACGGGTCATTTGATTCATCGATTTCTCCGATGGCTCCGCCGAAGAGTTAATTGGAAACCAATTTTACCACAACCAATATTAATTGAAATTATAATTATTAAAAAATAGATGTAAAACATGAATAATACGGTATATTAGTATTTGTTATGAACAAGTAAGATAATGTTATTATCCAATCAATATTAAATAAATTTCTAATTCAATATGGATGTTGAATTAATTTCTTTAGTATACATTATATTTTATTTTAGTTCTCCTACATATCTATAAATATAGATACAAAATTTAAAACGGTGAAATTTATAAATTGTATGCCGTGCCTGGGAATTCATAAGTAAACTAGACTTCATAACGTGAATCTCTTTGGAATAGAACCTTTAGCGAACTCACAATTAATTGAATAATTTCGAAACCATAAAATTTTATTCAAACATGATTTAATTTATCCGAACTCATTAATCGGCAAAAGATAATAATTTAACTGCGGGAAAAAAAAGGATAGTGCATTAATTTGCAGCAATAACATATATCATCGATTCTGATCTTTAATGGTGAACGGAGGCAGATGCTTCGGAATTAATTTTGTGGTGTTTGCTGCAAAGACAAAGACCGTGAGTACAAACTGACTTGAAATCGCGACAATCGTTCGAACGACGACGTTCGCATGCATCATCAGTGTGGCACTGTGCAATCGGCCATGGAGGGCAATAGCACTCTCCCTCGAAGCAAAATAGCGGTTTTTGATCTTGGTCTGTGCAAGTTACAGCTTGATGATCGCAGTCGCGGTCCACCCTGCACTGGTCGGCTGACACTGCCAACCATGATAAAAGAAAAATACATAAAAAAAAAAAAAAACAAAACTCGGCCATTAGTTTTAGAGAGAGAGATCTAGAGAGAGAAAGTGCCATCGATCAACTAACCATATCCGATAAGAAAAATGGTGAACAAGAAAATCATCTTCTGAGAAGCCATATTTCTTGATTAATTTTTTGTCTTGTAAGAATATGTATGCCGAGTTATAAACCCTGTATTATATAGATGGTTGAATGTAATCGGACAATAGGTAATTTATGCAAATATGACATGAATTTTATTACAAATAAATGAAAATTTTGATTCTTGGATTTCTTTCCCTTTATGCAAATTATGATGCCAAATAGTATAGTTGTGAATCATGGATTTCATAAAATTATTTATTTCTTGCGAATCTTAATTGATTCGATTTTAGATTCTTCATCTACATGCCTAATAAAATGGATTTTTTTCCTTGTTAGTCATATTTCCTAAGTATCTCAATTTGAAAAGACTAAAATACCCATCTTCTTAAAATAAAATAACATTAACCCAAATGACATGCCCCAAAAACGTTTGTAAATTGTACATCTACAACATTTCGACTAAAAAAATTTTTGCCGCCCAAAATATTAAAACATTTTTCTTCAGTCATACGATTTTTATCAGTTTTTAAAAACAACGAAACGGCCACGCAGTGTTTGCATTTTTCGTTTTAGATCTTAAAGGCTCTATATATATAAATCAGATTCGGTTGTTGACTCGGATAAATTAAGAAATATCAATGCAGACAAAGTATTTTAAAATATTAATAAATAAATAAAGTATTTTGATGAATAATATATACATCAAATGCTATTGGAAATCGGAATACAAATTACTATGTATGTATATTAAAGCATCCCAAGATTTAGTGTATTACGTATGAGGAAAAGGCATTTTGCCATGCAAAATAGAAAGCCCCACTGGCCATACAATTTAATGAGAGACAGGCTTTCTATATATATATACCTGGTCCGTATAACATAAAAATGAAGCAACAGTCAATAAAAAGCAATATTATTCAACGGGCAACAAATTACAAGGCCTTGTTATGCCTCATTTTCCATTTTTACTTAAGAATTGAATTTTAATGAAAATTTAAAGTCCTAATTAAAAAAAAAATTTAAAAAAAAAAGAGGAGAGAGAGAAAAAAAAAAGTGTCTCGCCACTGCTAAGGTCTGCTCTTCATCAGAGTCTAGAGAGAGTAATTCTGAGGAAGCTAATTCAAGTTACAATCAAACAAATTTGATCGAGGAGGTATTTTCCCCAAGTTTGAGCCAGATTACGTGTAATAGATTTTTGTTTCTGTTTCTGTGTGTGTGTTGTGTGTGTGTGTGTGTGTTGTGTGTGTGTGTGTGTGTCTGTGTTTTGGTGAGTGTGTGTGTTGTGTGTGTGTGTTGTGTGTGTGTGTGTGTCTGAGTGTGTGTGTGTGCCTGTGTGTCTGAGTGTGTGTGTGTGTCTGAGTGTTTGTGTGTGTGTGTTTGTGAGTGTGTGTGTGTGTGTGTGTGTTTGTGAGTGTGTGTGTGTGTTGTGTTTTTGTGTGTGTGTTTTTGTGAGTGTGTGTCTGAGTGTGTCTGTGTGTTGAGTTTTTGTGTGTGTGTGTGTGTCTGTGTGTGTGTGTATTGTGTTTTTTTGAGTGTGTGTGTCTGTGTGTATTGTGTTTTTGTGAGTTTGTGTGTCTGTGTGTCTGTGTGTGTGTGTGACTGTGTGTGTGTCTGTGTCTGTGTGTTGTGTGTGTCTGTGTGTGTGTGTTGTATGTGTGTGTCTGTGTGTGTGTGCTGTGTCTGTGTGTGTGTGTCTGTGTGTTGTGTGTGTCTGTGTGTTGTGTGTGTGTGTGTGCTGTGTCTGTGTGTGTGTGTGTCTGTGTGTTGTGTGTGTGTGTGTCTGTGTCTGTGTGTGTCTGTGTGTTGTGTGTGTGTGTGTGTGTGTGTGTGTGTGTGTGTGTGTGTGTGTGTGTGTGTGTGTGTTGTTTGTTTATGTGTGTGTGTGTATGTGTGTGTGTGTATTTTCTGAGTTTCCTTGTATGAAAACTATTGTATTCATCTCTATAGGGATTTCTCTTCTCTGATGTAATTTCTTATCTATTAGAGTGACGGGATCACCATCGTCAGTTTGGGAGGTATAAGGTATATTTCTCGAAGAATGTCTCTCCGGCTCGGAATGAATCGGCTTCTCACGCTCACTTTTCTCCTCCTCGTCGTTTTGGGTTCTACCTGCATTCATATTGTTCATGCAATTTCAAACGAGAGGGAGGCAAGTCTTCTAATTAATTTTCATTTGCTTTTAATTTCTCTGTTTCTTACAATGTTTTGTTATTAATTTACACATATATATTTAATTTTTATTTTCGATCTGATATACATGCATCAATGTAGGTCTACATCGTGTATCTCGGAAGTCTTTCCCCTGATATGGTCGACCATCTTGACATGCTTCGCGACATCGTCGATGCTAGGTAACGATTTCGTTTCTATATATTCAACCCTTATTTTACCAACGGTTCTAAAATTAATCGTAATTTTTACTATAAGGTAAAATTAAACAAGCAAAATAATTGATGAACTCATTTATACACAGATTTATGAAGCAGAACTTGCTGCGAAGCTACAAAAGGAGCTTCAACGGTTTTGCGGCCTCCCTCACAGCCCAAGAACACGAAAAGTTGGCTGGTACTTTTCACTCACTGCAACAAAAATACACTTCAAATAATGTCTCGATATTGTGTCTTAAATGTGCCGTTATGAAATTGTGTATACATCGGATTGAAATCGTGCTCATATTTACATTTTTAGAGGCAAATAAAAACATCGCAAATGTTAAATTCCCAGCACAAAAGTGTTTGATAACTTTCGAAATTGCATCTCTTATAGCTAATTAGGCTGCACCAATATAATTAAAAAAAGAAAAAAAGGCATCAAATCTCAGAAAACAATTCACTCTGTTCCACAACATTTGTTCCACAATGTTTCCAACTGTGCAAAATCTATTTCTAATTAACTGGTAATTATCTTATTGCAAAATTTGAAGCTGAATCTGTTTATACAAAAGAAAATGGACAAGCTTAAGCATGAGATTACTTATTGTCCCAAAACCAAATATTGAGATCAACAAACAGTTAAAATGCGAAAACAAGTATTTGAGCCAACGTAAAAAAATTAAATAACAACTCATAGCTGAACAGACATCTTTACACATTGAAACAGTAGATTTTTTTTATTTTTTTTTTGTAATGTGTAGTGACTCTTATATTATTGTAATTTAGTATTGAATCTTCGATCTCAGTACTTTAAGCTATTGCGCAATCAGGTCACGAGAAAGTCCTATCGATATTCCCAAATGCTATTTTTCACACCCATACTACGAGATCGTGGGATTTCATGGGATTTCCGATGAATATCCCGCGAAATCTCGCTGTGGAGAGTGATATTATAATTGGAGTTATTGACTCCGGGATTTGGCCGGAATCGGAGAGCTTCAACGACCGAGGACTCAGTCCTCCGCCCTTGAGATGGAAAGGAGCTTGCAAGGGAGGTGAAAACTTCACTTGCAACAAGTAAGAATTTTATTTTCCTCTCCATATGTAACTGTGTAAAAATATTAATGTCCAAATAATACCAGATAATAAAAATTCCAAGTTTGTTCTTGTGCAGCAAACTGATAGGAGCTCGGTTTTACACTACGTACTCAGCTAGAGATGACACTGGTCATGGAAGCCATACAGCTTCTACTGCAGCAGGACGCCCCATTGATGCCAGCTTTTACGGCATTGCCGGTGGAGTCGCTAGAGGTGGCGTCCCGTCGGCGAGGATTGCCATTTATAAGGCTTGCCATGATGGGCACTGCGAAACAGCCAACATATTATCTGCATTCGACGATGCAATTTATGATGGCGTCGACATTATTTCAGCCTCTATCGGACAAAAATTTGCTTCTGACTTGGCAAGCGATGGCGTTGCAATCGGCGGCTTTCATGCATCAGTTAGCGGCATTTTAGTGGTACAATCTGCGGGGAATGAGGCGAGAAAATTATCTACCGTAAGTATCGCTCCATGGATCTTTTCGGTCGCTGCTAGCAATACCGACCGGGGAATCATCACAAAAGTCAGTTTAGAGGATGGAACGACATTTAATGTAAGTATATTATATATCATTTTTACGATGTTTGTATTTGTAATTGTTATTGTAGTATTTTAACCTGATTGTTGATAAATGCCACAGGGAAAGTCGATTCACCCCTTCAACTTACATGGGATTAGTTTCCCAATAGTTTACGGAGATGATAGTCGATGTCACAAAGAAGCTGCAAAGTAATTTCTTGATACCCTTTAAATATATCATTTTATAAATAAAAAGGTATATAAAATGTATGACATTTAACTTTTTTTTTTTATTTGAATTACAGAGCATGTGACTATGGTTGTTTGGAGCCCAGTTTGGTGAAAGGGAAAATTGTTATGTGCAACAACTACAGTGGCATAGAAGAAGTTTCTAAAGCTGGAGCTGTTGGAGCGATTTTGCAATCAAGTTACCCGACCCCTGTGTCGTTTGTAGTTCCTACTGCGGCGTCGAGCTTCAATGAGAGTAACTTCAACACAATTCAGAGTTATTTTAGCTCGACAAAGTAAGTTCCTATCATAATACTCCTTGATAAATTAATTTACACTAATTTGAAATAATTTTACTGATTGAATTTTATCTTCTGTGTAGGTCTCCAAAAGCAACTATACTCCCTAGTGAATTAATAACAAATCTGGATGCACCACGAGTCGCTGGCTTTTCTTCGAGGGGACCAAATATCATCATTCCGGATATTTTGAAAGTACACTGTGTTTTTCTTTACTTTACTTGTTCATTTCACATTCTAATTATTGCAATAAAAGTCTGTAACATATATCTCTTCTGTATATGCAGCCAGATATTACAGCACCAGGGGTTGAAATCCTAGCTGCCTATTCACCTTTAGCTTCACCATCAGGTGAAGATGACCCTTATGATTCAAGATCTGTGGATTTTAATGTTATGTCCGGAACATCCGTTGCTTGCCCACATGTCACCGCAGCAGCTGCTTACATAAAATCATTCCATACTGATTGGTCAGCTTCAGCAATCAAATCGGCTCTTATGACGACAGGTAATGTTGAACCAACCAAAAAAAATAAAAAAAATTGAAATGTCTTTTTTCTTTTCTTTTTCATTATAACTAGTATTTAATTATTTCATTTTATTTATTTTTTGAAGCCTGGAGATTGGATCCCACAAAGGACAAGCTAGCAGAATTTTCTTACGGAGCTGGACATATTGATCCACGAAGAGCTGTTGATCCTGGGCTCGTGTACGAAACATCCACGGCAGATTATGTTACTCTTGTTTGCAATTTGGGATATGCGAGACTATTATCAATAAATGGCAGCTGCGCTACTGGAGAAAGGAGTACTGCACCCAAGGATATGAACTACCCATCAATGACTGTTCGAGTTAACGGGAGCAGCTTTTCGGAGAATTTCGTAAGGACAGTTACGAATGTGGGAGCTGAAAATTCGAAATATGAGGTGAAAACGACTAGCAGTTCAGATTATACTATCACGGTGAACCCCAAGATCCTAACATTTAAAGCATTCGGAGAAAAGAAATCATTTGAAGTAATTATCAATGGGAAGATCAAGGAGTACATGATCTCGGCCTACATTGAGTGGAATGATGGTGTGCACACAGTCCGTAGTCCGGTGGTTGTGTACTCTGATTCGATAAATCAACCTAGTCACGGTTGGGCCAGTTCAATTGGGTTCAACCAAGTTGTTTATTTATTTTTAGTTTTTTTAGTTAATTATATATAGCTTCAGTTGTATCTGTGCTTAAGTTAGTGTAACGAAAGTATTCGAGGGATGGAAATATTAGCTTCATTAATTAAATAGCATTTCTCTATATTGATCAAGCCTGATGAGCCTTTTATATTTGCCTTATGGTGCTTTTGATGTGTCCTTGTGGTACTGTTTATTGGAATATAATTTGTTCGTAGTATACTATGACACTTTATTTTTGCTGTTCTAGAATTATGTAGGCTGAATTGATGCAAATGCCAATAGGTATACACAATTTGTTTCTCGACGTTCTTTTGGGCTTACTCGATTTCATTTTGCACTTCAAATCTATTAAACCTGCATCTTTCTCTCTCTGAAAATTGATTATTCAGGTACTGGAGATGATGGTTCGATGAACCAGCAAAATGAGAACAAGAAGAAACAATGTCTGAGAAAGTACACAGACGAGTCCGTGGTATATACTGTATTTTTGCAGCAGTGATGTCTGTAAATACATGTTTTATGTTGTAAACAGATTTAGTTATTGTCAACAGATTTCAAATTCTATTATCCGTTAGAAGTTCAGTTTGCAATATCAATTTGAGAAAAGAAGTTACAGCCAAAAAACTATTCTCAAGATCAAAGGACAACAAGTTAGAAACTGCATCTTTATTTGGCATTCTATCTACATTATATTCATTAGATATTATCTAAGAACACGATCTTTTTCCCGGGAAATTTTGATTTTTAGAAAGAAAAAAAAATCAAGTAAGATATCAGTGTCAACAGATCGAGACTTGAAGGTGGCAATATAATTTTTCCCCGAAAATTATTCAATTGCAGGACCTGTCATTAAGTGCATAAATAACAAAGAACACCAATTAAGCTCTTTCTAGGAAGATACGAAACAAACGTAAAATGTCCAAAGAGCGGAAGAAATAACACGAATGTAGTTGCCTGTCTCTCAATGCGCCACAAAAACGGAACCTTTTTTTCTCGTAAAAATATACGTCGTCTGGATAAACCTCTACAATGTTTCACTACGGGCCCCTCTGCGTTTGTCGTGAAACCCAATCAGAGCACAAACTCGATATGAATTCAAAGCCGCTAGCGGATACATGTATCTATACGGCAGAGCAAGAAAGAATGAAGAGGGGAAAGGGAGAAAGGGCAAAAGTGACTTTCAGCCTCACAAACTAGCAACTAGAAATTCAAATGATCAATTAGGTCTAAACGTAAAAATCCCCAATTTGATTGCCCTAATTAATCGTAGAACTAATTATGTACTGCACCCAAATAACATCAATTGGGTATCGTGCTGTCCAATTAAGCCTCAGTTACGCAAATCCTAGGTCAATAACGGATTTCAGGATCGATTATACTAAAACCACCAAATCCGAACTCAGTTCAACAAAACCCCCAAATCGCGATGGTGATGATAAGATGTTACAGCTCAAGAGCGAGAGAGAGAGAGAGAGAGAGAGAGAGAGAGAGAGAGAGAGAGAGAGAGAGAGAGAGAGAGAGAGAGAGAGTTATAATGATGGTGACGGAAAAAGAAACCCATGGGAGCGGCGGGAGAGAAGAAAGATTTGAAGAGAGAGCGACAAGTGTTTCCGGAGAGGAAGGATTTTCAATTTTGAGGAGAGAGGAACAGAACACAGAACACGGTGCGGAGTGATTCTGCCGCACGGCGTCGTTTTTGGGGAAAAAATCATAGAAAATAAATTATGAAGAGAAATTGAGTAGAAAACAATTTATCCATAAATTTCTAATTCGATATGGATGTTCAATTAATTTCATTCGTATACATTAAATTTTATTTTAGTTCTCCTACATATCTATTAAATATAGGCGGATTTTGAATATGAAATACGCGTGCAACTAAAAACAAAAGTGAAACCGGTGAAATTTATCTTTAGGCGAATAATTTATAAATTGTATGCCGTGCTAAGGATCCATAAGTAAACTAGACTTCATAACGTGGGTCTCTTTGGAATAAAACCTTTAACGAACTCATAATTAATTGAATAATTTCGAAACCATAAATTTTTATTCAAACATGGTTTAATTTATCCGAACTAATTAATCGGCAAAAGATAATAATTTAATTGCGGAAAAAAAAAAGGATAGTGCATTAATTTGCAACAATAAAATATATCATCACTTCTGATCTTTAATGGTGAACGGAGGCAGATGCTTCGGAATTAATTTTGTGATGTTTGCTGCAAAGACAAAGGCCGTGAGTACAAACTGACTTGAAATCGCGACAATCGTTCGAACGACGCCGTTCGCATGCATCATCAGTGTGGCACTGTGCAATCGGCCACGGAGGGCAATAGCACTCTCCCTCAAAGCAAAATAACGGTTTTTGATCCTGGCCGGTCTGTGCAAGTTACAGTTTGATGATCGCAGTCGCGGTCGACCTTGCACTGTTCGGCTGACACTGCCAACCATTATGAAAGAAAAATACATCAGAAAGAAAAATACATCAAAAAAAAAAAGAAAAACTCAGTCATTAGTTTTAGTTAGAGAGATCTAGAGAGAGAAAGTGAGATCGATTGACTAACCACATGCGATAAGAAAAATGGTGAACAAGAAAATCATCTTCTGAGAAGCCATATTCTTGATTAATTTTTGTGTCTTGTAAGAATATGTATGCCGAGTTCTAAACCCTGTATTATATAGATGGTTGAATTTAATCCGACAATAGGTAATTTATGCAAATATCACATGAATTTTAGTATAAATAAATTAAAAATATAATTCTTGGATTTCTTTCCTCTCATGCAAATTATGATGCCAATTAGTATAGTTTTGAATCATGGATTTCATGAAATTATTTATTTCTTGCGAATCTTAATAGATTCGCTCAGATTCTTCATCTAGGTGCCTAATAAAATGGATTTTTTTCCTTGTTAGTCATATTTCCTTAGTATCTCAATTTGAAAAGACTAAAATACCCATCTTCTTAAGATAAAATAACACTAACCCAAATGACATGGCCCAATAAGGTTTGTACATCTACAACGTTTCGACAATTTTTTTTTTTCGCCCAAAATGTTAAAACGTTCTTCTTCGGTCATACAATTTTTATCAGTTTTTATATATAAACAACGAAACGGGCAGGCAGTTTTTGCATTTTTTCGTTTTAGATCTTGAAGGCTCTATGCATGTAACTTTCTTAAAAGTCATATATATATATATATATATATATATATATATAATCCGATTATCGTTCAAAATTTGTGCTTTTCTTATCACTACATACAGATAGCCGTACAAAAAAATTTTATAAAGGAGATAAATCATTAGAAAATTGGCGCTATAAATTCAAACCCAAAATATTGTAACGGATATAACTCTAAGTTAATATCAAATAACTTTAATTATCAAAAAAAAAAAAATATCAAATAACTGTAGAAAAAATAAATAGTCCCAAGTGACACACTTTGTATTAAATGACCAATTTGCCCTTCTCCGCAAAGTGTTTCTTTGCCATATATACACAGAGCATGGAAATTGCAGGAATATGATGTGCTCCACTACACTAATAGTAATACACCTTTAGCAATAATAATGCTCTCTCCAAAGAAATCACCCCTCTTTCTTCTTCCCTTGCATATCTCCATCTTTGCTACAAGAAACATCTGCAAATCTCGATCTCCAGTTTCTGTGCAATTGGATTCGAAGCTCAAATATCTTCACCGTAAGTAACATGCAATTCAGTTCCACGTCTTAATTTGTGTGTTTGTTGTTCTAATTGATGATCTCAGAATTAGGGCTCTTCGTGAATTGGGGGTTTTTGTAGAACCGAGTTCGAATTTGGTGGTTTTAGCATAATCGCCCCTGAAATCCATTATTGACCTAGGCTTGATGTGTAATTTACTGAGGTTTAATTAGACAATTTGATATCTAATTGATGTTATTTGAGTATAGAAGTAGTTTAGGTTTAATTAGGGAAATGAAATTGGGGATTTTGAGTTTAGACGTTTGATTTGGGAATTTGTACTTGTGGTGATGAATCATGGCTTCGATTAAGGTTTTTTAGTTTCTGAATTAAGCTATGAACCCATTCTGAACATGAATTCAGATTACGAGCACTGAAATGACCATTTTGCCCTTTTCGCATGGAAAAAATTGCGATTTCTTCCAAGTTTTTTTTTTTTTTATTTTCTAAAATGAGAAGATTAGTTGATTTTATTATGGCTGCACGTGCAAAATTTTGTTCTCTGATGCTTCTAACAGGTTCGTAATGGCATGCCAACGTGTTCGTGGTCTTTTTGACATTTCAATTTTGTCGTATAGTAGTTAGATTATATATGCACTTCTTGCTATAACCACAAGATGTACTTGTACTTTGGGTTTCGCCGGTTTCTTTGATAAATTATTTAACTCGCAGTTGGAAGTGAAAAATCTTTAATCACTAGACGATGAGGTTTCTTCCCCGAACACTGCATATGTTTCTATTAGTGAATTGTGTTCTGCCTTTCTTCCGAGTGTTATTAATTCTTGGCCTCGATTTGTTTAGACTGCCTTGCTTGAATATTATTGGATTTATATTTTACAGTGGCCATAAGATGGGGAAATTATAGACAAACGGAAAATCGAGAATGCTTATGCACCATTTGGTTGCAAATGGTCGTAAATAAAATATACACATTTTGTTAACTTTTGAAAAAAATTGCTATGTAAGAGAAAAGTAGTATAGGTATGGCAATCAAATTTTCGGTTGTTGGAAACAATTAAGTTGGATAACTGGACTAACGCTTGGTCTGTGAGACTGGAAAGAGTATTAACATGAAAGGCTGCACTGAGTATTTTCTCTCGTTGACGTATAACTAGATTAAAACGACTCGATTCTCGTAGTCGTATCAAGAACTTCTCTCATATCTCTTTTTCTCTGTCTCAAATTCAGAATGCCGTCACTCAAGCTGACATTTTTGGGCGTCTTCATGCTCGTAGCAACAGGTTGTCCCCCCCCCCCCCCCCCCCTCTCTCTCTCTCTCTCTCTCAAATGTATATGATCATTCTTTATTTTTATTTTTCGATTTTTGACACAGTGGCAGCTCACGGGAGCAATTGCACATCACACGAGAACAATTGCACGTCACATCAGAACAATTGCACGACTCAAGAGGATTGCGATCGTCTACAAATAGCGTGTCTAGAGTTTACATTCCCGGAACATGTATACTGTGTCCACAGAGAGTGCCAGTGCAAGACCTTAGACGAGTGCGCCTTATACAAATATTGTGGACCCGTGGCCAACACAACACCGAACCCCTCATCGGACCATGCACCCACAGCCACAACACCGGAATTTGTCGGAGTCTATGTACTCTTGCTCCAATTAGTGTATTTTATTTTTCTTTGATGTTGGATTAAAGTAGAAAAAAAAAATTAAGTATTTATGACTTTTGTAATATTTGTAATGAATTTTTACTATGACTTTAATTATTTGTATTCTATTAAACTAATCATAATTAGGGTACCATAATTTGTGCTTGTTCGCTTGTCCGAATTCCAACATTTAGTTAGCATAAAAAAACAAATATTATATATTTTAAAAAATAAAAAAAAAAGGAAAGAAAAACATTGTTAAATTATAGTCCGATTGAGGGAAATTGGGCTTTGTTATATATATATATATATATATATATATCATATATATGTGTGTATATATTTGCATTTGGTGGCCCAGAAAGCCCTAACAAAAGCCCACCTTGCTTGCAGCTCTGGTTAGCGGGTTGGCGCCTTTGATGAAAATTACTCCATATCCTCTTCCTTTCTCCCAAATACAGAAGATTTCTCTTTCTATCGCACACATACAGCACACACTTGACGGATTTTCCCCCAATCCATGGACCGCTAGCTATGTAAACAAACCCTAATTTGCAGAGATACTAAACTATCCATTTTACCTGTAAGCCGCTCAATTTCTCGCTCATAAATTCGGATTTTTTTATTTTGTGTGTGGGTAATGATCCGTATGCGTAATTCGGTTTCTGTGAATTGTTAAACCCGATGCCGTATGATGTTTTATGTATTGGTGGTGGATTTTGAATGAGTGGCGTTTTACGGGTCAGGTTCCGATCCGTATTAGGGTTCCCATTTTACCCATTTTCATTATATTAGCGGGTCGGTTTGTTCGGTGGGTTTTTACAGTAAACACCAAAATTGCAGGTTTTTTATTATCCAGTTATTTTGCCTCCAAAGATTGGTTAAGTTGAAATGATTATGAATTAGTAATCCACATACATCCGCAATTTGTTTGAGGCTGTTCGTCTCATATTTACATGTGTTCTATAGTTTATTAGCTGTGTTAATGAGTTTCAATTTAGATTCAAATGTACGGTTGTTGACTTGTTGGGGGTATGGCTGAACTTGATTGATTATTACTGCCTTTTCATTTCTATTTTCTATAATCAAGATATTCAAGAATTCATTGCATCTGTATATTGATTATGAGTTTACTTCTCTGGACTTTTCGACAGTTTTGGGTCAAGAGTTAACAGCTTGAGCTGATGGAGATCCCGGAAGAAGGGGTGATTGTCAATTCGAGTAGATTGAAGTCTGTCGTATGGAATGATTTTGACAGAGTTAAAAAAGGTGAAACCTTTGCGGCTATTTGTCGGCACTGTAAAAGAATACTCAGTGGGTCAAGTACCAGTGGAACATCTCATCTGAGAAATCATTTGATCAGGTGTCGTAGACGATCGAACCATGATATAACTCAGTTGCTAACAAGGGGGAAAAGGAAGCAGAACACCCTTGCGATCACAAGTTTCAGTTATAATCAATCCCCGATAAAGAATGAGATAGTAACCGTTGCGAGTATGAACATGGAAGAAGGGGTGAAAGTTGGAAATAATAACACAGGAGTTCTCAATCTCGATCACAGGCGGAGCCAGCTAGATCTTGCACGTATGATTATAATGCATGGGTATCCTTTAGGTATGGTTGAAGATATTGGCTTCAAGATATTTGTCCGGAATCTTCAGCCCTTGTTTGATCTCGTGACAGCTAGCGGAGTTGAGGATGACTGTATTGAGATCTATAATAAAGAGAGACAAAAAGTTTATGAAGAGTTGGATAAACTACCCGGAAAGGTCAGCCTTAGTGCTGATAGATGGTCGACTAACGGCGGCACAGAGTATCTGTGCTTGATAGCACATTATATCGATGATTCTTGGGAACTAAAGAAGAAGATTTTGAACTTTTTAGTTATTGATCCTGATCAGGCGGAAGAGACGCTTTCAGAATTAATCATGACAAGTCTAAGGAAATGGGACATTGATCGAAAGTTGTTCTCGTTAACAATTGATAATCGTGCCACATATGAAAAAACTGTCTGTAGAATCAGGGACCAGCTCTGCCAGCACAGGTTCCTTATGTGTGAAGGCCAGTTATTTGATGTGAGATGTGCAGCGAGTACAGTTAAGTTATTGGTTCAAGATGTCCTAGAAACATCACGTGAGATAACCAATAAAGTTCGGGAAACTATACGGTACGTCAAAGGTTCTCAGGCAACACAAGAAAAGTTCAACGAGATAGTGCAGTTAGTTGGTATTAATTGTCAGAAAAGCCTGTCGGTTGACAATCCGTTTCAGTGGAACTCGACGTGTATGATGCTAGAAGCTGCTTTAGAGTACAAGGAAGCCTTTCCGCAACTGCAAGAACACGACCCGGGCTTCTCTATGTGTCCATCTGATATAGATTGGGACAGATTGAGGGCCATTACAAGCATCTTTAAGTTCTTTCACGAAGTTTCGAATGTCTTTGCAGGGCGCAAGCACATCACTTCGAACTCCTATTTTAATGAGATATGCGACATTCACTTACAGTTGATTGGGTGGTGCCAGAAATCAGATGAATTTATCAGCTCCTTGGCGTTGAAATTGAAATCAAAATTTGACGAGTATTGGAAGAAATGCAGCTTGATTATGGCGATTGCGGCCATACTAGATCCTAGGTACAAGATGCAATTGGTAGAGTATTACTACCCTCAAATTTACGGAGATAGTGCTCCCGATTGTATCGACATTGTCAAAAACTGTATGAAAGCTCTATACAGTGGTCATGCTATTTATTCACCTTTATCTGCTCACGGTCAAAGTTCGGCTTCGGAAAGTAGCGTTAGCATTGTCAAGGACAAACTCACCGGGTTTGATAGATTTCTCCACGAAACTTCAGTTAGCCAAAACACGAAATCGGATTTGGACAAATACTTGGAGGAACCACTCTTCCCGCGTAAGAATGTTATTAGCGTATTAAACTGGTGGAAAGTGCACGAACCAAGATACCCCGTGCTTTCCATGATGGCTCGCAACATATTGGGAATTCCTATTTCGAAAGTTGCAGTGGAATCACTATTTGATACCGGAGAAAGAGCCCTCGATCATTGTTGGAGCACAATGAAGTCGGATACTTTGCAAGCTTTGATGTGTTCTCGGGATTGGATAAGCAGTGATTTTGAAGGTAGACAGACGCCTTTTAACGTACATCATAAATTGTCTTAATTATGCTGATATGGTATTGTTTTCTATTTCGTAAGATTCCATGTAGTTTCTGACATTTCAGATAGAGAGTTCGTTATATAATGTTAAATCCCGGCTGCTTTGCAGGATTGAGTTTGGATTGAAGGTCGGAAGAAAGCTCTTCCGATTTTTCGGGCACGATAGAAGCTGGAAGAGAGAATAAAATCAAAGTGTATCTCGGGTTTTCAACAAGTTTGGAGGCAGCAGCTGGGATGACTGGTAATCAAGGAAGGTGCGGAAAGCAGATTAACATGTTTGGATTTTGACGACGAGAAGGAAAAAAAATGAAACACTTTCAAAGCAAAAAGCGTCGTGCGTCTGTCCGTCCTTGCAGCACTTAATGAAGGTCCTTTTGGAGTTTCTGCTATTTCTAATTGAAGTCGTGTAGCAGCATTATGAAGTACGATATAGAGCACATTTTAGTCGATTTCGATATAAATTATTGAAACATTAAATTGGGTCGGATTTCAATGGTTTGTCCAAGATTTTTGTCATCTTGCCAATAACTAAAACCGTTTGTTTCAGGGGAAGTTGAATTTGAAACCGACAATTTTAGATTTCACCGAACCAGACTTTATTGTCGAAAGCACTGGATCATTTGTTTTTGTAATTCTGAGCAATCTGTCGTTAGGATTTTTTTTTGTGCACATACAGGGTATCGATAGAAGAGGGAAGATTGCTGCATGTACATGATTGTTATCAAGATTGATGCATTTAACAGTTGAAAATAAAACATAAAATTTAACTTCTCAAGCACAGAGACTTTGGAAAAAAACAATTCGATATTCATTCACATAGTGTGTGATAATACTAAAAATTGGAAGAACATAAAAGAAGGAAAGGAAAAAAAAAAAGACAACATTGTACAGATTGAGTATTCAACATGTATCAAACAAAATTTTCTAATCTCCGGCCGATTTATGTACAAAGAAACGCTATTGTCATTTTTTTGCAGGTGAACATGCTCGTGTTGGTGTAAGGTAATTTTTTTAATCTTTTCAATTTCTATTCTGAAAATGCAAGTTGTAGAATTCCATGTTAAACCTAGGATTTGTTTATGTCGCCGATTTTCTACAGATACACTTTACTTGATTGTAAGCCTGGATTATGTTAGTGTGAATTATTGAGGGCTCCAGTGAATTATGTTTACTGTTCGAATTGATGATCTCAGAATTAGGGCTCTTCGCGAATTGGGGGTTTCGTAGAACCGAGTTCGATTTTGGTTGTTTTAGTATAATCGATCCTGAATTTCAATATTGATCTGGGCTTAATGAGTAGCTGGGGTTTAATCAGACAATTTGATAGCTAATTGATGTTATTTGGGAAATCAAATTGGGGATTTTGATGTTTAGACCTAATCGATAATTTGATTTGGGAATTTGGATTTTTTCTTGATGAATCATGGCCTGAATTAAGGTTTTCTAGTTGCTGAATTAAGATATGATCTCAATTCTCAGATGTCCAGTTATACAAAAGAAGTGGATGAGATGCAGAACTATATTAAACAAGAGTTCATCGCATCAACTAGAAGTTTCGATTTTTTCGTCCGCCCGTTTCTTGAATTTGCGTAGAAAAACTAGAGTGAAATGACTATAATTAGCTATGAAGTATTCCTCATCACAATTTTATTATCTATACCTTCTTTAGGAAAAGTAGCGGGTTTTCAAGGGGAGCCTCGATTGATCGCGGTGTTACAAGGTTTGAACTCCCTAAAATAATAATACCAAAAAAAAAAGAAAATCCGATTTCTGGCGACTCCGATTAAACAAAAATGATTTTGGAAAAAAAGATTTTCAATATTCCAAATTTCGATTCCTAAGTGAAAGTTTCAATACAAATCCATCGTATTTCTATCACTTTCACTTGTACATTAAAAAATAAAACAAAGTGAAAAAATAGAATAATGATCTCTCTGTAATGGTTGGTCTGAATCATAAACAATTCTTCTAATTTAAAAAAAAGATCATACACAATTTAAGAAAATTGAAAAGAAAAGCTGTAAATCTTATTCTGATTGCATCATCACTCACAAGCATATTTTCAATTATTTCTATGATTGCAGGCTGAATTTGGAATAGTTATCCGTGAATCAAAATTCATCCCTAAAACATGGTGTAAACACTGTACAAAAACTTTTGCCTTGTGGTGATTTGTTTCTTTGTTTCCTTGTTCAATTTTGTAAAATAAAGTGTCCTACATTTATTAAAACTTGTCATGCATTTATCATCACCCATTACCTATTGTCAGATTTCACTTATCTGCGTATATATACATGGATCAGTAGCAGGCTAGCAGCAATAACCAAGTAACTCATCAAGAAATGGTTTCTGTAAAGATGTTTTTCCTGGCTACTCTATTGCTTGTTGCCTCGGGTTAGTCTCTCTCTCTCTCTCTCTCTCTCTCTCTCTCTCTCTCTCTCTCTCTCTCTCTCTCTCTCTCTCTCTCTCTCTCTCTCTCTCTCTCTCTCTCTCTCTCTCTCTCTCTCTCTCTCTCTCTCTCTCTCTCTCATATGATCAGTCATATTGTTATTTATGCTTCATCATGGTTAAAATCAGTCTCGGCTCAAGAGTGCAAGCCTCAAGAGTGCAAAGTCGACCCCGACTGTGATAAGCAAACTGTAATTTGCCCTCAACAAGATCGGCCATCGAACTTTTGTTTCGAGGGAACGTGCTATTGCACTCCATGGCCCCTTAAAGGGTGCGACTTTGACCAGGACTGCGCTCAGGCTCGTACAAACGACTGCGGCATTTATAAGTCGGTTTGTACTCATGGTACTTGCATTTGCAGCAAAATAGTTCACAAAATTAAAATCGAACCGTCTACCTCTGCTGCAAATGCATTATCTGTTTTTTTTGCTTTTCGGTAATTAAATAAGTATTATATGCTTATTAAATTATGTTTGAATAAAAGTTTGTCGTCTCGTAATAATTCAATTAATTATGAGTTCGTTAAAGGTTCGATTCGAAAGCGACCCAAGTTGTGAAGTCTTACTTATGGTTCTCCGGCCAACAATTGAATTATTCCTAATAATAAATTTCACCAGTTTCGTGTCAAATTTTCCCTATTGTTCAATATAATGTATGTCACAACAAAATAATACAACATATTATTTACTCTCTACATATTTTAATTTCTTAATAATCATCAAAAAAAAAAAAAAAAAAAAAACACAAACAAACAAACAAAAAAAAAAAAAAAAAAGAAACCCACTACTTTCTATTTGAACTTATTTTGCGTTTAATATGTATATATAGTTGTTTATAAGGTAAGGCACTATGTTGGTAAAAATCAAAGATCCTATGTGAGAAAGTCATTTCTTTAAGATAAGGTGCAAAAATGTAAAATGCAAATTCATTCAATGTATGCTACTTCTTTTATCGTAATTACAATCGCATTTCTCAATTATGGATTTCTTACACGTCCACATTTGTGGTGTCAAATTTAGTGGAATCTTCTAGATTACGTGAAATATTTTCTACTTTGTACTCATTTTGTGCAAAAAACAATTTAGATGCGCCACAAACTGATATTTAGAAACACATCTTATGATCATCTTGTTTCAAAATGTGGAGCTCGAATAGAATAAAATTAAAAAAAAGTTATTAGGCCCAAGTCCGACTGTATTAATTCATAAAAGTTCAACTGTGTACACAAATAAATAACGATCTGGTTGGAGCTGTCCAAAAGAAAAATTTACTGGAAGTCCAATGTGGGTAAATACTAAATAGTATTTCCTTTGTACATTAAATTAAAGTTAGCTTTTTTTTTTTTTTTTTTTTATAGATTCTATTATAATGTGTATGACTTATTAGTTCGAGATATATAATTCTGGAAAATCCATTTTATTAGGCAAGTAGATATGATGAATCTGAAATATGATAAATAAAAGTTTCCAACAGATAAATAATTTAATTAGTTAGCTATTATTTCTTATTTTATTTTCATTAATAACTTTCATTGGAATCCATACCATCCACAAATATACTTGGTATCAAATTTTGTAAATGGGGAAGAAAATCAAAATTAAAATTTTATTTTATTTACAACTAAATTCACGTGATCTTGACTCTAATGAGACCAATTACATATAATTAGGCAATATCGCATTTGAAAATTACTTATTGTCAGATTACATTCAACCATCTATATATACAGGGTTTAGAATGAATCGAAACATTCGTACAAAAAAAACAAAGCTAATCATAATAAGTAATTCATCAAAAATATGGCTTCTCAAAAGATAGTTTTCTTGGTCACAATTTTTCTTATTGGCTATGGTTAGTCTCTCTCTCTCTCTCTCTCTCTCTCTCTCTCTCTCTCTCTCTCTCTCTCTCTCTCTCTCTCTCTCTCTCATGTTTCGGACACATTTTGTGTGCGAAACTCGAAGACACCTGTCGGACAATTTATGGGTCATTTTGCAATTATTAAAAAAATAAATGCATGTTTGAACAACAAATTTTCAAATATTTTTGTTGTTTCCTTAATTATTTACATGATTTAATGAGCAACTGCAAAATCGATAGTTAGTAAAATATATTTTGAATATATTTGTATGATTTTTTTTAAATATATATATATATATATATATATATAAATAAAAACTTATATATGTTTATATAGCATATTTATAAATATATCCTTATATTTTTAATATTTACACATTTTACCAAAGCTCCTCTATCCCCATTTTGGGACATGCCGTCTTCCCGTGTTTGTTTCCCCGTAGCGCTGTTTCCACATTCGATCGTGTTGTGTATATACATATATAAAACTAATAATGATCAAGTGTATATTTATTCTATTTATCGTCATTGTTGACAGTGTCAGCTCAAATGTGCAACGTCGACAGTGACTGCCCATCCCAAGTACAATGTGCACCCCCTCCATTTGAACCATTCTTCTTTTGTTTTGAGGGACTTTGCTATTGCGGAGATCATAAGTTTCCGCAATGCCATAAGGATGGTGACTGCGGAGACTGTGACAATGATAAGCCGGTTTGTAGTCGCAATGTTTGTGTTTGCAGCAAAAATCATAAAGCTAATTCTGAAACTTCTACCTCAGTTCACCATTAAAGATGATGACTAGTTAGTCTTCGAGAACTATTTATTTATATTTTAAAAATTAATGGTACATTTACTTTCAATAAACAATTGAGTTATATAATAATATGTTTAATATTATGTGATCTAAATATTATTTGTTGTAGACATCGAAATTTTGAGATAAATTATACTAATTAATAACCAAAATAAATCAGTTATTAATTATGTCTCAAAATTATAGTCCATAACATATTAGGGCTTTAAAATGTTGGCCCACACTGCAAGTTGAGAAACCCTAACTTTTGCCAGAAAAGCCTAGATGCCTATAAAAGAAGGCTTCCAGCTCATGCAAAAAACAGGCTCACACAGACACATATCGAGCTCTCAAGCTCACGTCTTGAGCCTCCGCCTCGAATTCATAACATATTTGAATTCGAGGTGTTCGTGATAGGAAATCATTCCGCCTCGAATTCATAACATATTTGAATTTGAGGTCTTCGTGATAGGAAATCATTTGTTCGAATCAAGAACAAGCTTTTAAGTCCTTGAATCAAATTTAGAATAGGAGAGAAGAATCAGAGGAATTTCAAGAGATTGTAATCCGCTTTCGTTCGATTATAAATTTAACACCCCACCTTTCCAAAACCCGAAAATCCTAAAACCCGAGATTAATATTCCTAACTCGAGAACCCTTAGGAAATATTATTATGTGATTATATGCATTACGTGAATTTAACTATACTACTTACGTGAATAATTACATGTGTTATTACATGTGTGATTTATATGATTTAAATTTTCGTAAATTGAAATCCTAAGAATTTCGTGAATTACGTGAATTTTGTGAATAATTACGTATTTTATTTGTTTGATAAATTACTTGGTAAATTATGTGGAATATATATATATATATATATATATATATATATATATATATATATATATATATATATATATATATATACCTATATGCACACGTACATACATGCATGCATACTTATACATACATATATGCTAATATTTACATTATGCATTTAAATATATATAGATATATATATATATATATATATATATATATATATATATATATATATGTCCGAAATTGTGTGTGTGTGTGTGTTCGGGTGATGTGTGTGTGTGTTAAGATGCAAGTTGTGATTTGAATTAAATAAATAAATTATGTTTAATTAGGCATGCACTTACACTTAGCAAATACTAATCATTTTATCTAAGCCTACACTCAACACCCTCATTAGTGAGATGAAGAGACACCCTTCATCTCTCTTCTTCCAACACCTCAACCATCACTTGTCTTCCTCTTCTCCTTCCACCGAAGCCATCACCACCACCATCGGCCTCTCCTCTCTCCACCTCACCTAATAATTTCAAAGAATTTCCAACATACAAATGAGAGTTCCTTATTTACTCTTGCCATAGACTACTCCAAAAATACCATCAAAACCACTTGCCTCCTTACGGGAGATCACAACTCCTCCCTCCTTGAAGCTCACACCATTTCCTTCACAATCAAGGTGGCTTGGTTGGACTTCGGTGCTTGAAAGCCCCCTCCCTTTCAGCTATTTTCTTTCTTCGATTTTTAAGGTAAGAAATTCGATTTCTTGCTGCAATTAAGGGACATCAATAGTATTGAAAGGATTTTCATGAAATTTTAAAAGATTGGGGAAGATTTCGAAAATTTAGGGCTTTTTGAAGAAAAATGGAAAAATGAGTGTTCTTGTTAAATTCTTGTTCTTGCATGCATCATCTATGTTGATAGTGGTTAGATACAGCATTTATTGGCCAAAAGCCTTAAAAATTTCAGATTTCAAAAAGGGATTTTCAAGAAAAAAAAATGAATTTTTAACTTTTTGTGGTTGCATGTGTAGATCTTCGAAAGTTTGGGCCAAATCTGTAATTTTTGTAAAGTCTGTCCGAAAAATGTTTTCAAAACTGTTTTCCAGCATTTATTGAACTAAAATTTCGGATTTAAAGAATTTTTGTAAGAAAAAGTTGATTTGAAAATTCTAGTAGGCTTGCATGTGTAGATCTAGAGATTTTGGGGTAAAATATGTAATTTCCGAAACTTCTGCATAAAGTAACTTTTCAACTTCATTTTCTGCATCTAGTAAAGTGGAATTTCAGAATTGTTAGGGGTTTTCATGAAAAAGTTGATTTTGAACTTCTAGTGTGGTTGCACGTGTAAATTTCGAAACTTTTGGGACAAAACTGCAATTTTCAAAAAATCTTTCAATTTTTTTAAAGTTTGGATCTGTTTTTCAGCAAGTATTAAATAGGAAAAAGTTTTATTTAACAAGTTTTTAAATCAATTAGAGTTATATTAGAGTTTTGGATTTTTAAAAGTGAAAAAGGGATTTTCCTAGTTTTAATTTCAAGAAAATTCGAAACTTTGTAAAACTTTAAAATAATTTCAGAATCTGGAATTTGAGTCAGTAGGAGTTCTAGGATTTAATTTGAGAATTTTTGGAATTAGTTTGCTAATATTTCGAAATTAGGATAAATGCATGTCATTTACATATGTTTTGTGCCTTAAGTGTTCATGTTTTGATTTAATGGTTATGAATGATGAGTTTTGGTATTTTTATACTTGGATTTGCTGCTGGATGTGTTTAATGGCTGTGAGGAATTGATTGAAATGGATTATTACCTAGAAGTGGTAATAAGTTCATTTAATGAGAATTGAAAAAGGGAATTTGTTCCTAAGTTTATTTGATGAGTAATTAGTGATGTTTAATGTGTTGATTGTACATGTGTGTGTGCTGAATATGTGTGAGTGTGTGTGCTGAATGTGCATGTGGTGTGTGCCGTGTGTGGTGGTGTGTTTATATGTGTGAATTTGGGGATTTTTGCCCAAATTATTATTATGTGGTAAATTGTGATATTTGTGTGACTTTGTGGCACTTGATTGATATTTGTGATGTTATGTGTGGCTCATAAGCATAATTTCGAAAAGTTGCATTAAATGATTTTATTTGAAAGATTAATAGAATATCGGGTAATAAACAACTCGGATATAGTGGGCCGGTATCCAACTAGGATGATGTGTGTAGTGGTTTGATTCCACTTAGTGAAAACGGGCTCGTAACAGGTTTATTATTCGGTACATAAATTAATCTTTCACGGATCCGATAAACCGAAAAATGTGTTTTTCATGATTTTCACAAAAAAGGGCATTTTAGTCATTTTGTATGATTACGTGATTTTGTTGAATGATGTATTTTCGTGAGGTATGTGCTTTGACCGATTGCCTTGTGTTGTTGTACGAAACGTGGGTAAGAACGGGTATACAATATTATATATTATATATAACGTATTTCCAAAGTTTGATAATACTCGGATTTCTTACTGAGCTTTATAGCTCATATAGATGTCTTTTAATTGCAGGTAGTAGTAATCCTCAACCGGGATGGATCGGGTAGTGGATCGAGGTCTTGCCCGGGATTTTGGAAGGCGTACGAGGACCTATGAACGCTGCTAGACTTTTGGTTATTTTCTTTTGGTGGTGTAACCCTAAACCGTAACATTTCTCTTTTTGTACTTTTGAACTCATTTTCGTTATGAATCGTACTTAATTCCTACTTTAATATAGTAAGTTTCGTAATTTGCTATTCTCATGCCTTCGTTAGAAAACTTCGAATTATTCACCAAAATAACCTTTCCGAACTCTGATTTATTCTCGAACCGAAAAATGTTTAGTGAGAATGTAGCACTCGAATGAGAAACCTCCTTTCGAAACTTATTCCCAAATCAAGCTTTGTATTCGGCTAAAGCAATCCAACAAAGTTTTCGAAAATGCAAAGCCTTCAATACCCAAAAGAACAAAGTTTGATAATTGCATTTTCACCCCATTCCAATGTTTCAAAAATTACAAAGAGATCCTTTGCTTCCGCTGGTTTAACAAATATTCCGATAAACCGGTTCGATTTATCGCCCGTCTAGAAGGGGGGTGCTACAATAAATTATTTGTCCCTATTTTCCTGTCTTGTACTTTTATTATATTTTGTAGACTCGAAAATTTGTGGTTCACAGTTGTATATATACTAAACTAGTAATGTATCTCAATTTTTTGTTGGAGAGAGAAGAAAGGAGTAAGCAAAAATAAAATTAAAAAGTGAACTTAGCTGGAGTTAATTGCGAATACCACACTAGTAATATCTTTAAATGCCAAATACCCCCTGTCAAAAAAAAAATTACTTATACCCCCTTTGTAAACAAAGTCAAGGCATTGAGACCTTGGGAGCGCTCTTACTGCAATTTCTTCTCAATTTTCAGTTGTGTGAAATGTCAAAAAATGTCCCCAAACCATTTTCCAGCCTTTTCTTTCTTCATTCTTCATTTTCCCAA